>NW_019416247.1:1301833-1368310 GCF_000390285.2 Anoplophora glabripennis
AAAAAAGGCAGAAATGCCTGAAAGAGGTCTAATAATTACAAGATGTATTATTTTCTTAATAAAAAACCTTCTTTTCGTTTTTTAAAAGTATCTTGCTTATTGTTAGAGATGGACCCAACAAACCCTATATGGCTATGCTCTACAGGGAACGTTTTATCAGAATATGTAAAAATATACAGGGAGTTCCATTTAACTTATCAAAGTTAACATCCGCAGCCATTTTGTTTGGACTTTATTTGTTTTTCTACTATCATTTTTTAAAAATTCATAAAAAATCGTGCAACTTTTATATTTGACATTTTTTTATAACTCTTAAAACAAAAAAGTTAAAGGGGGGATCAAAATATAGTGAATCACCCTGTACACATAGTACAACAGTTACAAAAAACGATTGTCATTTTTGACATGCTTTTTGCGAAAATTCTTTTTTATCAATAGGAAAAGCTAAGCAAATATGAACTAAAAATTTATTAAAAAAATAAAAGCTAATTTTTTCGGCCATTTTGAGATATGAATATTTTCTCAGGCTCAAATCGAAAAAATGTATTGGAAGTACCCGCCCCCCCTAGAATAATTTGCACATCATTATTAAACACCCTGTATATCAAGCAGACATTACATTGAGGCAGTAACACTATTGCTCATGGATGGAGCCAACCTCTGCCCCAAGAAAAGTGTGCTTTTTAGTGTCGGTCAGGTTCAAAAGCATAGCGATGCAGAATTTCGGGGATTATTTAAAAAAGAGATTAGCTCGCAAGTCAGATTTTTAAATTTACTTTCCAAATAAATTTTTGAAAATTTAAGTATCTAGAGTTCCTTGGTTTTAAACCACGTAAAATAGCGAAAAATCTAAAATGGAGTAAGAAAAGAAAATAACGAATGTATTTACTATAACTATGTTTTAGTAATTCGATGGATATTATAACTTCTATGCACCAATTTTCTTTTAATGCTGAATATTGAGATAAAAATGAGCCTAATTTATTTGTACATCAAGGACAAAAAAAAAACAGGTAGTTTATTTATTCACTATAATTGAGAATATTGATAATTCATAATAATTACGAGTAATTACGATTACGATTACGAATATCGATTAATAGCAATTTAAAGTCACAAGGTTTTGTCTTATCGTTAGTACGGCAGAAATGGTATATGTATTTTATTACGTGTTTGTAAACAAACGCAAAGATATTGAGGACCGAATATTTGTTTTGGTACATTAATAGAAGTTTATTTATGCAGGAGCATAATTATTTTTTATAATTACTTAAAAACCCTCTTCATATTAGTATTATTTCGTAAATCTCCTGTAGTGACATTAAATTTTCAAAATAAAATTTGCCTTAAAACTCTACTTAGGTCTTAAGCAGGTGTACCAAGTTTGCGTTCTCGTTTTGTTGCCATACTATTGCTAGGTAGATAGAGTTATTGCCAACCAGTTTTCTTTTGGTGTATCACAGTCATCGACATATTTTTTTTTTAGTTTTCATTGATGTATCACATTTGTTAGGATCAGTCCTAATAGTCCTAACTATTCTAACTTAAATTAACACATAACTTATGATTCATCCCTTACTGGCGGATCGTAAACTGGTATTATTTTAAAAATATCAGAATTCTCTCATACCGAAATTCACAATAACTCCAAAATGCAAACTGTTTACATCACCATCCCAGTAACCCAATTAAAAACATGTAGTTTACATTCTGTAAAATTTCACCCGAAAGAAATTTGGATAAGCGGGGACCTATCTGCAACAATAATCTCGTACAATGTAAGATAATTGTCGTGCATTAAAAAATACCTCGGATGCCTTCTCGGTGCTATATGTGGAGTTTCTCCTAAATGTAGAAAGCGTGCTGCATGCACCACCAGGTCGAACTAATAGTCGGCTCGAAGACACTGCTCTCTTCGCGGTGATTAGTATACAGGGTGTACTCTAAGTAAGGTACAGTTAGTATATAAGTGTGATATTCGTCGAGGAAAATATCAATCCTAACACAATTTAACCGAGTCGATATTGAAAAAAAAACAATAATTGACCATTTTTTTGTGAATTAAAAATCAATAGTCAATTTGCAATCCAAAAAGCACATATGATGTTATCATTTTTTTATAACATACTAAATGACTGTAATTGGGGTACCTACACAGAAAAAAATGTTTTGTAAAAAATTACTAAATTATAGTGGTCTCCATATTAAGCAAAAAAATTGTCACAATTGTAATCATATAAAAAGTATTTTCGTATAATTCAACTGCAGTAAAATTTAATGTCATACTGAGTTGCATAATTGATATTTCTGTATTTAGGTATAACAGAAAGTATATTTTGTCAAAATATTTACTACAACTTATTTTACAACGTTATTTTTTTTAATTCTTAGAAATTAAAATATATGTACAGGGTGATTCAGTCATAATGTAATTAATTTTAAGGGAAGATAGGGAAAAATGAGTAGAATACGTATAAGCGATTAAAAATTTTTTTTAAATGCCTGTTTACACTGAAAACCGATATTTTCAAACCATAATTTAAACTGCTTTTCGGGGCGCTCCTGATCGCCGACCACAAAGGTTTATCGAGAGTGAATCTTGACTTACCCTAATATTCGGTCATTATCCTAGCTTTTAATGCGTTTTTAATCTAGTGAACGACAACGAATAAACAGTTTTCACAATGTTTGATAATTGAATATGAGTTTTTAGTATTATGTTCAATTAACTATCCAGTTTGTAGTACGTATACGTTATTATGTGTCTCATTGCTTTTCAAATAGTATTTAAAACACAGTACGGCTAAAAAAAAAATCATCCGCCCACAGCACTTTGTTTATAAAGTTAGGATCCGATGCACTTTCATTTCGAAACCAATCACAAAATCCAAGACGACTGGGCGAATCAGCTGTTTCACTTCAACTTTACTTATTTTTTTTCGATTTTCTGTTTTTATTGGGCCTTCCAAATACGTGGTTAAAATTAATGACATTATGACCGAATCACTCTGTAGTTATATTAAGGATAGATATAAGCTTAACACGCGCAGTAAGAGTTATTTACTACACTTGTGACTTCTACACCTTTTTTATATTAGATTAGAAGGCTTTAGTCACATATGTAGACGTGTTAAGTGTTGTTCTTGATATCTATCCTGGTTGTGAAGAGCTGTACAAAACGAATTACAATAAAAATATTTTCTGGAAGATACCAATACAGTATCTGTAGCCATAAAATGTTAGTAACATATTATATAGACAAGTTGTAATCATCTTTAATAATGTTTTCAGAACTCCTTTGTTGACTACACTTCAATACTGTTTTTTTTTTGCACTACATTTTATAATTTGCGGCTTTCGACGCCCTTAAGACAATTTCTGGAAAATTTATGAATATTTTTGAAAGTATTTTCAAAAATTTCAACGACAATGTGCTAGCAAACGCTACACTATATAGAAATTTTCACAGAGAATCTTGAAATGTTGGGATTTTATTGGTCTATTGCAAAATAGAAATTAAATATACCTGTACATTTTTAACAAAATTCTAGTAGTAAATTTGTTAGAAATATGTGACACAAACATATGTAGTCGTATTTTCTATATAGTCATAGCCAACTGAGTAATTTTTTAATATTTTTCTGTGTAAGGGTCGTATGACACTGTACTAAAATTAGAACTAATTTCAGTAATTAATTAAGAACTTTTCAAACTTGCATAGTATCATACACAAATTGCAACAAAAATTGTTATGCTATACAAGATTAAAAAGTTCTTAATTAATTACTGAAATTAACTCTAATTTTAGCATAATGTCATACGACCCTAAGCTAAGACAAACCAATTATTGTTTCCGGTGATATACATATAGGCTTGGTTCAACCATGCAATGAATGGATAGGCAACCAACATTTCGAGTCTGTTAAAATGAAAACAACTTCTATGCCAGGCTGCGATCGCCCCCATCGCCCGCCCGCCAAATGGTCCGGAAAAAATCAGACAATAAATTGAAATAAATATAAACAAAATTCTTAACCTTTCTTTTGTTTTAATAAAATAAATGAACAAAGATTAAAAATTTTGTCTCTCAGTTTTACTGATTGCATAACATTTTTTTTATCAAATTATTAAAAATATCAGAATACTGTAGAATGAAAACAACTTCTATGCAAGAGGTGAATTATTAAAAATTTCAGAATGCTGATTAAAAATTATTTTATTTTTAATTTAAAGCAATAAGTTGAGGAAATTTTCGGTACCACCCTGTACAGAATAGAGTCTGTATGGATTTGCGTGGAAGATAAACGAACCAACTAATACTAATACCGTAAAATATTCTACAATCGCGTGCTGATCTGCTTAAAGACGCGATATAATAATAATAATTGTAGAATGTATGCAAAGTAACTAGTCTACAGTAACGATCTAGTGAAAGAAATAATTAATTAGACAACAATATTTCTACATAATGTACATTACTCATTCGATTCGTAGATCCGTCAAAAATTCAATGACGTTTATTCCTAGTACTGATTTGACTACTTATATACCACGTGGAAGAGAAGTAAGTTCCTTATCTCCAAAACGTAAGTATAACGTTTCCTCAGGTACACCGAATTTGCATTTTGAACTCGTGTAATTTTCGGATTGGGTTTATGAATTCAGCAACATAGTCTTTTATTTATTCAACTTCCAGAAATACATACTGAAAAGTGACAATTTGTAGAAACAGAATAGGTTTGGGTTAATATCGATACAATTAATTATCCATAGTGAAATAAGGTTAATAACACCAGTAATATTGGACATCATGAAGTGAGAAACACTCAACCGGTTGGGTATTTTCAAAAGATGAATAAATAAGATAGTACAATAATTAATTGTATTTTACTGAATTCTAGTACTTATGTTCCACAACAAAATTATATACAGTGTGTCTATGGGTGGGACTCTGAAAGGTTACTTCACATTAGTCTCCTATTGCCACAAATGCATGGTCTGTTATGATTTTTTACATCAGTGCATTTATCAGAAAAACATATTACGGATTTTACTGAGAAAAAAACATCATAGGTCTATTCTGTGTCCTTCAAAATAGATGTGTACTAAATTCGAAGAAAATTAGTTATTTTTCTACACGCCAATACCAAAAAAAAAAATGCTAAGTAAAATAATTCGCTAATGGAAAAGTTTTGTGAAATAAAAAAGTTAGATATAAAAACTCCAAATAATGATTAATAACAGTAACAATATAAATTTTCTATGACACAACTATTTATCATTTAATAACCAATAGATATTTTTTCTTTAAATTGGGTACACAATAATTTTTTTGGGGGCCCAATAGTCCTAAGCTATTCTACTAATTTCATGGAACGTGAGGCACAAAAAAGTTGTTTTTTTTAATTGACGTGAAGAAAAATAAGTAATACTTTTCCTTTAAATTTGGTACATGCCAGACGTTCATAACGATGGAAAACCAATACATAGTTGCCAAATACGTAATGACCTTTCAGTACTTTACCCATAAAAAATAGTCCCACTCGACTCCACCATCCTGCTTGCATTTAAAGGAGTGTTAATGAGAAAATCAGACATACTGAATATTAAAAAATCTAATAACGTCATCACTAGCAAACAATTGAATATAGAAGCGAACACATGGAAAATTGCCTCTATTAAATACAAAATCGACGTATCCAAGGAAATCTCATGAAATTTTATCGTTTTGGATATAAAATGTTATTACACAATTGTATGAATTTATTAAACATCGAATTTATATTAAATTCAACGTGACTAGATGATATCGATACGATTTACCGTCACTTTACTGTAATTAGAATCTACAAAAGAAATAAAAAATACGAATTTCTGAAGATCACTTCCTATTTTATAGTCATAACTTTTAATGGATGAGAAACTATTAATAGCAAGTAATTATCAAATGATGTGTCATTCTTTGTTATTGAACGATGTGGTTGATTTCTGTGAAGTTTTGTCAACGGTTTAAATTTAATTAAGATGTATTAAGACCCAGGCGAAATAGTCTTTTTTATAAATAATTTAAGAAAAAATCGTTATTGTTCATTTATATCCACCAAATTTATTAGTTGCGTTGACATATTCTTATAGTCTATGTTTTAAAACGCCATATCAATTTTTTTATGCAGACACCCTGTATTTATGTGTTTGTACAATTTATTCATTTTCTGCGACTATATATTATTTTATATCTAGGCAAGGCAAAACACGGCGATTTAGCGAAAAACACTTGACCACCCTGACAAATAGCGTGTTAACCGGAAGATTTATAATTATAATATAGTAATTTAAATTCCGCAATTACAAGATGTATTAGCAGTTGCACGACTGGTATTTTGTTACGTGTAAATGTAATGCACGTTAGGTAGAAACATACACACGTATTAATCATTTTATGAAATTATAAACGTTTTAATATTTCGCTGTTCGTGCAGACGTTAGTCTTACTGGCGTGAATATTTAGCTCTAAATTCAGATACAGAAAAAATGTGAAGATAAATCCTGCGGCAACAAAAATGTACGGACCTAACAACCACTTATAAGAATTGATAGATCAAAATTATTTCACAAAAAAAAAAACGTGATAGCTACTATTTGGTTACGGTCGGACTAAACAGAGCCCAAATTGCATGGTAAATATGCGCTACTCCCACTCCGCCTTTCACGCGCGACGGTAACCATGACCACCAATGTAAACACTTTACGAATGTAGGAGCGTACTATGCGGAGCCCACGTATTCCGAGTTTTTCAAACGAATTTTGCAAGTCAAGTTAAATTGACAGCACATTACAAATTTAACATTTCCTTTTTAATGTGTTTTATAAGGCTAGTCTCAGTAATTTTGTTTTTAGGTACTGCTCTCTGACGACGTATTGCCAAGAGACACCTACCACTTCTTGGACGTCAGAAGATTAACCTATCGCAAAATTTCTCGGTGGTTTCTTCTCAAAGAGCGCGTGACGGCTCACCAAGGCCGCCTGACCGACATTTTTTTCAAATTCCCGACTTAGAACTGCGCATTTATCGCAATTATTTCCAATTACGATCGATTGTCGGTCCATTGCTCGAGATTAGCGAAGCGAGGGACCCTCTCTCGGCATGACTACCAGAGAAATGGGTGATTAATTAGCCGGGGAAAAAGCTGATGGATAAATTGGTCGACGTGGGCTTAATTGGAATCGCCATTAAATTTAGACGGCGGCCGATGAAAAATCGACGGCTGGAAGAGAAAAATAAGATCATCATTCGTGACCGAAACTGTCCAACCGGGGTAAAATATTACATAAAATAATAAATGGTACCCAGGAATGTGTATACGTACATTTCGTTTCGAAAGACTTTTGCTAGAAAGCTGCTAAAATGTACTCGAAATGTAATTTAACAAAACCTTATTAAAATTCTTTAAATATGCCACTTAATTTTTTTGTATGAGGTACATTAAAGAAGCAGTTAACTTATTCTTTAGGCGAACATTAAATGATTTTATTTGTGCTTTTTTAGACAGATGATACAGGGAGTCAAAGTTAAAATTAAAAAAAAACATTTTTATTAACTGTATTTAAAATATTTAGTTGAATTTTATATAAACTTGTACCTATCTCATACCACGCAGACTATTTGAGTAATTTTTAATAAAAAAAATCTAAGCAAACGAGACAAAGGGGGTTTAGTTGTTCAATATGTGCACCATCTTCTAGAATAGATACGAACTTGAGAGAGAATATGACGGAAAACTTGTGGTCTTAGCCTTCTATGATTCGTTTTCGCAATTATCAAACATATTTTGTGTTAAGGGCAAATAAATAAATATATGTTTTTGCAAAGCTATTTTGGCTGTTACACCGGATTTAGTGACATTATAAAGAAACATATTCAAATCAGAACCAAAGTTTTGTATTTTAGTTTGTTGTTTAAAAAAAATTGGAATACTAAAGCAGTGGGACAATATTTAAAAAATTAAACGAGTGGTATCATATATCTCAAGACATCTCGCAAATCATGGTACAAATTTTACAAAAGTAGTAAAAGAAAAGTAACGCTTGATCTAAATAAATAAACAATATATTTGCATCAACGGCGTATGTACAAATGTAAGAGGTTCAATGTGTAAGTCCTTCCTCTCTTTGTACTTCAAATATTAAGACTATTTTTTACATTGTAACCTTGATACTATGCATTTTTAAATAACAGGCACTTAAATCAAAAATGGTATAAGTCCCATTATTTTTTTGTGGCACCTTGTATATAAAATTCTTGCAATGCATCAAATATTCATACATGTACACGTCAATTTCGGCGGCAAAATAAGTTTTTTCATGCATGAACGAATGGTGAAAATCACATCTTGCTATCATGTTTAGATTCATTTATATTTTCTACGTTGCTTCAAACGACATACATATTTGATTACTACTCATGGTTTGTCAGGATAAGCAAAACATTTTGTCGACAATAATTTTTGGAAAAATCAACAATAAAAAAGTTTATAAGAGACACACTGTATATATTTTAGTTAAAGAGACCGTAGATAGATCGTGAAGTGTATAAGTTTTTTAAAATCAACTGTATGAAACTAACTGGGTGACAGAGGACAAAACTGCAATGGAAAACAGTTTTGTGTAACTTCGCGACATATTTTAAAATCGCCTACCTAATTTTTTTATTTCAATGCGGATAAGGAACCGAATATTAACAGAATTTTGGAGAGTTTATAAAAATATAGTTTTTATATAATTTATTAAATATTAACTAATACTGGTATGTGGATTCGCATTACTAATTGTAAGTAAAACTTAACTAACTTAAAATAATTATTTTTGCGTTTTTATAAAATGTACAAAATAAGAAAAATAAAAAGACACTAATCTTAACTTGAAATATTTTTTAAAATCAATCATACAAGTTAATCTTGATCAGAAGTATTAGTTACTTTTTTAAATCACTATTTAGATTGTGAATCGTTTTACCTCTGACATTGGCCTAATTTAAGTGAACCACATAATATCAATCCACTTGATGTAACATAACAGGCGGGCAAAAACAGGAGCGGTTAATAAAGTCTTTTAAGAAGAATAATTACATAACCTAACAAAGAACATAATTTCAGTGTTTATTAACGGTATGGCGTGTTTGTGTGTCTTCATTGTTACACTTTTGTCTTATATTATGAAAAAAGATGTATACGAATTAAGAAAGATAAAATTTGACAATAAATCAATTTAATATGCGCTCGTAGCGATTATTATGGAAAAAAGTTAAAGAAAATCACTTTTCACGGCGGAATTTGGGAAAACGAACTTATGATGAGTGTTTCTCAAGGTCTAACGTAGCCTCTGTGATATGATCTCCATTCAAAGTTAGATTCTGCATAGTCGAATTTGATGTAACAATCCGTCTTAAACATATAGGTGAAATATTACTATGAACTACGAAAAGACGTGCGACTTTCCAAACCAAACTTTCCCTCTGCGCCGCGGAGAACTCTGAGGAGTGTGACGTAACTTTTAGGGCGCGCTGCCCGATTTTTCAATGTCACGGAGCCGAAATCGCGGGGCGAGGCCCTTAGATTAATAAATCACCGGCGTCACCCTACATACAAAACGGTTTCGAATTAGGTTCGTTCCTCTCATAACCGTCTTAATCGGGTTAGTTGTTGTATTGAATTGGCCCGTTCGCCCAATTAAGCTAATTAGGCATGTGGGCCCGATGGCAATAATTAAGATAAATGGAAAGGCTTTAGCGGGTAAAAATAAAAATAATTATGATTTCTACCAATAAAGTGGAACGCTCTCGCAATCGCGCTGATGTTATCTAAATGCAGTTTTTAAGTGCACTTATTGAATAATGGTATTATGATATAATTTAGTAGTCTGAAATAAACAGGACGATAAAAATTATTTTTCAGTCTCTATATTAGTCATAATTCATATATACAAACCAATTACACAATTCCTTTTTTAATCTGTCAGATTTTCATCCCTTTCCCACTATTTCCTAATTTTAAGTATGGGTATAATATTTTAGATTTTTAAGAAAAAACAGTTTTTTTCTCAGTTTAATAACTAAAGCCAAAATGTTTTCTCATGGTACGAAACTACTTGATTCAAGATAACCATGGGTCTTTACTGACAACTGTAGAACAAATGGAAAGTGACACCACCAGTGTCTTCAGTGATGGTTGACCCAAAAAAATTTTCCGATATTTCTCTGTTAAAGTCACAGAACTGCAAAATCCTCAATCCGTCAGAACACCTATATCGAACACCATCTCCTTTGGCAAATTTTAAATTCAATTTATACTTCACTCTTTAGTTTGATAATATGATCCAATACAATTGCTGACTGATACTTTAAAATTTAAATTTGTTTCTGAAAATAATATCTTCCTTTGTCGATAATCATAGGTAAAGAAATGACTGAACTAGAGAGAGGAAGACTGACTAGAAAAAGATTATTTTCTGTGACGAATTTAAATTTGAGGTATGTATCAATTGGCGATAACTGGTCTCGTGTGGTTCAACTAAACAGTGAAGAAACTGGACCATAAAATTCACCAAGGGAGTAATGGTGTGGGGATGTAGGTATGTATTCAAAAGTGAGGGAGTTAACATGGAGAAATATTACAAAATACTGGTGGAGAACCATCCCCCTGCAATCAAAAACTTGTACCCAATTTTAATTTTTCAGCAGAATGGCAGATCTTACCACATAGCGTGATCAACTATAACTTGGTGTAAAAATAATATTACAATAGTTTTTGATTGACCCTGAAGTAGTCCAGAGCGGCTCCATATTATAATGATGGTATGGTACAAGATAAAAAGGAAAAGAAAAATTTCAAAAAGAACAATTATTTACACACAACCACTGAAAATTTGACACAATTTTTCGAAGGACAAATGTCAGAAGTCTGTGGGCAGCAGGCTTTAAAGAATTGTAAAACCGTGATTAATACAAAAAACGTTGTGTCTTGTTAGTGTCAAATATGATAGCCTGTCCGAACATTTAGTTGCCTGCAAAATATCGTTTATTTTCGATTTTTTGGTATTCCAAGTGTAAAGTTACTACGTAATTTAAACTTAAGGGTAAAAGTTTATTATTTCTAATCTATGATTTCAAATATAAACCCAAAACCACGTGGAATGTTTATTTTTTTCAAAAAAGTTTCCAGTTTCCAAACAAATAATTATTGTCAGAGCTCGTAAGACATTGCTCCCAGTCACACAAAAACAAATAATGTTTCAAATACAGGATATCAGCCAACAATGAAATTATCACAAATTTGCATGTCGAATCAACATTAGATACAGAATAGAAGATGAATAATGAGATTCAAAGGAAGGAGACTGGAGGAAAGAAGAATGACACTTGAAGGAAGAAGAATGACCTTTGAAGGAAGAAGAGAATGAAGCAAAGAAAGAAGAAACAGTAACCTCTAAACATGTACAAATCCATTATTTCAAGACACAATTCATTATCGGTAATAGAGAGTCTTTGGTAAGTCGATGCATTCCTTGCAGGAGGCTATAGTACAAGTGATTTGTGATATATTTCCTTAATTTTTCTACATTCTGAAAACGCTTAGTTTCCGATCTACAGGGTGTTAAAGTTTTAATTAAAAAATGCAGATTTATAAATATTGCGGAAACCACTCAAAATATTTTAATGAAATTTTACAGCCTTTGACAGTTAACAACAATATATGTTTTATGATAAAAATATTGTTTTCAGTTTCACCAGTGGCGTACGCACAGGCACGTCTCTAAATATTATTAAAGAAAAAAATTATACACCACTGATTTTTCTTAAAATAAAAATTATTTTTGAATTCCTTGTTCAATTTGGAAGAGAACGCACCGTTTTCGAGTAAAAAAAATAAAATCGATTTATTACATGGCATAATTCGGTTTCAATAAATTGAAAAGTAGCAGAAATTATGCACTTAACTGCTTCACACGCAAACACTCAAAGTGACAGCTATTATTAATTTTGTCAACCAATAATAAAAACTAGTGCACAGCCAACTTGTTAATTTCTGTTTAGAAAGTAAATAGTGAATCTAAAAACTGATAAAATTTTTTTAGACCTACGTTAACTGCGAGGAATAATTTTTTGTAATAAAATTTGTACAAAAAAAAAAGCTGAGTGCATAATTTCTGCTATTTTTCAAATTATTGAAACCGGATTACGCCATGCAATAAATCAATTTTAATTTTTAACTCGAAAAGGGTGTCATAAGAAAAACATACCTTTTCTCTTCCAAATTGAACAAGGAATTCAAAAATAATTTTTATTTTAAGAAACATCAGTTGCATATCATTTTTTGTGGGCACGCCACTGATGACACTAAAAACAATATTTTTAACGTAAAACATGTATTGTTGTTAATTGTCAAAGCTTGTAAAATTTCCGTAAATATTCTGAGCGGTTTCCGCAATATTTATAAATTTGCATTTTTTTTTATTAAAACTTTATCACCCTATAGATCAGAAGCTAAGTGTTTTCGGAATATGGTATATTAAGGAAATATATCACAAATCACTTGCACTATAAGGTATGCATAGATTTAACAAACACCTTGTATTTAATACCCTTTTCATAATATCCATTTTATTTAATTTAATACAGTTAAAAATGTAAAAATATAATTTTCCTTTGATTTACTTGTCCAGTTTCAAAAACGAGAAGTTTTTAATGTTAATATCTAACCCCCTGCTGTTTCTATACAGAAACAACTAATTATAATACACGCATCTCCTCTTACAGAAAAAGTGATCAAGTTTTATTTCAGAAGAGAGAAACGAAGTGGAAGAAGAAAGTCCTTGAAAATATAGTAGACGAGCGCAATTGCAACGCTAAGTCGCTTAGTTATCGAAATAAAAAAAACTGGCGTAGAACCAGGTCACACATGGTAGGTTTTATTAAGCATGTGATTGGGCATATGAAATGGTATTTTACGACATTTTTTGTTGGTCGGGATCTTTTTAATTTCGAAAAATTAAAAAAAAATCTATTTTTATGAGAACATGTTTTTTAAAGTCTCCACCGTTATATCTCAAAAAATAATTGTACTATCAGAGTAATTTTTTTTTTAAATTAAAGCAGACATAATAGCGCTTTTAACAGTACTAATGGATTTTATAAAAATCGCTTTTTCATTTCGCTAAAAATCAGGAAAACTTGATATTTAAATTTTGTGTAATACAATTTTCACCAATCGATAAACTTTTTTATTTATGATTTTTTTTATATACATGCAGCGAAGAAAATGAAGCCCAAACATTATATAAATTTTTGAAATAATTAGTTTTTTCCTAAAGCTTATAGTTTGGCAACAAGCGATTATTTCATAGCGCGCTAAACTGATGCATGGGGCGTCCAACGTAATGTGTAAGTAATCTATCTACATAGTGTACGGCTTGCGGGATTTGGGGAGTAGGTAGTTATGTACGTGCCTAATAAGCAGTGTGTTTTTTTAAGACAATGGAGTGCATTATTTGTAAGAAAACTGTGAGGGATCATGACAAATCTGTAGTACAAAGACCTAAAATTCAAGATTTGTTGTAAAAAAAAAAACAATATTTTAAATGGCGAAATTAAAATAAAATACCTTATAGACTATAGACTGTCGTAAATCATATGCTAGGTTTCAAAACATTGATCTTACCTGTATTTTGCAATCAGACGTATCACGCGAATATAAATATTTATAAAATTCGCTTTTTCATTTCGCTAAAAATTAGGAAAACTTGAAATTTAAATTTTGTGTAATACAATTTTCACCAATCGATAAACTTTTATATTTATGATTTTTTTATAAACATGCAGCGAAGAAAATGAAGCCCAAACATTATACACATTTTTGAGAAAATAGGAAAAAAAATCTGCATTTGACGTTCTTAAAAAGATATTGTCGTCCTTCAAAACTTATCGGAATTGCCAATGCTGTCTAATGACGAATCTTTAGAAATGAAATCGATACAAAATTAATTCTTCTACTGTACAAAACCAAAGATAAACAAATTCTAAAATTAAATGATCTAAGAGTCGAATTAGCAACAACAACAAACAAACCATCATGGGAGCTTCCTCCAGCTGACGGCGCTTTTTACCAACACTTTTTAAGGTAAACGTAAATATTTAAATAATAAATTTCTTAGCTAATATATTATAATTAACTGTTGCAGGTGTATGTATCAAGTTAAAATATGGTACAACAGCAATGTAGCAATACCACTTATAAATTCAGACGATTCAGGATGGAAATTGTGACAATAGAAAATGCGGGTGTGGTAAAGAAGGCCTAAAATGTTGTAACGAGTGTAAATGTCGATCTTGTAATAACTTTATTAAATATTTCGAGGAAGATATGGAGGAAGACGACGAATTAGAATGTTTTTAATTTAGGGTTTAAATTGCTAAATATAAACATTGTGGCAAATATTAAATGATTTTTTATCAATAATAATTATAAATGGCAATTGGTGTTTGTCATATTGGTATATTTTTAAAATTTTAAAATACATAGTACATAGGTATATCAATATTCCAACAATTATACTAAATAATTTTATAAATAATACCTATAGATATGACTTTGAATAAATAGGTATAAGAAACCAAACTCACATAGGCGGAAAAATAAATTAAATCAGCTCTCAAAATTCGCTAGTTTTTTACCTTAGCTGTATACCAAATATGTAGTTACCAAAATAGGTAAGTTATTTTGAAGTTAATAAAACCGATAAAAATTTGACCACTCCACACGTAAACGCGACGCGACGCGGCGGTCTGATTGATATTAGACAGACGACAGACGGTAAACAGTCTAATGCGAGAGCCAGATGTGCAAAAATGTGGCTTCAGTTTGTTTAAAAAAAATTGCGGTCGTCATACTGTAAGATGCACATAAAAAATTATGATTTTATAAACATTTCTCATGTATTGGCTTTATTTTATTCGCAGCATATACATACAAATTTTCACAAATAAAAGTTTTTCTCGATTGCTGAAAAATACATTCACCAAAATAAAAGGTTTAAATTTGTTATTATTTTAACAAATCAAAAATATATATTATATACATATTCGCGTGATACGTCTGATTGCAAAATACAGGTAAGATCAATGTTTTGAAACCTAGCATATGATTTACGACAGTCTATAAGGTATTTTATTTTAATTTCGCCATTTAAAATATTGTTTTTTTTTTGACAACAAATCTTGAATTCTAGGTCTTTGTACTACAGATTTGTCATCATCCCGCACAGTTTTCTTACAAATAATGCACTTCATTGTCTTAAAACTTAATATGTTCTGATGATTATTACACACTGCTTATTACGCACGAACCTATATACTCCAAATCCCGCAAGCCGTACACTATGTAGATTACACATTACGTTGGACGCCCCATGCATCAGTTTAGCGCGCTATGAAATAATCGCTTGTTGCCAAACTATAAGCTTTAGGAAAAAACTAATTATTTCAAAAATTTATGTAGTGTTTGGGCTTCATTTTCTTCGCTGCATGTATATAAAAAAAATCATAAATAAAAAAGTTTATCGATTGGTGAAAATTGTATTACACAAAATTTAAATATCAAGTTTTCCTGATTTTTAGCGAAATGAAAAAGCGATTTTTATAAAATCCATTAGTACTGTTAAAAGCGCTATTATGTCTGCTTTAATTTAAAAAAAAAATTACTCTGATAGTACAATTATTTTTTGAGATATAACGGTGGAGACTTTAAAAAACATGTTCTCATAAAAATAGATTTTTTTTTAATTTTTCGAAATTAAAAAGATCCCGACCAACAAAAAATGTCGTAAAATACCATTTCATATGCCCAATCACATGCTTAATAAAACCTACCATGTCTGACCTGGTTCTACGTCAAAAAAAAAAAACGACACAATAGACTCTTCAAATCGCTGCACTATAGGGCCAACCTTGAAATCTTCTACAAATACACAAAATCTACAATTCTAAGATACAACTTATTATCTGTAAGTACGAGTTGATTGAAACAACGTTTAAAAAAGAAATACAAAGTTCCTACCTGGATCCTCCGTTACCAAATTGTAGACCGTCCTGGCTGCAAGATCCTCTGACACGAAGTCCCACAGACCATCACAGGCTAGAATCAAGAAGTCCTCACCTCCATCAAGGGGTATTTCCCTCACGTCAGGTATTGCGATAACAAATGGTTTGTACTCTGCATCACCTGCAACAAAAAAATAATAATAATTCGTATGTAAAATTATCTTGGGTTTTAAACTTCTTACCTATTGCTCTAGATACTGCTAATTGGCCATTCACCCTCCAAGTGCCCCACAAAAGGACACAACCTCCTTGCTTCTCTATCCTTTCCCTTTCGTCCTGAAAATAATTTTTAATAAATCCATTGCAAAACGATTTGGATGAAGTTACAAAAATGAAATGGAACTGCAGAAATTAGTTGGCTGAGCTTATATTATAGTAATAGACCGCCACATCCTCCATACATGTACATATACAGAATGATTCTTAAATGTATACATTGCTTTAACTGCAGATAAAAGAGCGACCGAAAAAAAGCCTAATTTTTCGCCCTTTTGTGAGACCTCGTAAATTTACTCCAAATGTATGCCAAAAGATAGTCTATGATGAGACTTGAATCGTCTAGCTTGAGGCTACATTTCGTTTTCGAGTTTCGGTTGATTAAAGTTGTCATTTTTACATGGATTGTTGGATCGAGGTTACACCGCTAAAAAAAAATCGCTTGTACTTCACATGTGGCATATGTATTCTGAAGTACTTTTTCGCACTGAGCACGAATTTGCTATTAGAATTGCTTCATCACCCTTCGGTCTTCATGAAATGACTGAAAAGCTTCAGAAAAATGAAGAATTTCGAAGATTCCAAGATTAATTCTTTGACTTCCAAATGACCTGTAGTCATAGAGATTAACGAACCTTTGATTTTAAATCAATGATTTCGTCAACCTTTCTGGGAAAGGTTTCTGAAGAGATGATTCAAGTCTCATCATAGACTATCTTTTGGCACACATTTGGAGTAAATTTATGAGGTCCCACAAAGGGGCGAAAATTTCGGTCGCTCTTTGCAACGTAAACGAGTCAATTTTCATGTTTTTTAATCCGTCCATCCACATGTACATTTTCAGAAGTATTAGTAATTATTTACATATGCGCACCAACACAATGCAATACAAATCAATAAAGACACAGAACAATAGTAGGCGATAAGAATTTATTTTGAATATACAGGGTGTTTATTAAGTACTTGTACGAACTTTAAATGGTGAATCTTTGACTAATTTTAAGATAGAAAGTTCTTATGAACATGGGTCCGCAACGGATTGGTTCTTGAGATACAGGGCTTCCAAACAAAAATTTTTTGTTTGATTTTTCGATTACATTTTTATATTTGCAAATTTTTATTTTTTTCTAATTTTCAGTAATTTGGTAATAGTAATTTGTAACGTGATAGTGTAACATAGCACATGACTCTTTTTCACTTGTTTTTCAAAACCTCTTAATGATTCAACTTACAAAATTGCAACGTAAGTTTAACTTTTCCAAAACGGCTGCTTTCAGCGACAAATACTAAGAGTATCTGTTGCACGTAAAATTGAATGGAGAATCCGCGAATGCAGCTAAGAGCTCGCCCTCTGGCGGTGACAAGTGATACCAGTAAAACAAGGTAAACATTTCTTGTGTACGGGACATTTCGTTTTGTATTTTATTTAAAACTGTGTTTAGTGTTTGTTTTTTGAACACCGTTATTTTAAGAAAATAGTGTGAAGAAAAATTCAGCAGTTATGGATAAAAATAAGAAATTGTCGAACTATTATTGTTCAGTTCATGGTTGTTTTTCATGGTCCAAGAAAAATCCAGAATTAAGTTTTCATCAAACCATTGAAGAAATTTTCAAAATATTATTGTCAACAGACAATACTCCCTGAATTTCAAGACGGTTGTTTGTAAGGGCACTAGTTTGCAGACACAATGAATAAATTTCTAAATTTAAATCACTTTGCCCAATTTTCCTACAGAGTACCACATGACTAGCGTTAAAAACTGCCTCTCCTTCTGATATACGAGAGTTTTCGTTGGCATTTAAATGGGAAATGTAGGTATTCCACAATGGATAACTTCATAGTTATACATACCTCAAAAAATGTACATTAAACTGTAATGCTAGAAAAAATCAAGGTAGAGATAAATACTTGCATTAAAATTTATTTATGAAATATTTGAAGCTTATAAAATAACACAAAAGTCAAATAACTGCAGTTTAATACCAAAATTACTAATAATAATGGGAAATAAAACAAATGTTGTTCAAATGAATGTGTAAACACGAACGCCATGGTCAAAATTACCTTGTCTTGGAGCTTACCGCTTTCGCTGCTTGGTGCACTTGCATCTTAAAAATTATCGCGGATAGGTACGTTTAGTCAAAAATGACATACAGTGCGAAAAAAATTATGGTTATTTAAATCCAAGTACAACACTATATGTGGCGCCCTCTAACATTAAACAAAAAACTAAGTAAATATTTGAGTTTCTCATCATCGGTACTCTCAGTTTCCCGAATTTTGTCAAATTGCCATGTTATTGAACAAAAATATAATCAAAATACCATACAAAATTTTTTTTGGACACACTATATCTCAAGAACAAAGCCGTTGCAGATCCATGTTCATATGAACGTTTTATTTTAAAATTAGTCAAAATTTCACCCTTTAAAGTTTGTACAAGTACTTAATAAACACCCTGTGTTTAATTATGGCTGCTTAGTAAAGTAGTTTCCAATTTTATTTGGTACAATGTAATAACCATATTTTGCATGAAAAAGTGCAAAGATACAATTTCCCTAAGAAATTTAAACATCCTGCCACACTTATAGAACCACAGAACAATGACGAATCTACTCCTTTTCAATATGGTTGACTTGTTCAAGGTCAGAATTCCCTACACCCTGTTCTACATGTTTTACACTGGCGTCTGGAGACAGTCCTAGGGCAACCCAACGAACTTTTCCGACATAAGCCGAGTGCCAAGTTCTTGGGCTCTATGGTTACTGTTACTGTTACATCAGGTGGTTGGTGGTCTGTGTGTGATTTGTGGTTATATTATCATGTGAATTTTCATATTATCTTGTAGAACTTTTGTATTTCTTAATTTTTCCCTAACCCAAAAATACAAAATAAATTAACTGGGTGAGACAAAATCAATCAGCCTGTACGAAAATTATCCTAAATTTAGTTACATTTGAAATATGCTCGTATACTTTTGTTATTTCAAATTATCTTTAATATGTATACCTATAATATTATGTATATGTATGTATACAAAATGTATATTATGTGTTTTAATATCTATTTATAAATATTCTAAAAACCAGAAAAATGTCGTTTTTCTATCCAATAATAATGAAGCTGCCAAATAGTCCCAACTTAATTTAAATCAGTCTGTAGTGGAGGGGATTGGGTTGCCCAAGGACTGTCTACAGACGCCAGTCATGTTCTACACAGTAAACTGTACTACTTTTTAAAATGTGTATACATTTAAGATTTACCTTTCATAAAGTTACCATAAAAAATAAATTTATCATTAATGAGAACCAATTCCAAGGATGATTTTCTGATGAACAGACAATTTTGTTCCGGTTTTGACTACATTTCATGTTAATTATAGTTAAATGTTGCTAACATAGAAACTTTTATTCAAATATTAGTTTTCAGTATATACAGGGTGAACGAGAGAATAAGTTCATTTCCTGAAATTTGTAACACCATGTAAAGTGTGCTAGATAATATAACGAATGTCTGCTTGAATAAAACCATACTTTTTTTATGAAAAATGTGTTTTTTGATTCGCACAAATTAAAGATGACCATTTTACTATAAAAATTTTTAAACTTCAGATATAATAAAAACACAAAAAAATCAATGACAGTATGGATCGGCAATTTAGAAGCCATCAAATCGGATATATCAAGAAAAAATTAATGTCTGGGTCGTTGATGTGAAGCCAGTATCGATCGAATAAGTATTGATTGATTTTCATTGTTTTTTATTTCTCCTTGTTACCGATTTCTTTTTTACTATTATCGCTGTGTTTTAAATTTTTACAATACATTAGTTCGCTTTAATTTAACTGTATATTCGAACTAATGACAGAGATCTATATAAATAAAAATTATGATGTTCGTTGGTAAGCGCATCACTTGAGAATGGTAAGACGGATTTGGCAAATTTTTTTTTTTTTAATGTTCGTAATAGTCCGATTAAGGTTTTTATGGAAAGAAAAATTGGAAGAGTTGGCTGTAAAATTTGAGAAAAACTGATTACAAACAAATTTATTGAAATTTCGACATGACAAAGTCTGTCGGGTCAGCCAGAAAGATCATAAATTACAAAAGAAAAGTTGTTTAGAAAAAATGGGACTAGTTTGATTCAAGGAAACATTTACTGTTTTAGTAGGTGTACCGTACAAGGTGTTGCAAAGTTTGGGAAAAAAGCTTTCAATGAAAATTGTTAGTTTAGCACTGTTACTGAAAAATAATCACATAATTAAAAAAACAATTAATTAAATTATTAATACTTCTGTTACAATTTTTCATTTTAATTAAAAATATCAAGGCAAAACGGTATTTTGAAACCTTTTGAGTAAACTAGCGAGATTCTTTCGTCGAAAGTGGGACATAATAATTATTTGAGTTTCAAATTAAGTTTACATGACGATAGATAGCCAAAATTGCCATAGAAAATATGTTTTAATGAAAATACTTTACTTTACCATACTAATCGTCACACCGTCGAGTAAACACCGAAAAACTGAAATGATATTTAATTTCGGGCTAAAAATCGGGACGCTTTTGGAGGGACGTCTGGCAACGCTGATTCCAAATCAAAAAAAATTTGCAGACCGTCGAAAAAGCTACTAACGTTTTGAAATATTTGTAAATTTCTTTAAGAATTATGAATATCCAACTGCTCAAAATAATAAAAGCTAAACCAGATATCTATTTCCAATTTTCATAACCCGTTTTAGGATATAGCCATACCTGTCGACTTGGTTTGTGCGGGTTCACAACTTGCAGCACCCTACCCTGATTCACCAAGAGAGCTTGCGAATCTCCCACCCAGGCTATGTACAATGATTTCTCCTTGGGTCGCAACAGAGCGACAACAGCTGTTGTGCCACTACTTAAATTCTGCAAAAAAAAACACAATTATATACCTAACCCATAAATACAATTTAAAAGAAACATTTTAATTAAAGAGGCATCCAGAAAAATAAAAAACTGGATTTCGTTCTAATGGATTGTGTAGAAAGAGATGTTTAAACTGGAGCACCCTGGTTTACTTTACACAGCTGTCTCTTGTTGGTATTACAATGGCTGAGTAAGAAATACACCCCTCCGTTGAATTATAAATACAGCCCAACAGAACAAAAATCCAATTTATATTTGATAAAAAGAAAACTATTTTTTATAAAATATACCCGAAGATACCCTAAGAAGAAAGACTTCTGTCAATGACCATTTTTTGGTTTGTCCAATAAGATTTGTGTATAATTATTTTCAAACCTTATGAACATGTATACAAGGTGATTCATTAACAATGGGAAAATCGAAAGCTGAAGATACCGCACGTGAAATGGTGACCATTGGAGCAAACATGCCTTATCCGAAAGTTGATAGTTTCAGAAATACAGGGTGTTATGGCCCTGTATGTCCAACATGAAATTTGATTCAAAACCTGAAAGAGCAATCATTTTTCCATTAATTATGTACTCTTGTTCCATTTCTGTACCTCAATGCGTTTTTGAGAAAAATCGATTTAACGATAATACGAGTCATGTGGTTCATGCACGGCAGAGCTCCACCGCATTTTTCTCGGCCAGTGTGTGAATATTTAGATGCAGTTTTACAAATCGCTGGATTGGCCATGTAAGCAGTTTTGCTTGGCCACCCAGAAGTCCAGACTTTAATTCTCTTGATTTTTCTATTTGGTCTCGAATGAAAGATATAGTTTACAAAGAATCTATTGGTTCACGTGAAGAGTTGTGGCAAAGAATACAAATCCAACGAAGTCAGACGCAATCCCAATATTACTCGAAGATCTCTCAGAAAACGTTGTGTAGAGTGTATCAGTGTCAACGGTAGATTCTCCGAACAATTACTTTAAATCATTGTTACGTATTTCCTTTGTTTTATTGTTAATTCTTGTAATAACATGAAGAAACACTTAGTTTGTTTCGCTTTTAATTTCTTGTATTATCAAAACATAGTGTTTGTTAAATTGATTTTTCTCGAAAACGTATCGAGATACCGAAATGAAACAAGGAAACATAATTAATGGAAAAATTATGGCTCCTTCAGGTTTTGAATCAAGTTTCATGTTAGACATACAGGGTATTTAGTTATTAACTAAATTTTCGGTAAAATTGGCTGTAAGTGGTGCCCTCTATAAACAAAGCTGAAATTGCAACACGCATCTTATTCCTCGCTTAAAAAAATATAGTTTCACAAATTTTCAAGTTCCTAACCTACATATTTTCACAATAATCGCAAAAAAATGAATTAAAATTTTAACTTTCAACACCCTGTATTTGCGAAACTATCGACTTTCGGATAAAGCATGTTTGCGCCAATGGAATCACCCTGTATATGTAATAACCTATAATTATGCATACAAAAAAATGTGGGCTGGGACCAGAGTATCCTACAATAATTTGACTCGCTCAATCCTAATCTAAAGTCAGTATTCCCGGATCAGTTCATGTTGTGACACCATCATCAAGAAACTCCTCTAGAAAGCAGTTTTTGAGATTTCAAACTGACTTGAGCAGCCAGTTAATAGAAAAACATTGGAGTTCATGATCTCAGTGCTATTTGAACAATTTTGTTCGCAAAAACTCACAATCACTGATCGTAGATCTATCTATCTATCTATCTATCTACGGACTCAATTCCTCAGAGTTTTGTAGCTATATTTCCTTCTCCTTCCACACCCCGCGTTATGGGGTTACCAGGTTATGGAGGCCTGCCAATTCTCAGTTATGTACTTTCGGACCGCTGATGTATGAGATCTATGTTTCTATAGAGTTTCATGGTTATACATACTCACACACTCTGGGTTACAAAATTACAGGGTTATTGGGTGAGGAAAGCTTGCCAATAGTGATGTGATTTCAGATACATGATTTATAAGATCCATGTTTACATAAAGTTTTTTGGTTCTAGTCACACACATCCTGAGTTATGGGGTTATGGCATTATGGGGTCATGGGGTTATAAAGTTACGGGGTTACGGGGTTATGGTGCAATAAGACCATAAATTCGAATATTTTACCAATCTGTGACTATTCAAGTCAATTTTTAAATCTCAATTACCGCTTTCTAGAGCAGTGTCTTGATGTTAGGGTCAAAATATGAAATGATTCGGGAATTCTAACTTTAGATTGGCATTTGGATGGTATAGTCCATGAGCCAACTCACTTTTCTCTGTGGAGCTGTGTTATTACTATGTAATAGTTAAAGAGCCCAAACTGTTTATTTTTTTAAATATAGGCTACAAAGTTTTATTATTCCTTTTTGATTATTCTAATTTATTCATATATTTTTTTAAATAATCGGGTTTTTTTCATTTTTTTTTTTGGGCCACACCTCCACATTTTTGTTTATAACACTGACTTCTCTTTTGAAAAAAAAATGATCTGTCTGTTTTATCACTTAACATTTCTATCTCGTGTATTTTTTGTTTGTTTTTAACTATTTGAATAATAATAAAGCATGATCAGCCTTTTCATAGTCCGTCTGCTAAGATTAAGTTAAACTACGATAATATGGTTTCAAGTCTGGTGACCAAACCGGCCAGCGAATAGGGCCATTGTTAATAATCCATCTACGTAATTTGTAAAAAAAAATAAGTAACTAAAAAACAATAAAACTCAACAGCCAAGCATTTGCTGATGTTCAAATAAACTTTTTTCCCTATTTTTGGCCAGATAATTGCCTGTAGAATTTTGACAGTACAATACTGCACCACTCTGTACATAATTTTGTTGTATTTTGATATTTTTACACCAGATGCATTAAAAATCGATCAAAAAGTTGTGGATCAAGCATTTTTGTCCCTTTTTGTCTCATCTTCATATATTCCGACTTCAATATAAAGAAGTACGTAAAAAACACATACTGTCGGTGCTTCATCTAACATATACTAACCTCAACTTTACACTTATCGGTAAATAAAGCGTCTGTTTTACAAAAGGCATCAAGCAAGGCCTGTTCGGGGTTGTTAACAAAGTGTTTGTTTTCGGCAAGGAACTGATGCAGGTGGGCAGAACTGTAGGCGGCGGCGTCGTGTCCCGCATGACCATCGAATACTGCATAATAACTGGACGGACTAGCTTCCTGAAAAGAGACAATTTTTTACAGAAAATGTTAACAAGGGCAGCTTAAATCAAATGAGATGACTATTTTTTTTTTTGGGGAGTACTAGAAAGAGTTTACCAGGGTCATAAAAATGCCTGAAGGTTAAATATTTGTCAGTACTAGGAAGAAAATTTGTAAAAAACTTTAACGTTCTATAATTTATCGAACAGTAGCTTCTTCAAGCTACTTTCGTTTAATTCATATACAGAGTACCTAAAAAATGAGTAAAAATTAACGATTTAGATCAAGTTACCAACATTAAAAAATATATACAGGGTGTTAATTAAGTATGTACGATAAATTCAATACGATTATTTGAGTGATTTTAAGACAAAAAGTTCATGTAAACATTGGTACGCAGATGCTTCGTTTTGAAGATACAGGGTTTAAACTTTTGTAAAAAAATTGCTATTTACTAATTATCTTAAATACCCTTTACCCAATTTTGTTATAATTTGGCAGTGTTATTTGTAGTGTTAAGGGGTTAATTTAATCTCAACTTGATTAGATTGTCCAGTAGCATCCCGAGCGGGACTTTAACAAATATTTTTGACAAAAAAAATATACGCCACTAACTTTTTTGTAATTTTTATATATTTTTTGAATTAAGCAACTAAAGATACAACTTTTTGGTCTCTTGAATGTTTTTCGTATCTTGGTTAATTTTTGGAAAAAAAGAAATAAAATCCACTTGCATATCCCTGGACCACACAGGAAACTGGGAAAAATTTTTTTTAGAAAGTATCATTTTTTTATAATTTGTCATTAATAACAAGTAATATCTAAATAACATAAAGTACAAATAACTGCCAAATTACAACAAAATTGGGTAAAACGAATTTAAGATTTACAAAATAGCAATTTTTTTACAAAAGTTTAACATCCTGTAGCCTCAAAACGAAGCATCTGTGGACCAATGTTTATATGAATTTTTTGTCTTAAAATCACTCAAATAATCGTTTGTTGAATTTATTGTACATACTTAATTAACACCCTGTATATTAATTTTTTATGATAAATCAATCACATTTTAGAGTATTCGCCATGAAATTTGGTGTAACGGAGTTATTGGAATAGCCAAAGGTTAATATAAGTAAGCTAAGTAATTCTTTTCCAAAAAGGAAGAGGTTGTTAAGAATACCTGTCTTAAATTTTTTTGGCACATTTTTTATTCTTACCAATTTTGTTAAAAAGCAGCTGTTTTATAAAATGTCACTTTATTTACTTCAAAATTAACTTTATTATATTACGTATTGCATTAATCAACAAATCAGATTTATGGTTGGCAAAGTCAACTGAGCTCAATTTAAATATATGTTTATTTTCTCTCGATTTCTTTAAAAAGTGGTTACCAATCTGGTAACCACTTTCACGCCATTTACACAGATTTTTCCAATGTTTTTGATGGAATCAATCACAAAATACTGTTATTGGAACTTCAAGAACTGAGGAATATTTGACATGTTATAAACAAATAATTCAAATAAAACATTGTCTATCAAGTGAATTATATTTCTTTCTTCCTCCTTTCTAGTATTCCTCAAAGGTCTCAGTTAGGCCCTTTATCACTAAACTTATTCATTAATGACTATAATAACTGTGTTGATTACAGTTATTTTCTTTTATTTGCTGATGATTTAAAACTATTCATAATGGTATCAACTTCAAAAGACCATCCACTAACTGATTTGGAGCAATCAAAATCAATTCAAAGCAAAATTGTATAGAATTGTATAGAATTCTTATTGAAAATTGTGTTAATTACAAAGTAGTGTTCTTACTGATAGACCTTTTTGACTGAAATCGTGCAAAAAAAGATACAATAAGAATTCTAATAATTGTAGTAAAGTAATTCAACAAATTGGATAAACCAAAGGACATCCACCGAAGTTCTTCAGCCAACATTAAAATATTTGGCTCTTCCTTCCAGAAAACTAAAAACCCTTTTTTCTTTGGAACGAAGCATTGTAGTAACATACAGCCAGTATACCTTTTTTACAGTAAATAAATTAAATAAAATAAAAAAAATAAATAAATTTACGTTACATTATATTATATTCATTAAAAAAATAAATCTTCAACTACTCCAAAAACCTGTCTACACAAAATTTCATTAAAATATCTAGAACAGTAATAATTATCAAAAAAAAAATTAACATTTTTTTTTTAAATGCCTATAACTGTTTAAAGCAGCAAAATTGTACTATGGTAAGCCAATTTAAACCAGTTCATTTTTCACACAAGGAAGCTACCCTTGAAGACACATTGAGGACACCCTGTATAAGTTAACAATGCTTGGTGTGCAGCATTTTGACACTAACCTGAATATTGAACATAGTATTTAGGTCGTGTATGACGACATGGCGATCTTCCATTCGCCTCCTTGAGTTTTTGACAGCGTACACGCTGGTTGGGAAGTATGGGGTTCCGGGAGAGGGCAAGGAGCATAGCATACTATTGTCCAGGTAACGGAGACATACTTCGTTCGTCTTGGCCATTACGGTTTGCATTAACTTCAAGGGTTCGTAGGCTGAAACAAAATTAAAATAAACAATGAGACAACCATAGAAAGTGCGTGTCTGAGTTTTAATTATATGCACCTTTTAGTTATTTATAACTTTGCAGACAAACATGTGTTAGTATTTATTTTATGTTTTCTTTACTAACTTTTCTTCAAATTAACCTAAATACAAAACCCGAAACTAGTTTTATTTTACTTGCATGATTCACGTGATGCTCTGAAAATGCATGTAATACCTTTGTAATTTGTGAAACATAAGTCTGAGTCATTTGTTATTTATAATTTACCGAGTTGTGGCAGCCGGTAGACAACTCTTGTATAAAAAATAGATTATTTTTTTATTGCCTCGATTGTAAGCGCCTCTATTAATTCTAAATAATTCGATTCGAGACAACTATTTTGGGTCTACAAGTCTCTGACCTGTCTTGACACCCACGTGGATTTTAAAACATAATGTAAATGTAGGTGATAGTTTTTTAAATATTTTATTCATAATACAACATACCTACACATAAATAAATTGCTATGATTTTATTATCGGTCATTTTAAATGTCTAAAAAGAAATTTTCTTATTGTATTTTGGTTTTTAAAGAATTTGCCTGATATTATTTATTAAAATTAAAGTGTCATATAAACTTTTAAAAAATAAAGAAATTTAATTAAATAATTTTTCACTTTCAAACCGTTTTATTTAAATAATAACAAAACATCGTGAAAATATTTCTTTGAGGTTATGTACGGGGAAACTGCTAATTCCCAGAACCAGAAATACCTACTAGCACTTCAAGTCGTGTGCCGCATTTAGGTACCTATTTTTTTCTTAAATTATTCCTTAGATAATGACTAAAAAATTAATTAATGATGACAAAAAAATGTTTTATAGCTGTTTTACATTGACAATTTATTGATCAATTAATTGATGAAGTCGCTTGGACAAGAAATTGGACAAGTGTAATACACCAAATCAGCTGTCAAATAACTTCATCAATTTATTCATCAAGTTCTTGACGAATTAAAGCATGTTCTAATTTTCGTTGAAAGATTCCCAGAAGAAGAACCCAAGATTCGTTGAAAAACAACGGAGTTACAGACTATCAAAGTTGACGGCAACAAATTCATAAGAAATATTGTTAGTCAGTCAGTGGGTCGCTTGATTTTTCGGCGAGTCGTGGCGCGGCGGAAAGGTGGGGGAAGCGAACGACAGCGAGTCCGAAGAAAATGATGATAATATTCTTAGTCCTGCCGTTAAAATAGCGAAATTCGCTTGAAAATAATATATTTAAGTCTATAACTCCGTTGTTTTTCAACGAATCTAGACGATTTTTTTTAACTTAAAGTTCTTTGCATAAGCTTTCCGAATATGTAATAATATATAACTATATCACGCACGTGTGTCGTGTATTTCATTTTACAACTAAGGCTAAAAATAAAAAATAAAAAATATCAGGTTGCTCTTTTGAAATTAAAAAAAAAAATGATAGATTTCAATGTATTATTATGAAATCTAACATGAAAAAAATCAGTGCGATTGTGGAAGATGCTCGGGATCGTCCAGACTAATAATTAGTTAATTTGTTTATAAGGCCATAATTTGTAAACTATTCAACTTACCGATTCCAGATTTCGTGTGAGTTATTAGACAATGATAAGGAATGAGAGGATGCGATGCCAAAACGTTCTGGTAATAATAACGCAGTTATAAATGTTTGATTCAAGTTATAAATAAACTTCTTCTGTTTATAACTTTTGATCTAATCAATATTTCTTTACGCTCAAGGGCTAGTTTGTAGGTCTTTTGAAGACGAAAAAAAGTACTTTACTGTTTTCTCGTGAAAATGAACGGAAAAAGGTTATAAGCAAAAAACGTAAATTTACGTAAAAATTATACAATTAACCACCCTGTAAACAATCTTCCCCTCATTTTTATGACTGTGGAAACTAATATGTTATTGTACATAATATTTAGCATCTATAGTGATAAATTCAGCATGCCGAAACAAAAAGTCGCAAAATGGTAATTTCCCAGCTCTTTTTCCTGGCCTAAGTGTTCTTTACCGTTTAAACTTTTACTTAATTTTTTAATTTAATAAAGTTTATTGACATTGTTCACTCATACAGAACTTTCCTTTGTCTCTGACCTTACTTTATTGGAGGTACGCAAAACGCATATATTATAAAGAACTTGGCGATTTTAGCTTAACACAAATATAACATTTTATTTTATATTTTATACTAAGAAACAGTAACATATTTAGGTGCACATAGTTAAATTCATTTACAAAAGAAACTTGTAGATTGATAATAATAACTCACCATGTTACTCAACAATTTCGTACCAGTTCTCAACTCCTATTTTTTAACAAATTAAGTTTAATCATACCAAAATGTAAGGGTTTTCTTAAATGAAATGGGCAATTCAAGTAATTAAGGAATGACGCCAAGGCTTATTGTCATTTGTACTGTCACTTGGGATTTGGAGTAAACTGTTTTGAAACGTAATAATTCAGCGCCTTCTACAAATTCTTAATTTTTTTATTTTCAAAAACGGAAATAAAGAAAGTAAACCGGAAATGGGCATTCTTGAAATGTTTGTATTTATTAATCAAAATATTTATTAGTCATGTTTTACAGCCGATTTGTCACTTTATTGTTAATTGCCTTAAATAGCATAAAGCTTTTTGAAAACACCGAGGTAGGTATAGGGTAAATTAAATACGAACGTGTATCATGTATTTAAAATAAATTACGTTATGTTTCAGATAAAATTGGATTTCTGCGAAATAAGTCCAATAAAGTAAATTCCCTGTGAATAGAATAAAAGAATTAGTGCAAGTCATTCATATCATTCACGATTTTCGCCACGTTTTACGCAGAAAATCACAGTAAATCACTGCTATACATTTAATGACCCACACTCGTTTTCTCCGTTGTAACGGAAGTCAATAATTAATTATTATGCAGCAGGCTATGTTTCCGCATCCGTCTGGTTGAGCGCGGCACGAAAATAAGGAAAGTGCGTAATTCAACACAAAAAAGCTAATAATCATTTAAATGTATGTTAGGATATTTACACTCCGCTGCTGATTCAGTTTCTATTTCGCAAATGGAATTGTGACATCCAGATAAATAAATGTGTAATTATGAGGATTGTCGGGTAGATACATTACTCACGAACTGCAAACCTTAAATATTCTTATTAAGGTAAATGGATGGATTTCCCTTATCGACACGTACCAGTCGGAACCACACGCCGTTTTACTTTTTTTTGTATGTAAAACGCAAGACTAACTCAACGACCACAGTATAATTATACAAAACCTATTATTATAAGCAGCAGACGAAATTGTCACGTCCTTGTTACACACAAAACAATCTTCAGGGCATGTTGTATTTAAGATTACAATTGAAACACCTGCGACGAGAAAATTTGTAACTGGAAACGTGAAAAACTGAACAATACCGAACCCGATATTATTTTCAACTAGTCAAAGTGGTTGCTTTTTGTCGAGACACTTCCAGACGTCGAGTCTCGTCTATTTTTAAATTAAAAAAGGCATCCGGAAGTTCTAGATATATACATATGTTTATGAATAGAATTATGAAAGATATTAGTTTAGAAAAGGACGCATTATTTTTTTATTTGGAAAATCACGCGATTAGAATAAAAACAACTCATACGTAAATTTTCGTCGTAGTAGTGAATTGAAAATGAAAAAAGGAACCCAGTTGCGGATAACCACTTCCTCTCCAAGAAGCATACATTCAAACACACACAGTCATTGCAGTCTACAAATTGTAGTGTATAATTTCACGCTGATAAAATCTGAAAATAGTGTAACTATTTCTTGTATAAGCTCGGAGTAATTACATGTAGATTTCTTACCATTGTCTGATGGGTTGAATCCACATAAAATGGGTTGTTTCTTGCATGCTTTCCTTATTTCTTCTATTACAATTTTTATGAGCGGTCCAATAAGATTTGCCGGACATTGTCTAAAAAATAAAAAAAAAATATTTCTTAGGTTCAATTCAAAGATATATCATAGGAAAATATCAAAAAATATGGAGGAAAATCTGATAATTCAAAGAAAACGAGCAAATAAAGAAAATCATTTGTGAACATTCTAAATTTTCTACAATTAATAAACAGTAAAGCATTCTCTAAGGGGAAAATATGCCACTAATTTTTAATGAATAATAGAAAAATTCACAAACACTTAAAAATATATTTTTCATTTCCCCAAACAGAGCTGAGCAAAATACTTTCAAAATGTATTTAAAATACAAAGTACAAAATACTAGAACGAAAGTATTTTAAAATAGGTAATTAAAAACACAATACTTCTTTGGCAAAGTACTTTAAATATAAATTATTGAGTATTTAAAATAGTATTTTAAGTATGTTAAATATTAGAAATACTGAAAATTTTCACAGTATATGAAATATTTTCGTGAAATATTAAATCTGATGTGATTTAAAAAAATATATTGTATGTTCAAGGCAAACCCTATTTCAAGATGATCAAAAAATTAAAAAAAAACTAGACATAAGTCTGGAAACAGTAGTTTTTATTTGGATTACTGAGATGCAGAATATTTAATTCCCACATAATTTTTTATTAGTTTTTCTTAGAATAGCCCACTAATGATAAAAGAAATTAATTTTAAATTTTGATGATTGACTACTGATGATAGTGACCTAAAACGTAGTAGACAAAATTGCAATAACACAAGCGCACATTGCAGAATGCAGAGTAGAATGCACTAAATCTAGCTGTGCAGGTGCGTATTTTTTTTTTAGCACCTGTACAAGTTGCCAGTCGTAACAGGCAAAAAGTATTTGTTCTTGGTAGGTATTTTGAGTAACTTAAATACTTCGAGTAATTTACAAATACTCAAGTGTATTTAAATTATTTTTAGAAGATTTTTAAATACTTTTTTAAAATACAAAATACTTACGAAATACTTAAGTATTTGAAATACAAAATATTTTTGGGGTTATAACAAAAGTATTTTAATTACAAAATACAAAGTACAGTATACAAAATACTATTTTACAATTTAAAATACTATTTGGTATTTTTTTGTCAGAATAGTATCTGTCCCCAAATTTGGTACACTTGTATCTTGCATTTATACCAAGAATTTAAAAGTTTTTTTTGTGAAATCACTAAGTAAATCCCTGAAGTATATTTACGTTTACTTTTGATATATTTAATGTTTTATTTTAATAAAACTTTGTTTAATATTCAATTTTTTTTTCTCGTAAGAAACTTCTCATTGCTCATAATTTTCTCAGTATTATAATAAAAAATAAGCTTATATACAGAGTGCCCCATAACGAATTGTACATAGAGGAAGAGGCGATTTGTGACAACATAATAATGTGATCTGGCCAAACTTATCTCAGTGCAAAAGTTGATAGTAACCGAGATACAGGGTGTCAAATGAATATAAATGAAAAACTCTGCAGAAACTCAACAGTAATCGAAAACCTAACACTAATTAAATTACAAGTTTGGCATAAACTTGTTTTGAAAGCATTTTTCATTGTCTCCGTTTTTTAATTGCAGGACTACTTAGATAAAGTTCATCTACAGTTTAAATCACATATAGGTATACTTTTTTTATGTAAAAGTGATGGAAAAAGAGATGTTGCTATCAGAAAATAAGATAGGTAGTGTATAGCAAAAAATTTGTGAACTACAAAAGTTCAAAGAGACAAAGTAATAAGTGGGCGCCCTCTAGAATGTAAACCAAAATTCTGAGGATATTTTAATTTTTCATGTCAAAAAACCCACGGATATCAAATTTTGTTTAAAAACATCAATTATAAGGTTATTTAAAAACATTGAAAATCAAATTTTGATTTTGACACCCTGTAACTCGGTTACTATCAGCTTTTGGAATAAGGTAAGTTCGGCCAGATCACATAATTATGACGTCAAAAATCACCTGTTACTCCATGTATAATTCATTATGTGACACCCTGTATATAATATTTTTTCACCACTTAGCCAATATTTTTTACTATAATTAGATGGCAATGTCATATTAATTTATTAATTAAAACTAAATTGGCATGAAAAATATTTAAAAAACTAAAGTAAAAAAACACATTCTATGCGTATGTCGTCCTGCCACGTGATTTGAAGTTGACCTTTAAATGACATTAAAGTAATTTCTTTCCAGAGTATAACATTGACGACTTTATTTAACTCAAAGCAAATAACTGCGAGAATTTTTTTTTGGAATATACATACACTGTTAGATATGACCTAAGAAACACATTTCCGTAATGAAAAATAATACTAAGAAATACAAGTACAAATTTATTTCAAGTAAATACAAAATATAACACAGCATTTTTGAAATCAAACAATCTTTCTAATAAAAAAATACAGTTACTCTGATTTCATTTTACATTTTTTTTCCTGACGGTTTTACAATAAGTCATAGCAGTTAATTTTTAAAATGATGAACAAACACGATTTAGGTGTGCAAGCACGTGTCAAAAAACATTAAACTCATCATGCAAACTAAACTTATTATTATAATACCCCTTTATATCGATTTACATGGAAAATGTTTAAAAACATCCATGAGAATTGGTCGGTTAAGGAAACACAAAATTTGATCGACATCTCTAAAATGTTAGCAAACGATCTTTTGACTCTTAACTGAAACAAAAAAATGATCTCTTCTTTTTGTAACGCGTGACTCTAAGTTTTTTTTTTTGGCAAAACGCCCCTCCCTCGCGACGGAAATCGGAAAAATACGCGATAAACTCAAGGCAGGTGCACTCAAGCTTTCCCACCCATTTTGTATGTTCCCCAATTATGAATTTGCATCGATTCACACACAGTACAGATCGTGCAGCTTCATTTTTAATGCCTCGGGAAATTGGCAGTAAAACTGCGCCCAATTTTCATCCCCACATTGCTGTTTAAAGGACAACAAAACATTCTTAATAATTTCTTTAAGATCCACTCTGATGTTTATCCACGAAGCTGCCGCGTCACAGAAAAATATGAAATAGTTCTTATTAAACTCTGGATGTCGTATTATAATTTCGCACAATCCTCGAAAAGCTAAGTCTTTTTCGTCAGAGTCTCGTACGTTTCTAATTAACATGCAACAGTTTTTTACTATCACATCCATTTCAGGCACTGTAATGTCTGGGCACACGAAAAATATGATGCACAACGAAATTGCCACCGTTTTATGCATGGTTCGTGCCATAGCTGGGGCACGAAGGATGTGCACAAAAGCATTTAGGATTTCTGGAAGAAACTGTTGAATATTACTTCCCATAACCGAACACAATTTTCCTATAACCCAAGCAGCATTATTGCAGACTCCGTCTGTATGTTCGTCTAGATTCTTAATAATAAGAGGAATATACTCGCTGACGTTCGAAGCCAAAAAGGGGTAGCATAATCCAATCAACTCCCCGTACAAAGCGATAGACGTCTGACGAATTAAATTCGACCCATCCTGCATTGTCGTGTATAACAAATAAATCAAATTACTATTCGTAACATACTTTACAAAATGGGTCTTTAATCCTAGAGCCATGCTGTATAAAACGTCATGAGCTACATTCATGGGTTCCTTATCTGGCGGGTCATATTCATTTGGGTACTGCTGATAATTTATACACGCGATTAATGTGTCATTGATCAACTGCAAGCAATGTAAGTAAACCGTTTCCGAGTATGGCAAAAAAGACACCTCTAAAGCGGGAATGACATTAGACAAACATTCTAAAACAGCTATAAAGTGATCGTCGTAAAAGTTGTGAAGTTCTGTAAATTTATTCATCAGTGGGGGCAATAACTTGCTGACGTATTCCTCTTTGCTTAAGTGATTTCCAACAGACTGGGCTAGAACACCAATAGCATCGTATAGCAAATACAAACTCCTACAGTGAAACCTCTCAAAACCATATTTAAATCCCTCTAATATGAAATCGATGTATGGAATAAGCTTCAGCTGCGCTTCCTCTTGAAATATGCAAAAAGCAGATATTGCTGCACGTTGTACTCTTTTATTTTCATCAACGAAATGCTTCAGTAAAATCGTCATGACAGGCACGAAAAATTCTTCTGGATTGTCAGCTCTAACACTAACAATCCAACCGACGTACCGACTTAGAGTCCAGCAAGTTATGACTCGAACAACAGAATGCTCATCACTCATAGAACAGATCAAATATCGTATTAAATCTGGTAGTTCAGACTTCAACCCTAACATACAGCCTTCGGCTATAGCACCCAGGGCTAGTATGGCAGATTCCTTCACCAAATAGTCTGTATTACGCAGCATTTCGCTTATGAGAGGTATCAAAAGTGGCAATAGTTCTTCGCCAAACTTGCAGGCGATGGAATCCAAAGAGGCAGCACTACACTTTCTTAGTGTCCAACCTACATAAAAATCATCAAAGTCATCATTGGATCCTTCAAAGTCTTCATCGCTGAAGTACTCTTCGCCATCACCAACATTTCTTTCTTTCATGTGGAACGGGGAAATGTCCTTAGACAAATCCTTATTATTAGCATCTGCTCCTAGGCTATCCTTAATCATATTCAATTCCGTCAATGAATACTTCATGTTTTTTAAAAGAATTGGTAAGAGTTTTTCAATGTAAGGCGACAAAATATCCCTGCAAGTATTTAATTTCGTGGTGGCTAACCAAAACTCGCATGCTTGCAAGGCAACATCCTGATCTTCGTGATGGCATTTTTCCATCAAATAGCAAATGATATCGTGCAAATGCGGCAATAAAGTCTGTTCTTGATTTTCTACGTAAATAACAAATGTATGGCAAATATGTTTTTGTAAATCCACATCGTCTACATTAGCTAACTGCATGACATTCCTTAAATAAGCCCCCAAGTCTATAGATTGCTTCATAACCTGGAAATAGTCCTGTAGGAATTGATTTGTAAGTCGAACGATATCTTGACGCATTGTACACTTTTCTATAGCTACATACTCTACGAATTTTGGAAATACTTCTTTGGTTATCCTATAGATATCATCTTGAGGTTTTTGGCTAGTTATTAATTCTTCGCATACTTTAAATAGTGTTGTAAGAGCAATTTCACTGTATTCATCCTGTATGACAAAAGTCTTAACTAAGAATTGAATCAATTCAGGCCAAGTCTTCAAATTGTCTTTAGCAATAATAACAATAACATTACTTATGCTCATGCGGACTTCCCGAGAAGGATCTTTTAATAATCGCAGACATTCATTTTTAATTTTTGCACAATCTTCTTGGTTAAAACTATTATAGACTAACAAAATATTGTTTTTGAGCAGAATCCCACTAAGAGATCTTATATCTTCTGAATATGAAGAACTTCCTAGTATGAATAAGAGGTAATTGGAAAAATCTGTCAGATTTTGCATTACATTAAGCCTGTCTTGTACTGTTTTTTGGGCCTCACTGTTTGGCACAAGGGCTAATTGTAAAGTTTCCTCAATGTTCTTAAGGATGCTTTCCTGAGGCCTCCACTCTCCCCAGTTCATTTTAAGCCCATAAGAGATCTGTAAAAAACGTCACAATAGGTTATGTTGCAAATAAATTCTTCTTCCAAGTCTCACCAAAACGTTAAAAAATCTGTTTTTTTGAAGTTGGCATATTTACTTACCCAGCAAGTGATAACAACAAAAAGATAAGTTATCTTTATTGCAATTATTTGTACAAATTATGAACTTTATTGACAACCGGCTTCGGGAGAACACAAGCAAAGCAAAACGACCAAGTGAGCATTCAGTGCGCAGGCGTCACACGGTCGAGTCAATGAAATCCCGGGGCGACGGATTCTGCACACTGGCAAAATACAGGGGAGACTCGCAAATGAGTAAACAAAAAATGTAAAATTGATGTAAGATTGAAAATAAAAAGACACGTCCTCTGCCTATATACTAAAACATATATTAAAAATATCTGATAAATATGAAATGCGTTAATAGTATATGCCGTGCCTGATAAAAAAAACTTGGTAATTTGTTAAAAGCTCAAGTTATCTAATTACTTAATCCCAAGCTTAATCCATATGGAGTATGGAGCAAACCTGTAAGACTAGGATTAACAGCGCGATTTATTAATTAAATTATTATTGGCTTAACGTCGATATTTGCAGATAATATTTTTAAAGATATTTATTTAGAAAGTAAAGTAAATTACTGATTGATTGATTGACCTAATACAAGTAGTAATTATTACATTTCCTTTAAAATATCTTATATTCAGTCATAAACGACAAACTATTTTTTATGGCCAAGGTCACATTTTGGGAAGTGATACTTTTATTTGTTTATTATCTGCTAAGTTTACATTGCATAGGATGATAATAGCCCAGTAAATGGTTTATGTAAACGTTTCAAATACCAATGTGTTAAACGAAATTAAAGTAGGATTTAAATCACATTAGCAAGGGACAAACAAGCGTATGTATTATACATTTGCTGCATGTCTCGTAAATCAGAATTTGCACTGCAATATAATTTCATACGAGTAGTATTCCTAGAAAGTTGTTAAAAACAGTAGCATATTTACATATTATGCAGGTACACTTTGATACAAAGACCTAAATGCCCGGGCAAACTTGATATACATTTAAATTTTTTAATTTTTGATATGATATACAAAGTGACCTATATTAATTTTGAATAGTCTGACAAAAGTTGTATTTATTTATTCACTGGTTCCATGTCATTTCTGTAAAATCATTTGTGTAATTTTGTTCTCAATGCTGACAATGAGTAATATTATAAGAATTAATTTTTTTATCTGTTTTCTGATGTTTATTCCATTTGACTCAAAGAATAAATATATTTAAAATTTCGTATTTTTTATGAAAATGGGTACATATCCATATCCACCTAAGAGGATGATGAGTACATAGTACACCCCGTATTCCAATTTTATATAAAAAAAAATCTCTAATACGATTTCTTGAATTTTTGCCTCCCTCCTCCCGCCTAATTAGCAGAAACAAAATATGACCCTTTATTCAAAAGTACAATTTTTGATGTCCTAGCTTTTAAAAGTCCGGCTGAAATTGATTTTCAGGTTTGAAATTGAGTTACCTACTTACTCTGTATATGCTTTTCAATATTTTTTATTTAAATTTTATATTTATATTTGAACAAAATAACATACCTACTCTATTGTATAAGAAACCTGATTTAAGTACGTGCTTCTCAGCAAACTTTGCTGATAAAAATTAAGCATTCTCTGTAATTTATGGTCAGGTTCCTGATAAATAATTTTATCATCTTATATTATAAATATAGAGGACTATATTCTGACAGCAGCCTATATTTAACACAATATTTATTAGATGTTTTCATCTACCTCATGTTTTTTAGATTGTGAACTTCAAAATAATTTTTTAAGTTGGTTCCAGATGTTTAAAAATAGCAGACCACATAGTTTTCGTAAATAAAAATTATGTTTTGAATGGTCAAACTTATATTTTAATGAACGTAATAATATTGGCAAATCAATAATATCATTAAACCAATGGTATTAACACCAGTGCAGTTCATCAAAAAGCAAAGCATAGAATACATAATTTTTATTATTCCTGAACATCTGTCAATTATAAACAAAATCAACAGATATTCTTACCACAACCCATTCTTTAATCGTAATAGGGAGTAAAAATATCCATATGACACCCAAATGAAATCCCATATTGTTTTGCCGGTTGTTGAACTATAAACAAACCCCGAATTTCGACATAAGCACAGATGCTAATCTAGGTCAAGCCAATGTTTCGTTGTTGCTACCGGCGGTACCACCTCAGGTACCTACCATAAACAATATATTAGGTAAGGATTACGTAACATGCAAAGGAATCATTGCACCATTTCTTGTATTAAGTTTTCATTACTGAGCAATCAGCGGTTTTCCTACAATGAGTAATATTATACTTACTCGTATATCTACTTGTGTTTCTTTACTAATAATTGGTGCGTAATACAAGATTAGATCTGCATAATATTGGGAACAATTTAGGTAGACACAGCCAAATCACAAACGTGAAAGAAAAATATGTTCAAAAGAAAATGAAATGAGAACTTGGGGGAGACTACGTATTTGATTCCATGCTTTCCTTTTCGGTATTACCGCTTAGTCACTTTGTCAGTAGTCAATATATTCGAGGTAATAGCGCCATATAACTGATTAGTTCAAATAAAATGATAAGGAGTCCCTAAAGGTGCAAATTTGCCATCGGTGGGCGTGCCCACTACAAATAAATAATACCAGTTAGGTACATTAATAACCGATTAGACGAGTCATTAATCAAACGGTTCCAGTGACTAATCAGGCAAAATGAATTATTCAATTATACACGTACATACAATTTATAATTTTATTACTACCTACGCACTATTAAAGGCGTTAATAAACCGGCATTTAAGAGTTAACTGTACTCTTCAGGAAAACTATATAACGCATCGTAAATGAATTTTAAGAAATGCAATGCCGATATTTTATTGCATTAATTGGACATTTAGTTTCTATTTGCACAATTATGCAAATGATAAAGTAAGCTTGAAGTCTTATAACAGCGTTGACTTTGTTTTTATTTTGTCGGTACCTACTTGTCATGTAATCTTCACGTAACAGTAGTACCTGTGGCGTGATTTACAAAAAAAAACATTGCAACAGCTAGAATAAGTCGTCTAACTTTAAATGAAATTGTTTACTTACTTTTGCGTTAAATACTGAGTGGTCCAATCTATAATTCCTCCGACTACTTCAATATTAACCAATTTATAACTGGCCAATTTAACAGGTAGCTGATCATTTGGGTTAACGGTTTGAGCAAAATTTTCAAAAAACTCGCGATAATAAGTCAAATAGTCGTCTTTATTAGCCATAGTCACAGTTATTAAAACTTATCACAGTATTGTTGTATAAAAGAGAACACTTTTTACGACACACAAATCGATGTTTACAGTGCTGATATGTGTATTTGTACTTTGATAGTGAGGACTTTTTTATCGGTAGCGTAATACTGGCGGTGCTTTTATTTATTATTTCTTTCCAAGGTAAAGAAACCATTCATAAAATTATTAGAACTTCTCTCAGTCAACCTGGTACACTGTAATGACAAGTGAAGTTTAATTCTATGGAAATGAAATATCGAAATTGCGAATAGCGGCCGATGCCAACTTTATAAACACAACTCTTTCGTCGCGAAACTCGCACTATTCCTATTCCATACACTATACTGGGTATAATCCAGCGGCACTAAAACAATGATTTCAAAGCCGCGCAGAATCCATACTTTGGGAATTGCATATTATACATATACATATACATATCAAAATGTTCTAAATGTTGACACTGTAAGTGTGTTTACTTTACATCTGGTTTTCTACAAAATAAGGTAAAATACCAGGAAATATTAATTAATTTATTTATTATTAACCTATCTATGTTTGAATCTTAACATTTTGATAGAAATTGTAAAAACTGCTTTGAAATAACGCTAATGAGGTGCTTCCAATTAACATTATTTTATAAAATTAAAAAATAAACAGTTACTTGAGGAGCCAATACAATTACTGCTAGTAGTACCGATTTAGTTAATAATTATTCATTTTCCGCCTTTTTTAAATGCAATCTAAACTCTATCACCATAGTTACACTCCATTGCTAGGCAACTCTAAATGCAAATGTAAACTTGTGATGCAAACATATAATTGGTCAATTCATTAGAAATTGTACTAGGTTCTTTTAAAATGCCCCCTTTAGAAGAGATCGCAGCCGAAAATAAAAATACGATAATTGTCAATGCCTCAAAACAAGAAGTGTTCAAACTGAATGAAAATTACAAGATCTTTCAAAGAAAACTGAAACTGTACTCGAAGGTATTGATAAACAAAGAGGAGATAACACCTCAGATTTTGCAAAACTGTTCACTTATAGTGTTACCTGGATCACAGATGCCCTTTGAAGAAAACGAGATAAACACCCTGAAGAACTTTATAAACAGTGGAGGACGAATTTTAATTTTCTTAACAGAGGGCAACCCAAGTGATACTTGCAATATTAATATCCTCCTGGAGATATTTGGAATCATACCAAACATCGACAGCTTGATTCGTACCCATTACTATAAATATTTTCACCCAAAAGAATGTTTTATTGCGGATAGTCAGATAAATTCCTCATTAAACAAAGAAAAAATCAATATACAACTTGTGTATCCATTTGGTTGTACGATGAGTGTAAATAAACCTAGTGTGGTTGCATTTACTAGTGGATCAGCATCTTTTCCTGTTGATAGACCGCTAGGAGCTCTGTACTACGATGACAAAAGTAATGGTCGATTAGCTGCAATTGGTTCTGGCTACTTGTTCTCAGATAAATACATTGACCAAGAAAATAACGATAAACTGAGGGAAATGCTGATGGAATTCCTAATTAGTCAAGAACGTGTACACTTTGCTCCTTCAGATCATGACGATATTGATTTAATAGACCACCATATTGTCCCTGAAACAGCAGAATTAGCCGAAAGACCTAAGCTATGTTTAACAGATGCTATCAGCCAAACTGCTTTCATTGACTATACACAGTTGTTCGATCACAAGATGTATTCAATGAACACTAACTATGTCCCCGAAGCTTTGAAGTTATATGATGAACTAGGTGTGAAACACCAGGCTTTGAAGATAATTACTCCTAAATTTGAAGCACCATATCCTCCATTGCAACCGGCAGTTTTCCCACCTTCATTTCGAGATCTGTCACCACCAGCTCTAGAATTATTTGATTTGGATGATGCATTCAGTTCAGTATTTTCAAATTTAGCTCAATTCACTAATAAGTATATGATGAATGGGACCTCTGGGGAGGAAAAAGAGGATAAAGATCTCGAATTTTACATAACAGAATGTGCAAAAATCGTAAACATAGAAGTAACAAATACTAAGGACATTTTGTATGAAATTGGTTCGGCCATAGCAAAATTTAAAAGTATTGACACTATTAAGTGATTGTTAAGTCTTTATCTGTTTTAACACGGACACTAAATTTGCAGCACATATAAATAATCAAAACTATTATTTAATGTAGGTAATATAAATAAGATAAATGTATTTTAAACTAACCTGCCTTTTTAATAATCAACTATATTTTACAGTTAAATAAACAAAAAGTGACTATAACATGAATATTTTAAAATTACAATATTCATCATAAAATAGTACAAAATTTAATATTAGTGTCAAACGATGGTGGTATATCTCCTCTCAATTCTTTTGCCTTTATGTTCAAATATGTGTTTTCATATCCCTTTTGCAAAAATTCCGGTAATGGCTTGTCCCAATTTTCCGGAGGTGTTTTTCGCTTTACCCAAATATCATTTTGATAGTGTGGAAGCAACCTTTCTCTTCTACGCTGTTTTTCACTCTCTATTAACTCTTCCTGAAAAATTAATGACACAAATTATATAAGGAAATATTCGATCGATACCTTACAGCAGCTTTTATGTCGTAGTTTTCAGTCCACTTGTAACAATTTAGGGAATCTTTTTTCCACTGGCTGCAATCTAATGTTTTTCCATAAATAAAATATTGATTAAATCTTGCTCTGATAGATGTACAATCGCTATACTCTTCGTCATACACCGTACAACGTCTTATCTACAAAAGTACTTTTAAAATAACAAATTTTCAAATAAAATGTTGTGTTTATACCATCCAATCATCTTTTACGTATGTAAGCTTTTCACCCTTATCTTCCTCAACGTTATCCTTAGGACCTGCCATGATTTTAGTGCAATTAAAATGGAATCAATAAAAATTAAATTACATAAACATGTTCATTTGTGAGGTTAAGTTTAAATTTCATTCTTACACAGTCATTGACCTTATAAACTACAAAATTTTAAACTTCTTAAAAATAATGAAATCCTAGATTTACCATGATTGACCCAGAAAGAAGAAGAAGAAGAAAATTGTGGATACCAAAGCGGCAATTTTGAAAACAGTATCTATTAAAACTGGTTGTAAATCAGTCACTTATCAGTAAATTTGATAAACAGTCACGTAACTTGGATTACATTCCACTTTTACTATACCATATTAATTTTCATTAATAGGTGCCCAAAATGGTGCAGTTTGAAGGAAAATATACTCACCAGAAAAATGAAAACCTTGACGAATACTTTAAAGCACTAGGTAAGTTTCAGTTGTTTTTTGAATGAGGAAATTCGCAAAACTTTTATTCTACAGGTGTCCCATACATTCCTAGAAAAATGATGTGTTCTTCGAGTCCATCTTTGGAAATTAGCAAGAATGGTGAAGAATGGAACGTTACTATTGCCACCCTCATGAAGACTACAGTTAACAAGTTTAAACTTGGTGAAGAATATGAAGAAAGCATGCCAGGTGGAATTTTGAAGGTTTGTATTTGTTACTTTAAAGAAAAAAAAGACATCAGTTCAATCTTAAAATGGTTAATTTGATAGTTTTGTTTACATACATATATTTGATAATTTAATATATATTTAAACTTAAATTTTTAATATGTATTTGTAACAAAAAAAATATATACTATATTGTCTTACAGAATAATACAATTTTGGAAGGAGATAAGTTGATTACAAAGTCAGTTGGCCCCAATAATACAAATATATCTCGCATTTATGAATTTTCTGATGATGGATGTGTCATAGTAAGTAAATTAATTATCTGGAATATTTTGTATTACTTAAAGTAGCTGGATGCATATTTAAACAACTTTCCTTTTAGATTTACAAACATGAAACAAGTGGGATTGAAGCCAAGCGTTATTTTAAAAGGATGTAATTTTTCTCTCCATTCGTATTTAATATTATTAGGATCTAACGATTTTTATCATATCTAGATGTTTAACAGTCAATGGGATTGTGTAATATTTTTAATTTAAGGTGTACATATATTCTTGCAATTATGTACCTATATTTTGATAAATGGTTTTATATTGTTATCTATGCTGTGTAATTTATAATCTCAGTACATATATATCTTATTTCATATTTTACTTTTTTATTTTTATTTTTTTTACACAAAAATCATTTCGATTGAAGCAGATACACAGGGTGAGCCAAATTTAACATTGGATTCGGGAGAAGGGATTTTTAAAAATAAATGAGGCTTTTCATATAATTTTTATAAAAATATATTTTTTCTTAACTTAATTTCAATTTTCTACGGCTAACACAATTTTCAAAAGTGATTCAAACAAGAATTGCATGTGGCTTTGTATTTGTAATGCAAAAAAAAAAACTAATTAGCCATAAAACTGCAATAGACAAAAAAATATCACTTATTTTCAAGTTGTTTTATGGAAAATTTGAATTGATTTTACTTGTTACCTACATCGCAGTACTACTTTTTTATCATATTATCTCTGCCACTGGTGTAATGTTAAATTTTTACATATTCCTCAAAATACTAATCTGATTTTTTTTAATGAAATAAATAGTCGAGTTATAATTTACGTTTTAAACTTTTGTCTACGCTATCAATAGTCAACACCCAAATTCGGTTCTTAAACCTATTATGTGAAACTGAGTAGCAGAAAGCAAAACTGGAATGGAAAATAATTTCGTACAGATTGCTTTCATATGATTGTGACAGGTTACCAGCATTTCTGTTGAAATCAAAAATTTGTTCAACCGTTCTTTAAAAAATTAATATTTTTTATAGAATTTATTATGAACTAATATTGGTGTGTGAATATGCATACATTACTAATTATAAGTAAAACTAATTTGTTTTAAAATTATTTTTACCCATTTGTAAAATGTGCATAACAAAAACAAATAAAAATTATTTTTGCCCTTTTGTAAAATGTGCATAACAAAAATAAATAAAATAAAAATACTAATGGTAAAGATTTAAAGGATCTTTAAAATCATTTCGAGTTTTTAATTTAAATTATTTGGTTAAAGTACAGCTCAATCAACTTCATTTGGTCGATAAGATATACAAAATATAAAGGCGGGTATCCACTTGTGGCAATGTTCCGTAACGTAACAACGAACATGTCACGGCCTGTTGCAAAAGGTGACAGGATTCACTGCGAAAGTATGTGTGGTTTTGGACTTTGGTCGTGTCATTCAGTCCGTAATGTAACAAAATAAGGTTACAAGACGACACAGGAACATAAACTCGCAGTATGAACCTGACTGCAATAATGGATTCGTCACTGCAATTGCAGTTAGCAGCAATATCATATGTTTTTATTCATCATACAATTTTGAAGAATAAGAAACAGAAATCTCCGCGATGGTGGATCTCAAAACTGTATCAGAGTAGGACGATATATAGTGGATCAAGTTTGTTGGCAGATTTAAAATTCCAACATATAAGTGGACTGTACAAAAATTTCGTCAGAATGCACCCGACTGATTTTGAATTTTTAATAAATTCAATTGGTCCATCGATTTCCAGGAAGGACACAAAATTCCGTGAAGCAATTCCTGTGCAGGAAAGATCAACAGTAACATTGCGTTATTTGGCTACTGGAGATTCATATGCGAGCCTACAATATTTATTTCAAATTTCTATCGAATCGTTTCCGATGTGAGGCAACTCTTAAAAACTACATGCAGATAAGTCAGTTATACCATATTATTTGAAATTTAAGATATAATCACATATGCAATAGGTAACGTTACGGCCAAAAGAGTAACCCCGTCTCAACATGAGGCAGAAAGTACTGTTGCATCCCTTTGATGCGACGACTAAAAACCGACAACTGATGGTTCGTTCTAGATTAGTTACGTGCGTCAAATTTGTTACACATACCTCGCAACAATTTTCCATCTACACTAGCCCCTGGATACCTGCCTTAAGAAATTCTAAAAGTTAGGGGGTCGAGTGATGGTAACTTAAACTTAGGTACAATCAGGAGAGAAAATGGAAATGGGTAAAACCCATGGTATATTGCCTACTACCTTTAAATGCACTCAAACAGAATTATTTACATAAATATGCATTTATTTATTCATTATTTTATTATTTATGCAAACAAGCCGAATTGTATCGTGTTTAGTTTGTAATTGCAAAGTCAATGACTTCTAACATTGACCTAGTTTGGGTGAACTACACAATATCAATCCATCTGATGTGGTGATAACAGGGCACCAGGTGGGTCAAGGGCAGAAAAAGTATGATGAATGTAACTGCTTTATTTTATTTATTTTTATTAGGATGCTGCGTGTTCAAAAGCGGCAAATTACAAATTTTTTTACAACAAAAAGTAATTCGAGTTACAAACTATAAATATATTTTATAGAAAATCTGTGTTAAAATGAGGAAAAGTCTGTTATTTGTGCATTAATTCATATTTAGACAAACTGTGTAATAAAATCTATAAAAATGTATTGCTGGTTGCCTATCTGCTATTGAGCGTACCTTTTTATGTAAAATTGAATGGAGAATAGGTACCTGTTTAGTCCAAAAAAGACAAACATGTATGTGGCGCCCTCTAACATTAAACAAAAAATGAAATAAATATTTTGAGTTTCTCATCAATACTCCTAGTTTTCCAAATTTTGTCAAATTGCCACAATATTAAATAAAAATATAAACAAAATACCAAACAAAACTTTTTTTTGGACGGAGAAAAATGCCGTTGTGGACCCATGTTCTATGAACTTTTTATCTTAAAATTAGTCAGATTCACCCTTTAAAGTTTGTCCTAGTGTTTAATAAACACCCTGTATAAGGCTTGTTTCCACAAGTCGAACTATTTCCAAACTATTAGGCATACCTCCACCTCTTAAGTCATCATGTACTTTCAGCAAGTCTAAGGTCACAGATCAATTAATTGGTCAAATATCTCTGATAGTTTCGAATCACTCCCTAATAGACTATTGAATATATCCAAAAAAACAGGGTTAAAAGGAACTATGACGTTCAAGCAATCTTATTGGCGCAAAGTGCTATTAAATTAGAGGGTGAAAATTGGAGATAGGGGTGAAAATGCTCCCTTTCAGTTTTTTAATAGTAGCTCGAAAACAAAGCAAAATTTCGCTAAAGTTCATAGAAAAAATTATTTACAGAATTGAATTTCCCATGGAAATTGCTTATTTAAAACATTTAAAAAGAAAATTTTATGCAAAAAAGTCGTTAATAAACAATTTGAAAAAAAAAAAATTCGATTTTCCGATTTTTTTGCCTCTAGTTTTTTTTTTGAGTAAAGATAGGTATAGGCATTGCTTCACAGAAAAAAAAAGTAGATAAAATTTCCTTCAAAATAAGAGTTTGTAAAGTATTTTTGGATGAAAATTCATCGATATATGACCACTCAAACCAGCCATGGTTGCATTTACCCTTATACGTTTTAAATCATTTTTTGCAAAAAAGGAAGGAAATAAGACGTTCTAGGATTTTCATCACATGACTTGTTCGAAGGGTCATTAAAAATGAAAAAACCGCGGGTTGCTATTAAATTAGAGGGTTGAAATTAAAGAGAGGGGTGAAAATGCACTTTTGCAGTTTTTTAAATATAGCATGAAAACGAGGCAAAATTTTGGTATAGTTCATAGGGAAAATTTTGTAGAGAATTGAATTTCTCATCGAAATGGCTTATTTAAAAAATGTAAAACGAAAATTTTATGCAAAAAATCGTTAATAAACAATTTTAAAAAAAGCAAAAAATAAGATTTTTTGATTTTTTTACTTTTTTAATAAAATAATTTAGTAAAAACTTAAAAATTTAAGTACAATAAAGTTTATTAATAATGTATATACAGTGTGTCCACGGATGGAGTTGACAAGAGGAGAAACTCTTTTTTGGCTTTATCGTAAAATGTCACTCTTTATAAAAAGTTCTGCCCCTCGAAAAAATGAGACTTATAAAAACATCTTAGATTAGATATACAGGGTGCTCATAAATTAAAAAAAAAAACGAAAATACTCAAGAGAGAAGTACAATTATTTTACACATTTTTATAAAACAAATCTGTTTATAACCTCAAATAATGTCCTAATACAAATTTTAAAATCAAAATTTCAATTCTGACTCACTCTATATGTATTGCTACTTTCCACCTCAAAAATTAAAATTTGTATTAGGACATTATTTGAGATTTGTTTTATAAAAATGTTGTGTAAAACAATAAATAATGGTACTTTTCTCTCTCCAGTATTTTCGTGTTTTTTAATTTATGAGCACCCTGTACATCTAATCTAAGATCAGTCTCATTTTTTCGAGGGGCAGAACTTTTTAGTGACATTTTTCGATAAGGTCAAAAACAAGAGTTTCTCCTTTTGTCAACTCCATCTGTGGACACACTGTATATACATTATTAATAAACTTTATTGTATTTAAATTTTCAAGTTTTTACTAAATTATTATATTAAAAAAGTAAATCAAAAAATCTTTTACTTTTTTTTAAATTGTTTATTTTTTGCATAAAATTTTCCCTTTAATTTTTTTAAATAAGCTGTTTTGATGGGAAATTCAATTCTCTAAATAATTTTTCCTATGAACTATAGCGAAATTTTGCTTCGTTTTCGAGCTAGAATTAAAAAACTGAAAGGGGTGCATTTTCACCCTTATCTCAAATTTCCACCCTCTAATTTAATAGCACTCCGCGGTTTTTTCATCTAAAATGACCATTTGAACGATTCATACAATAAATAAGTTCCTTTTAAAATCCTCTATTCAATAGTCTATAACTGCCGTAAAATAGGCTTTTTTTAAATAAAACACTCACTCAAGCAAAATGTTTACTTTCCATAACGAAAAAAATGAATGGTACCAGATTTTACATGATTTTAAAAACCTGTTAAATAATTTATTATATTCAGAATAACGCATTTTTTTTTATTTATTATTTTTTTCTTCATTAAGTTATACTATCACTAAATGTATGCCTGCCGTAAAGTACATTTTTAAAATAAAACTTTACATTAGTTTCCAGAAAAAGCCATGTTGGTAGTAAATAGCAGCTTTTGTTTATTCCTCTTCTTCTTTTTCTTTCCTGATGCTGGAATATCTAAAATTATAGGTCTCAATTGATATCAGAAGTGGGATTAATAAACGATTCAATCTAAAGAATGAATGAATGTCTGAATTTCACAATAAATAACATACCATCATCTTCCACCTTTTCCTCGACCATCTGAAGTGCCTGTGTAATGGCATCACTGAAACTCCTATTATAAGCCGGAACGGGTTCATAGCCTTCCAGCTCCACGTCACTGTCATTTTTGGTTTGTGCATTATTCCCAACTTTCATCTTCGAACCTGTAACGTTTATCAACTTCACTGGCTCCAAAGCACTCGAAGATGGCTTCAAAATTGGCCATATTGGGGGCTGTTTCTTTTGAGTAGCTAACATCTACAAAATTAAGACATATTTGTGAAATACAATGAAATTGTAGCAAAGCAGTTGTCATTACAACTCGAAAATCAATATCAGAAGTGGGATATGCGACAGTATATAATTTTAATGGAAGTTTGATAGTGTACAGAGATGTCGTAGAGGGGACTGACCTTGAAAGACGTACATCAGACAAGGTTAATTAACCTCACTTTACTCTAGCACCAAAAACTGTTAAAACGACACCTAGATTCGTTTTAACAATAAAATTTAGTGCGAATTGGCTACATCAAAAGAAAAATCATTCATAAATACTCACTGTGGCGAAAGATGGACCGGAATAAGTGCTTTCCACTGATACGCTTGAAGAGTTCAGCAAATCAGGCGAAGAACTGCGGTCGCTTGGTAGGGTGGACTCTGATTCAGTTCGTAGCCTGGCTTCAAAGCCAAACTCTGGAAATTGATCATTGGATTCGAGGTGTAAATTTGGAACGGGATATTTGCCCATCTTCCTGTTCTCTTCAGCCTCGATGCGTTTCTCCCTGCGCTTCTCCTCCTTTGCCCTACGCTGACGTTTCTTGCGACGTAACTCTATTTGCTCTGCAACAAATGAAATTAAATATGAAAATTAAGAAATTTTTATGGACCGATTAATTTTATTTACCTTGGAAATGTTCTATGGTTTCTTTCTTGATAACCGGTTGCCTGAGTTGAATCTCCGCCACTTCAAACTGGCAAGTAACGGGCAAGTGTTGCAAGTATCTCAACCTCTTTCGAAGCTCTTCCGTCATAGAACCGCCTTCTTTCTCAAGAATTCTACCAGTAATTGTCGTCGGTCCAAATTCTAGAGACCCATAAGTGTGTTCTAACATCCTGGCGTTAATGGCATGTAAATAGATATGTTGACCATCTGATGCTAAATGGAAAATTTGTATAAACATATTTAAAAATCTTTTCCTTTCATAAAGTTTAAATTTCTTCCTTTTTATAAACATACAAGCCATTTCCCAAAATTACCAAGAACTTTTTCCAATATTGCAGAGAACATTCCACAACAATCTTTCATAATCTGCGCGGGGTTGATTAAAATTTTACTCCACCTTTCTCGATATTAAATTTTGTAGCTTATTTAATTAAGATCATAAAAATGGATAATTTAAATAGAAAACATGATGAAAAAAGGTTTTTTACTTAAAAAAAAATCAAAATCAGTTTGGTCCCAAGTACAAGAAAAAATAAGGTAAATTTTAATCAAACTGTTTTTAATTCAGTACGTGGACATGCAGTTATAACAAAAGCAAGTAAAGTTTGGTTTATGAATATAATAAAAAAGGACAGATACCGTCACTAGAATTTAAAAATATTCTACGAATGTTTGAGAAATACATAATTATTGCCAAATATTTATAAATACAACACTGCAAAAACCATCAAAATAAGTTTTTACTAACCTTGATAGAAATAGTGGAACTTCAACTGCTGGTTAGCGTTTTGTGATATGTTTAGACTGTCTACCAAATTTCCGACCTCAACAACTTCATCGTCAAATACATTGCTTTCTTTACAATCGTTACTAGCGATTCTTTTATCAATCCCATTACCGCTGTCGATTTTTCCCAAAACTTTAGTTTCTCTTTCCTTTAATAATGCCATAGCCTGCTCGATAAAGCATTTCTCAGGGTAATTCTCATCGTCGGCGATCTGTGTCTTCAACTCCCTGCATTCCCTTGCGATAATTGACAAAATGTCCTCATAATTGGCTAATAACAATTTCGAATACACCTCACCGGCCTCTCTCTCCGACATGTTGAATATAACATCATCGTCCTTCACCATCACATCGGCGGGGTACGCCGTGAGGCCACCCCTCGGCCTCTTCATCAATTTAAAAGTTATTGTCTCGTTTACGTTGAAGATCGAATGAGGAATAGCGACGACACTGCACGATAAAACAAATTTTTTAGATACGGATTGAATAGGGGATAATGAAATACCTTTTGAGGTCGTTTTGGTGGACAGTCTCGTAGCAGATCGGACACTTCCGTGACGGTTTGTCCGACAACGACAGATAGTGCAAGACGCAGGACCAACAATAGATATGCCCGCAACGGGTCATTTTGGCTGCCGTTGGTGGATAAAGACAAATAGGGCATGATGGAAATTCAGAAACTTGAACGTTCTGTAAAAGATAAGTTATAAAAAAATATTTTTGGCAAAAAACTCAAAAATTCAAAATTAATAACTGTACAACGAAATATTAGGCAGATGTGTAGGTAACTATATGTGGCACATATTTTCTTTTGAAAATTATATGGGATATAATTTTCATTTTAAAAAAATTATGCTTTATTTTTCCAAAGTTAAAATTTCACAGAACCAACCAACTCGGAAATGTGTACTCAACACTTTGGAAAAATACTGATATTGAAAACATTAGAAAATATATTTAATACCTATGCCTTTTAAAGAAAATATATAACTGTTTTAATGTGAACGAAAGCAGCAGTTTAAAATTTTTTTTAAATGTCTATAACTACTATGGTAAACTGTTTTGTTAAAGGAATATTTCCAAAAAAAAAAATGTTTTACTTACTACTTGTTCAACTAGATCCCAGTCAACTAAGGCATCTGGATTGTTCAAGTACTGCTTGTAATCACCCGAGTGGTTTACAATAAACTGGCAGCTGAAAGATAAATAAATTGATCAAGAAATTCACCAAGTTATATTGGTACGGTACAATCAATATACAAATTATGATAAATGTGCCCAGCTTCAATGAATTGGTTAAAACATTGTAGACCAAGAAATAAAGGTGAAAAATCATCAAGAAATTGTGAAAATTACAGAGTGATTTTATTGTTGAAAGTCTTGGGAATGATAATACAAGAGGTGTCTCATCTCGTGGGTCATGAAAAAAGTATAGCGTCATTATTTTTTATCAACAAATAGGTCAAAAATTCATAATTTTTCGTTCTACCTGTTATTGTAAAAAAAAAAGTTCAACAGACGATTTGATCTAGAGAAACTCATCTTTAAAATGAGACTTTACAAGTTAAAATTGCTTTAAACAAAAAATTTATTGCATAATTAAACGGAAAGTGCTTTTTCTTTAATTATTAATAACTTTTTAAATAATTAATAAAATCTTACCAAACTTTCCCAAAATATGAGTTTTTATATCCTTAAGAGATGTGCAAAAAATGAGCTCGATCGGTCAAATATTTTTTGCAAAATTCCATTTATTTATCCCATTTTTGCAAAAAAGGCTCATTTTCAAATGAGGGGGCAGGGTTATGACTAAAACATTCTTTTTGAGCTCATTTTCTTCGAAGAGGATACCAAGTATCCTCTAGTTAAAAAAAAATTAAAAACCATGGAGTTATTTTATTTGTTTATTAGGGAAAAAAGTGCCTTTTATTTGTTAACAATTATATACAACTAAATTTAATTTTTAACTAGCGGAAGGGACATCAATGTCCCTTTGAAGAAAATGAGCCCTAAAAGAATGTTTAGTCATAACTCTGCCCCCGGAATAGACATTTGAAAATGGGTTTTTGCAAAAATGAGATAAATAAATGGAATTTTGCAAAAACTATTTGACCGATCGAGCCCATCTTTTGCAAATCTCTTAAGGATATAAAAACTCACATTTTGGGAAAGTTTGGTAAGACTTTATTAATTATTTAAAAAGTTATTAACAATTAAAGAAAAAGAACTTTTTCTGTTTAATTTTGCAATAAATTTTTTGTTTATAAAGCAATTTTAACTTATAAAGTCTCATTTTAAAGATGAGTTTCTCTAGATCAAATTGTCTGTTGAACATTTTTTGCTAAGATTAATATTTTTTTTACAACGCGTAGAACGAAAAATGACGAATTTTTTACCTATTTGTTGATAAAAAATAATGACGGTATACTTTTTTCATGACCCACGAGATGAGACGCCTCTTATATTCATTCCCAAGACTTTCCAACAATAAAATCACGCCTAGTAATTAATAAATTTCAAAATGTTTCCTTTCCTGGTATATTGGAGACAATATAATTTACTTTTATAAATTTACTTTTTAGCAAAGGGTAGAGAGTAGTATAGACACTGATTACTAGAGACCGCACTTCGTTCGCACATCTCAGGTCCGTACTTCAGCCGACGATCCCAATATTTAAATATTCATCCATTCTTCACAAAATAATAATAATAGTGCCGGCTAGTCGACAAAAGCACCATGTTTATTTACCCCGCACGTGTCAAAGTCATGGTAGTCGGTCGACGGGCGGGGGAAACGGATTTCATTCCTATTAGATGGGGCCGTTCAAGTCATGCATCAATCATCAACATCATATCAGTTGCATGCTAATCATACGTAAAGAAGCGTCGCGTCTTGTCCATTTTATGGGGTGAGAACTATGAAGCCAAGAAAGACCACGTGCTGCTCTTTGTAACGGATGCGGCTGCGTACATGAAAGCGGCTGGGAAACGTCTTCGCGAGACCTACTGCAACGCGTTGCATGTTGCATGTGACATGTTTCGCACATGGATTACATAGAGTCGTCGAGACGATTAGAGAGTGCTATCCCAATGTCGACAAATTGATAGCTAATGTTAAGAAAATATTTTTGAAAGCACCAGCCCGGATAAATTTGTTCAGAGAAACTCTTCCAGGCGTACCACTACCTCCAGAACCTGTTTTGACACGTTGGGGTACGTGGTTAGATGCAACATCTTATTATTACGTACACTTTAACGGCATAAAAAGGGTTATACAGCAATTTGATTCAAGTGATGCTACTCCTATTTTATGTGCTCAAAAGATATTTAACGATCCTACACTTCGTGAAGATTTAGCATACATACATTTTAATTATTCACGAATACCGTCAGTTTGCCGTCTTGAAGTAACTGTGACATCATCAGAATATTCAGTAAATAACGCAGTAAATAATGTTTTAGACTTGCGACAGTTTATTTCCCAGGTGTCAGGACATAGTGCAGAACGTGTGAAGAAAAAAATTGATACCGTTTTGCAGAACAATCCGGGATTTCTAACTGTATGTCGCATAGTAGATCTTTTTGAAGGTAAAGAAGTAGATTTTTCTGAATCCACCCTAAATATGCCATCTGTTAAAAATTATATATACTTTAAATATGCCCCAGTAACATCTGTGGACGTTGAACGTACGTTTTTGAAACTTAAATGGATTTTTAGTGATAAACGCCACAACCTAACGCCTGAACATTTACAGCAGTTACTGGTTATTCAGTTTTAGTTCAGCACTGCAAGTGAATAGGTGTAGAGCTCAGTGTAGAGTGTTTTGTAAACTAATAATCTTAATATGAATCATAGTGGATATTATAAATCGTCAGTACAAGGTAAAACTTTGATTTTTACTTTTTGTATGGTGTTTGCACCTCAGTTTCTACAGAGTTTAACTTAGCGTCCTGAGTCCGCCCCTGATAATGACGTCATGTGCGAATGAAGTGCGGTCTCTACTGATTACAATTGGAATTTGAAGAAATTCCATGAAAATTCGAAAAATTCCCTATTACCAGATCTATGAAATTCTGCGATATTTGCAGATTTTCCAGATTGGTATACACCCTGTATTTTGATCATTTTTAGTGACTTTATAATAATTATTCAGTAGTACCAAATTTAGTTAGATTCTACAAATTTTGTTTTTATTTCATATTAACAATTACATATAAAGGTTGTTATTGAAGCTAAACTAGTATCTATTGATGTTTTGGTTTTCAATCTGCTGTTATTGTGAATAATTTTGATTTCAATAGTAACTTTAAATTTGATCAATAAATTCAATTTATTGCAACATGTGGAAAAGTGAATTGTGATAATTCCTTAGTCAGCTCCTTGAAGCCAAAAATTATTAAATACAAAACAAATTAGTAAAATTTAAGTACGAAATACATATTTAGTTGGGAAATTTTGCTTATTTCCAATAAGCGAGTTTAAAGAAGTTTCTCGCACTTGAAAATATTGAATGCTTTCTAAAACGAAACTTACTTAGCTTGCAGAAAATGTTCCTTGTTGTATTTGTGTTTCTTTGTGGCAAGCATCCGTCCCCCGCTACCCCCGTTCCCGCGTCCCCTCTCCGAATGACAGCCCTCCCTGGGCGAATATGGTGTGTACGAGAAGTTCAACAGGTGATTCAGGCTCTGCTTTTTGCTGCCTGGTAAGAAAACTGAACCCAACTCAGCCTCCTGTTCCTCTAACCAGGCCGTCTCAGCTCGAACCAAGGCACACGAATGATAAGTGCCGCGGGGCTTAGGCCGCTTATCGAAAGTTCTGTCCCGCTGTGGCTGGGGCTTACGGGAGGACTCACCTTTGGTGGAGAGGCTGCTGCCTGCGGCCTCGCGGCGTCGACTACCGCGGGGCCACTGTTTACTGACAACATCTGGAAAATTCGATTGTCTTATAAGATTTTTGTACAATCACTATAATGCAGTCTAAGCCATGAAGGTGGATTTGAAACAATTATTTAAAGTGTCATGAACAGAGCTGAAAATATCTATTATTTATATAATAATAGAGAGTTATGGTGGGTGCACATCTGAATGATGTCCTTATTAAGAAATGGTTTTCCCGGGAGTCTGCTTTAAAATAAATTTACAAATCTATTCATAGTATTTTTCCCCCCGAGTTGCTCAAATGTAAATAAATAGATAAATATAAAGATTTGAGTGCTTCAAAAACATCTCAGATGAAAGTTTAATCATCAATCAATTAAGTACCAATTGTATCGTAATTACAACGCAATAGATAACTAGGTCAATTTTTTTTATAAGAAATAGAGAAATATTTAAGATATACGGATATACCTACTTATTAATGATTATCTTACAGATACCTACTTCAAATAATACTTTTTGCACCCGAGTCTTTATAATTATTTTAAATCAGTTTCATATATCTTTGGTACAGGAAATGAGCCTGTCTACTAAGGAATACAACAAATTAACAAAATGTTTCACAATATCCCTCAATGCCTCAATATCCCTTAGATGCGTATAAGTATACATACATTATTACACAGAAATGCCACACACACAAAATATGACTTTAGTACACTTTTAGTTGTCTTTAATTTTGTCGCATCCAAATAAATAATAAATGTTTATATTATGTCAGCGCATTAAAGGTAAAATTTGAAACGTATCTGGTGGTCTCCATGTTGGAGTCTACTGACTCTTGACCTTGCATGGAATAGGATACAAACCTTTTTTGGAGTCAGCAGCGGGGCCCTTCGGGGAAGGTAAACTGCGATTTCCTTTCTTGTCCATCCCTACGTCCTCCAGTCTTAAAAGCTAATGTATTTTTGGAGTTGGAAGCTCCTCCAGAAGGAGTGGCTACGCACAATTCGAAGGCAGACATCTTAAAAAGCCATGTTTATAAAATCACAAACAAGAAAAAAACCGTAATCGACAGTAATTTCTTCGGATTTGAACGTCGAAAAGGTGGTGGAAAATTAAGCCGAAAACTTTCGGGAGCAGGAAACTCCCCTCGTCGATAACGACGATTATTTGCCGCAAAGCACTTTCACGATCTCGCCGCTATAATGGCGACGGGAAAATGAAATTTATTTTATTTTTGGAATTTCTTGGCACTTGGGAAATTTGGTGGAATACGCGCTGCCAACATGACGGACAGCGCAGGTTAGCCAGGCGCCAAAAACAAAAAATCAGAAGAAATCTTTTATTTTTTCCCGTTCTTAAATGATTTTTTGTTGCTTTGTTTTGTGATATTTGTATAAATAGTTATATAAATATTTTCAAAGTATTAACATTTTTAAAGGGTGTTATTTATGGAATAGAATAGTGTGTTTCTTGCGGCTTCATTGCAAAAATATTAATATATTTACATTTTTAAAATGTATAAAATAAATGTATTATTCTATTCGCTGATTTTTGTTGGAAATGTGTTAGTGTATTCATTAATCCATATATAGACAAGACAGCGTATATCCGTGCCCATTGACTGTTAAATGTGCAATTTTAGAGAAGCCGATTTCAAATTTCAAGCCATCCAGAAGTTAAAATGCAATACTAGTAAACTATTTCCAACTATCATTTTTTTTTAAATTTTTATATAAGATGAGAAATCATACAATCTGCTATTTTTAATTAACTGTAGCGTTAGAACCATGTTATTTATCAAATCCTGATTAAAACTATCAGTGGAACTAATAAAAACGAGATAGTTTTTTTTGTTTCCATTAAGTAATTGAGAAAAGGAAAACTTATCCTAAACATACTTTTATTTATTAATAAATTAGGAATACACTTAAAACTATTAATAATTTACATCGCATCAAAGTGGAAACGGTGAGACTCTGATAAACGTTCTTTCTTATCTTCTTGTCGCTCCTTCCAATGTAATACTCCAATAATCACAGTTATCAGCCCACACACCACAGTCAGTGCAGCTACAGACATCAAAATTAATTTGCTTGGTGTCACAAACAATTGCGCCTTCCACCTGAACGGCTGATCTGGTGGCCACGGAATTACAACCATCTGTGAATTTGGTATAATTTGCGTCCAAGTCCGAGAGTGGTTGGAAAGTCCTACTGTTAATTGATCGACAAAATTTGGTGTGCGTCCCAAGCCAAAAATAGTGTAAGGAAGATTGAGGCTGAAGTGGGCAGATTGAGGCAGTTGTGCAGATACCCCATGTCTTATTTTCCCTTCTTGTGTTGTGGTTTTGTAGGATATAGAAGGACCAGGCAAATTTGTTCCATAAGTTCTTCTTTTTTTTCCAACCCGACCCATAATCATTGCATTGTTCTTGTTTGTTAACCCTGTTAACACCATCACCTTCACGAAGTTGGCGTCATAGTCCAAACTATTTTTGAAAGCAGCGGTTTTGTATTCCTTGCCGTTGTAGGTTACTAGAATGCAATCTAAGATACCGTCTTGGTAGAAGTCGAAGAAAGCAGCCATTGCCGTGCCGTTTCTGAAAGGACTTAAAGCGTTCCATTTTACGGCGTATGAACGTGTAAATTTGCCACAACCAGACTGGCAAGCAACATTTTCTAAAAGGAATGTTTGAGGGTGATCGTAACCATCTTGTGCTAAAGTTGCCAGTATGTCTGGATACCCATCCATATTAAAATCACCACTGCGAAGAGTTATAACGTTTGTATATCTGCTGCCTTTTGACATGTAAAAATTCCAATTGTTCGAATTGTCATCCTTGAAGTTTACTTGCAAGTTTAACCATCCTGTTTCGGAATGCACCATGAGAGCGCTACTTTTGCAGTTTTCTTCGGTACCTTCAAAGCAGACTGGAGTAACGAGGTCCATTCTTCCTTTGAGTTCAACATCTATGAATAAGGACTGGCCGATAACAGCAGCTTTTTGATTATTCGTGCTTTCTGGAAGAGGAGTAGTAGAGTTGTGGACAAACTTGCCGCCTCCTTCATTTCCGTACCATATTTCAAAATTGTCACTGGTAGTTAAGAACAAATCTGGCATAAAATCATCATTCAGATCTAAAAAGAAGGTACAATATTATTATGGATTGATAGTTTTTAATCCAAATAAGTAGTTAATTGTGCATTAAGGCAATAAAATATTAGTCTATGGCATAAGATTGAGTATTGCAAACCAAGATGGAGTCAATTCCTAATTTATTGAAAAACATATTTACCCAAAAATGCATGTGCATGTGGTGTCTTAAGTTCTGCCATGGGTCTCCTATTGTCCTCCATTGCAATTTTCTTCGGTACTCCTCTGTACCTTTCAAAGACCCAGAACATCCTTTTCTTTTCCTCGTCTTGCCCAAATAGGTCAATTATCATGTCCTGATTGTAGTCAATTGCTAAAGGTTGTCCGATCATTCTAATAAGAGGCTTTGCGTCTTCGCTGCAGTTCAAATAATTTGCACCACCCCAAATAATATGAACATTAGTTAAAGATCTTTCATGCTCATTGTCGGCTTCCGTTCTTTTATAGACAGTTGTGACCATAACATCCATCAAAGCATCGCCGTCAAAATCACCAGGCACAACACTAGTTATTAAGGAGTTGCTAAACGTACATCTCAATCGGTCTGGTTTTGCAGGACGAAGCAATGGTTCTTCTTCATGGGCAAGCAGGATTTCTACGGTTTTTCCACCATCCAACAAAACAAACACGTCGGTGAGTTCATCCGAATTGAAATCGCCAAATGCTGCTGGCATGCCATCCGTGAAACCACCGAATGCTAGGTGAGTGATATCACTACATTTTACACTTATTATTAAAAAGTTTATAAGAACGTATAGAAGGCTTAGTAGTACCATTTTGTGTTGCTTAATTATTTACATGTTTTGCGTGTTCTATCACAAAGTAAAACACTACAGTAAAACACCTACTTTATTTTGACACTTATGACAGCTGACGTCATCACGCATAAAGTTATGGCGAAAATAAAATAAAATGCTTTCAATTATAGATTACTGTAAAGCAGAAATTTATTAATAATCTATTATATCCTCATACTCGCTCAAGTAATAAAGTTTTTAAAGTAAATAAAAATAAATAAATATGTTTTAACCTTATAACGACGTAACTTTATATCAAAAATATTAATTTTCAATTCTTCTTGAATAAATGTGGCTCCCTATGTTGGATTTATGCTAAACTATCTCAGTTAAGCAACTATTCAATAGATGTGTCCTACCACTCCTACCCTACATTCTTAGATAAAAAAAGGCTTTTGTAAATTAAAATATTATGATATATGAAACAGGACATAATGTATATTTTAATTTTGATAAACGAGTATGTAAAATTGCTTTGTTTAAATACCATACATACAATGGCCACCGTCATCGTAGAACTTAATAAAGAAATCTAATATTCCGACATTAAAGTTGTGAACTCGCGACATCTTATAGGAACTCTGAGAATTGATTTGGTGAGAACAGCATCAGTCTGTAACCATTATAGAAATTTATACTGGATAGATACATAGTATTCCAATTTTTTTATAGAGGGCTGGAATTTTAATGTTCTGAATATTATTGTACACTTAAAAAAAGTCAATAAAATATAATCAGGGACGTTCGTAAAGAATTCTCAAGGGGAGTAAAAGTAAATACCTATATAATAAAAAATAAATCAAAATTATTTTCTCTTTATTTGACAGCACATTTCTGTATGTGATCCAAAATCCTAACGAGCAAAGTCCCTTCTTTTCTGTGTCTGTGTCCCCGTTCTTCCTCCGGACGCCTATAGTAGATTAATTGGAAGATTATTTGGCCAAACTTATATTTTGAATTAACGTTACCAAAGAGAAAAGTCAAAAAAATAGTTTTCTGAATATTTCTGAAAGTATTTGATGTAGAGGGTCCAAACATAAGAGACTAATGTCTCATTTGATTAAGCCTGCTGAATTCATATATACAGAGTGATTCAGAACTTATTCAACAAAATTTTTGAATGTATAATTTTGAAAAAAATATCAAAAAGGGCACTTCGAAAAAGATTTAAAAATACACTACTGTTCGGCACTTGAAACTGATTCATTGTAAAAGTCGACCTTATGCAAGGCAAAACATGCAGTCGGCGACCGGCTAGGCGGCAAAGTGTAATAAAAAAAAATTTCTTTCCCAAGGAAAGAAATAAGTTAATAAAATTTTATAACACCCATTTTATATCAGCAAATTCAACTGCTTTTGCCGCTATTGTAACTATTAATTAATAAAATTAATTTGTGGTTTTAATTAATAAAATAATTTGACATACCTGATGTTACAACTGTTCAAAATTTTGTCCACCGACGTGTAAACACATTTGGGCCCGTATACACGTAAGCCATTTTTGACACTTGAAAAACTAAGGTAAACACTATCGTGATCATACTAAAATCGAATTTCAGTATTCGGAATCGCTTGGCGCCACGTGGGCGAATGACGTTAAAGATTACAGTAGCCCAGCGATGTAAAGATTAAAAATGCTACAACTTCAATAATTTTTTTCACAGAAACTATAAGGATTTTATAAAAAAATGTTGTACAATATTGACTCCATTTATTATGACGCATTCATTGCCAAATTTTGCTGGATAAGTTGTGAATCACCCTGTATAAATACTTTGACCAGTTGCGGAGATTCGGGGAGTCATTATCACTAAGAACCTCAGCAATTCGGTAGGATATTTTTGAAATTCTAAGAAATAATAATCGCCTTCGAGTTGCTTTTTTTAACTTACATTACCTTTAGCAAAATTAATTTAAAATAACTCCAGAACTACGCACTTCCACAAAAGAAAATGTACGACCAAAAAAGGTTAAAAATTATATTGTTAGTATACTCTTTTATAATCCTGAGATAGCGTTCTATCCAAATACGATATATACCGGGTGTTCCGTAAAAAAAATGAGTTCGGCTTGTATCTTCGAATGATGTATATCATTCAATTATTTAAAGGTAATTTTGAAAACACAAGAAAAGTAACAAAGATAAAGAATATTATGTGAATAGGGTTATGTGTATAGGGTTGTTCAGACTCCTCAAGGACCATTTAATAATCATCATGAAAGTACTAAAAAAAATAATTGGTTTTATTAATTTAGATGTGTTTATTCAATTAAGAAACGAATTTGTCTATTATTTTCTGTAAGATCAAGATTCGTTCAATACAAGTTCTAATTAAGGGGAATTATAAGTATTTATATCTTTTTGAGGAAGTCCACAGTGCACGTAAAAGATTTAAAATAGAAATCCGCTCTTGTAGATGTAATAATTGTCGAGAAGAAGTAATAATTAAACATCTACTTTACTTCTTAAAATGGCGTTACACGACGCCTTTCACATTTCTAATTTGGTAACTACATTTTGCAACGTGTGAAGAACTTTTTTATTTAGCTACCCAGAACGATAATAAATGGCTATAAATTTTAAAACCAACCGGCTACACCGCTACAGAACCACCGCTTGTTCATGTATTTCCTACATCCATTTCACCTTTACGTGATAAAAAAGCATAATTCCTTATCAGTGATGAATTAATAGGTACATTTTGAATTTTATCGCGCGACTTTCATCTACACAAAAAGCAGAGCCTTCTCGTTGCCGAAGCGTTAACCTTTGACCTCCCGGGGCCCGTAGGAGAACCCTTATCGGGGGTTTTTAACGATTTCCATGCTTATCAGAGAACGAAAGTTCTATGTAGCCTGAACTGTTAATCGCATGGTCGAACAGAACTTTTTATTTCGGGTCACCAAAGGACGCCGTAGAGGACTACTAAAGGATACTCTCGATTCTTATTCTTCCTTTGATTCTATTTTTGTTGAGAATTACTTTTCCGTTCGTATACACGGTGATTCAAATACAGTTCGAAGTTTTATGAGGTTTTTGGATACTGACGACATTGTAATACAGTTTTTGGAATAAATCGTGACTTTGTGCAGGCAAGACATGATTGAGGCAGGCGTATTCAAATTTGTAGTTAAGCATATTCTGGTGTGGGGTTATAGGGTTTGGTGTTTTATGGCCAAGGGGTTATGGGATTACAGGATTACAGAGGTATAAAAAAACAAAGTGTTACGGTTTCGATTATAGGGGTTTAGAAGCTTATGGGGCTGTATCTGTATAGTTATGGGGTTATCGGGTTTTGAGGATTATAAGGTAAAGGGGTAACGGGTTTAATAGGGTTTTAGGGCCAAACAGCTCAATTCAAGCGGGATAGGATTGAGACGGGATAAGTCGTAGAAATCATATTGTAAGATCACTTCATCAAGTTTTAGGGTTATTTTGTTAATGGGGTCATGGGGTTATAGAGTTTTTCAAAAAGGCCATTAAAATTTCGAAAGCCCTCGCTTATGCGAACATTTTTAGCCCAAACTCAATATTTCAAGTCGTTTCAATTACGGCAGAGGAAGAGACCACTTGACGTGGAATATTACATTATTATGCACATACTATTTTCATTTCTCAATTATTATTGTTTACCCAATATGCATAAATAAATGCCAAAAGTTGCAACAGAAACTTGGTAATGCTGAGTTTATTATTTGTAGTCTAGCAGTCCTTGTAATGTATATAGGTATACATGCTATGTGATCGCTAGCACAGCTGATTGCTTTAACCTATACCTATAGAATTTCGAACGTAGAACAGAGTCGGTAGAAGGGAAAATTTGTGATCAAAAGAAAGTACGAGTGCTTGAGAATTAGAATAGAAAATACAAAAGGAGGAAAAAAGCTGTTGAAGAGAAGATTGTGGAACCAGAACCTCCGCACACCGTTCGAGAGCATCAGCTAATCGACATAGAGTCCAAGTATGCACTGCTCTTTTTACAAAGAACTTTTACCTACGTATTTAGATCATCTATAAACTGTGATCACGAAGTGATTCGCGTGGAAAAATTTAAATATGATTTAGTACTACACTACTATGATGCACTTCTGTGAATACAAATGTTCGTTATAAGACAAGAGTTTAAAGCAATTGCATTTATGAAAGTATAATACAATTTGACAGATGTAGTATTATACTGTGATACAATGTTATTGCACCTAAAAATATTCTAAAAAATATACGGAAGTTATTGAAATGTTAATTTTAAAATCAAAAATGATATTAAAAATGTCATAATTTATCAAAATGCACACGAGAAACAATTCGTAGGTAACAAAATTTTACACCACACTTAAACAAATTACGTTTAATAAGAAAAAAAGCAGTGAGCAGCTACCATTTATTTGGTTATTGGCGGACTAAACAGAGCCTAAACTGGATAGTACATATGCGCTACTCCAACTGTCTTTCACTGCTGCGCGACTGTAGCCATGACCACTGTTGTAAACACTTTATAGATTTAGGTGCAAGCTACGAGAGCCCACGTATATCTATTTATCTAGATAACATTGTAAATTAAATTTGTTTACTAAGAAAATTTCTAAGGGGGCGGATTTTGGGTTTTCGACGGTGGGTGGTAGACGGAGGAAAATTTAGCTAGGAAAACGCAGAAAAGCCTCCACCAAAGTACCCTTAAGAGACGAAGGAAAGACCTCGGGGCGTTTCGCGGATCGCGAAAAAAGGCTTTAATATTCCAACAACACTGAATATGAAAATTGAAAAATATGCTAAATAAGTTGGATATCGCCTTTTTCTATGCAACCAATTGAATAAAAAATAGTATAACGCACGTAACAAATAAATAAATACAAACAATATTTTAAGACATATGTACTGCGTTTTGAATCACCCTGTATTTAAGTGAAACATCAATATAGAAAAAGTAGTAAAAATATTTTTACAAAGTCTTTCTTGTTTCGAACGTCTACCAAATTATATTAATGTATAACAGGTGATAGCCGGTTTCCGGATTGCTCCGCGACGGGAATATAATTCGGAGAGAGGTCTTCGGTCTCTAAATAACGACTCCCAAATGTAAAACGGCGTGGATAATTTATTGATCCTCTTCCTTAATGTATTCCGAAATCTGTATTCTGCAACGCGACCACTATCCACCGAATTTTATATACGAATGTTTATGGTTTTTTTACGACTCCTCCAAGCCCGTTAAAACTACGCCCAACTCTGCCCGGTAGAAGCTGTCCGGATTTATAGAGATTTACAAATTTTTTATTATTTGTGCGTATTTTGTGTCACATTAAAAAGTTGTGTTTTATGATATTGTATTCGGACCTGTACTATAAAACACGCGCAGTTAACTTCTTTATAAGTATTCTTAAATAATTACAGGTTATACGAAGGTATTTCAAATTCAATACTTACACGTGGTTCAAATTAATAAAGTTTGCAGAATTTTACTGACACTTGTTTTTACAATTTTCCCTTCTTTTGTTATCTTACCTCAATGAATTTGTACTAAAACACAAATGTTTCATACAGGGTGTTTAATAGTATGGGCCAAAAAAAATCGACTATTTTTTTTTTAAAGATATATCGAGAATATCATTCAGAATGACGAAAAAAAAATATCGTGAGGGTTTGAGCACTTAATATTAGTTTTAAGAGGTTTATCATCGCTAGTTTCGATTTTTTATTCCTGATCCCATTTTTGCGCCAAAACTGCCAAACCATCGAGGTAAAAAAAATTATCTACATACATTTTTGAAGGAAATTGAATGCTCTACGAAAAAGGTCTGATTGAAAATTTTCGGCAAACGAGCCGTTTCCGTGTAATCAAGCCTTGAAAATTGATGTTTTTTCGATTTGACTTTTTAACTTTGGAATTTTCTAAATAACGAACAAATTAATATCTAAATCAATGAATTACAGAACATTTTATCGACTGGCTAAAGATTTTCTTTTAACTCACTGCTATTATACTGTTAACTAACTTTTTTTTAACTTTTTTAACTTTTTTTAACTGTTAACTGTTGACTGTTTTTGTTTAACTGTTTAACTGTATGTTTTGTAACTCTTTGTAGGTCATTATCAATTACTCAATTACTCGTATAATCTTTCTATATCATTATAATTTAGTTGTTAATTTGTGACAAAAATGTACAGGGTGGGCAAATAAGCGAGGTAAGCGGCTGTATCTCGAAAACTAATGATCGTAGAGAGCTACGGTAAAAACTTTAATAGGTAAAGTGGGCAAGGGAAAATGCTGGAAATTATTTTCAAGTTTCCAAGATGGCCGCCAGTGGGCGTTTCCACCATCTTGAATTACATAAAGTTACATTTCTCGAGATTTTCCCCTATGAATGTAACAAAAAAGTATTTGCGTTTTAATGTTAACTTAAAGTCGAATATTTTTTGTAAAAACAATTTTTCTCTATCTTTCGAAATAAAGTGGTGGGGGGTATTTGAATGTTGTTTTAAATAAATGCCTGTAACTTCGAAACGGCTTAATGGATTTGAATAAATTTGGTATTATTGGAAAGAGCATTTCTTGGGCTTTTAGGTTTCTCGTAATCATGACAGTTGCGACCTACACGGCCACCGATAGAGGGCGTTATTCGATATTATAACCAAAATATTGGATTTTCTCAAAAAATTTAAATGCGATGATATGACCTTTTTTAGACTAGAAAATAGACAAATGACCAACCAATAAGCCTGCGCAAACCGCATCTTAATATCTTTTTCCTAACTCAAATTATTAAAAAAAAA
>NW_019416247.1:1369468-1397678 GCF_000390285.2 Anoplophora glabripennis
TTATTATTATTATTATTATTATTATTATTATTATTATTATTATTATTATTATTATTTTTATTATTATTATTATAAATTCGAAAATTAGGTATCAGAAACTCGAACATTGCAACCGTCCATGTTTATTTTGTTTTCTATTCGAGGGTGGGACGAAAATTTGTTTAGACATCCTGATGAGTACATTCACATTCAATTCGACACACGCCGTATTACAGTTATTTGCCGATTCGATGCGCAGCTGATTTGTCACGGTTCTCTCTCTGGTATGCCGCTCCCCAATGATACGCATCCTCGCTAAAACAAACGCGCCTCGAATGGCGTGAAGCCGTCAATTAAATATTAATTTGCACGCCACTGCCGCGGTACGCAATCGGCCGATCGCGCCTAAATAATTGCTTAATAGAAGTCTGTTTTTCCCGCTAATCATCTGTGAAACAATAATAAATCGGCTGCGAACGGCCCGTCTCCCCCAGAGTAGACCAGCGGTAGCCCTATTTTAAGCCTGTTTATTTTTAATTTGTATTGAAGTGCAAAGAATAGAACCGGAGATCTAGATAGAGGTGTTATAATTGGGCGAGGGAGTAGCTCGGCCGAAAGCCATTACCATGGGCGCGACGACGATTTTTCCCAAAGGGTTTGTGGTATCATACTAATATTCACAACAATTGAATCCGTTTTGTTTAAGTATTAGCATTACTCACGTGACAGTTCTAGTTAACTGTTGAATAAATAATATTCTACACGATGCACCAGTTTTAATCTGTCAGTTCGGGAGCCAATAAAATAACAAAAACTAATAGTACTTTGTCTCATAAACTTATTTGGAAAATGTTTTTTATTGTAAATGTCCTCTGAAATGAATGAGGTATTTAAATTAAATTTCATATATACATATTGAACTGGCATTAGTTCCCATAAAGTAGTGTAATATTAAACTTTTGCGCAACCAGTGGTGGAGATTCTGTGGTGATACCATAATTAAAAACGTCAGAATTTCAGCGGGGCTGGATGTTTTGTAAAATTTAATAAGTTCATGTCATTCCCAGTTGTAACGAGCGTTCAAATAAAAACGTGGTCGAAGTTGGCTCTGACACATTGGACGTAGGGCGTAGCTTATAGCGACCAACTTAACCTCATTTCTCAACGAGCTGTATAGCAGCTGTCAGTTTCAATAACAAAGCGGCGATACAGCGCTTTGACAGATGTCGTTTAAGTTCATTTGCTATACGCTACGCCCTACGTCCAAATTTTCAGAACCAACTTGACCACGTTTTTATTTGAACGCTCGTTATATTAAAGAAAACTATTTTATTCGAAAAATAAATAAATTTGGATTTATTTTTTTAATCCTAATATAAGGTGTCTACAGGGTGTCTCATAATTAGTGTCCAATAATTTACCACTAGATTCTATTGCCAAAAATAAGAATACTTTTTCATATAAACAAAGGGTCGAGAAATGCTTCCTAATATTTCCTACACGGGTTAAAGGAAAATTATGAATTTTAACACCATGCAGTCATAAAACTTTTAAAAAATTTTAGCCAGTACCGTCTCAATTGGGACGGTCGTCGGCTAAAATTTGCCCCTATTTTTTTACTCGCCAAAATTTTCAAATTCAGATGCCAACATATGCCAGACCTTCATTTCCTCCACAAGGAAGGTACTCTTTATTCTTTCGATAAAATGCTTCATTTCCGAGAAAAACGGATTTAAGCATTTCATTACATTACCTTAATAAAATTCAAAAAAAATGTTCCTGGTTAGCTAAAATGGATACCATTATGAATTTTGATATATCATCATATAATAAACAACGTGAAGTGCTTAGAAAAGTTTGTTATGGACGTCCCAAGCGGGAGGGGGGGGTGCAAGGGGCTCAGGTAAAATATAAAATATGCATAGGATTTTTTAATTATAAATGCAATGTTAAGTACAATCTATACATTAAAAGTCCAGATAATACGAATTTATTCCTTACTACCCTTTAGGAAATTTAAAAATTTATGATTTTTTAAAAATTCTTAATGATTACTTTGTATTTAAAACTGTATTTGCAATAAAATATTTCAACAAACATTTTTTATGAAATGAACAGTTCTGTTGTTATTTTCTTCTTCGTCTTCTTTATTAATCTGTGTTACAAGCTTATTTAAGCAAAAAAACGAAAATTACTTATTTTTCGAATAAAATAGAGGAGATTCTCTGAAATGCAATTAAGAATCAAATGAAATTACACCAAATTTACAAAAATTAATAAATTTTAATCCCTATATCTTGAACACTTTTTATAGATTTTTTCGCTTAGTTTTCTGTAAGCAATGCTCCTTTAATATTTGTGAACTTAATCATGGGACAATCTCAGGCTCTTGACTTTTTGATACCGGTAGGGGGGAAAAATTTAGGTACAAAATATTGAAAAAAAATCAGATATAATTAGGTAGTTTTATTTTAAGTACTATAGGGAAAATGTGCTCAACATTATTTTTTATAGTGAAAGTCCCATTCTTCTGATTTTGTCCGAAATGAACTTTTCAATTACTTTTTCATTAAAGTTTGTTATTTTTCTCACCGTTGATGTTTCATAAATTGCAAGTGCTGTTAATCTGTTTTTACAATTGTGGACTAAACAGAGCCAAAACTGCATAGTAATTATGCACTACTCCCAATGCGTCTTTCACTGCTGTGGACGGTCACCATAACCACCGTTGTAAACACTTTACAGATTTAGGGGAAAGCTACGAGGAGCCCACGTATTCAACGTCAATGTTTTTCAAATGAATTTTGCAAATCGAGTTAAGCTAACTACACATTATAAATGCAACAATTCAAAATTCAAAATAATTACCGTCGTTTGAAAATTCAATAAAATTCATATCGGGCAATGTGACAATGGCGCGGTGGTTTATTAACACGAGTTATGTACTAAGCTGTCCAGCAACCACCAATACGCAATTCAGTTGGTATCTGGATTCGACCGTGTCGGAGTGTTTTTTTGCGTAAATACTACTTACCTACCTACCTAGTACCTTTTCTTGAGGTGTTTTGCAGCGAGTGCGCGAATTGGATTCAAAGGTGTCGTGCGTGCATCGAAAATGGTGGTGAACATTTTGAGCATATTTTGTAGTTTGTTTTGTATTTGTGCGTTTAAAAATTACTGAATTTTGTTTTTTTTTGGTAAGAATGCCTAAATTATTTTGAATACGTATCATTATTTGAATGACGTGAATCTTTGGTTTAATTACATATTTTTCAAATACATAATGTGATTAAAAGTTAAATGTCTATTTTAAGAGATTCATAATTACCTGCTAAAATTTAAGCACAACACTAACTTCGTACTATAAAACCGATATATTTCATTTTATTTATTTAAAAACTGGAAAACAATTGCCTTGAAATTTACTAAATGTTTCACAATAACAGTTGTTTACATTTTTTCCGTAGGACAAGTCTGCCGCGTGCACACGTGGTGCAGGTTAAGCACTGTTGTCACGTTGTGAAGAAACTCCCCAATATTAACACTCGCTGTATTATGAAAACTGTTAATCTTACGCCCCTGTAATATACAACTTTTTTGTTCACATTTGATTACTCGCGGCAGTTAACATATTTTTCGTCCAAAATTCCTTTGTGACTGCGCCTTGGTGAATTCTCCGCCGCTGGCCCATAATGATGCGTCGTATTTCATGGTTCTTGCGCCGTTTTCTGTGACAGGCGACACTCAGCCAGTTCCAATATTTTGTCTGAGGAGTGTTATGGTTGGACGCCGGCCAGGACGCCTAGCTCGGCAGCGACGCCGCCGCCGTCGCATCTTTCGGCGTCTCTGTCGGCAGCGGGCTAAGTTTGGACGCCGACGGGGGTTTTTCTCTTTTCCACTTCGGAGCACGGGCGGTCGTAGTTGTCAAACTAATGAAGTTGCATTCCAGTGACTCCGGCTGCAATTAGTGCCTCTATTATCCCGCTTATGTCCGAGATTGATTGATGATTGGCGGACGTATCTAATCTCCTCTCTTCGGTTGTTTTATATCGTACCCTTAGCATGTCGTACCACCGAGGTATGCGGTTGGAAGTACGTTAAACCGCCTCTTCCTGATTGTTGTTAAAAAATATGCAACGTGTTAAAAATGAATATGTTGTTATACAGGGTGTTTTAAGACTATGTCACAATGTCAATCGCTTGTTCCTTCGCTCGTTTTAGTCGAAAATGTCTTAATGAACCAGAGGTATGTTTAAATCCACAGGTTTTCAAGATATGGGACATTGAAGTTAAAAAAATAATGCACCATTTTAGTGAAAGTTTGCCTTTAATTATTCACTACACCACTGGTCCAAGTTTAATAGATCTACATAAAAGATATTTGAGAAAATTCTACACTTATCGAAATGTTTCACCTTTACGAATTGTTTCCAAAACGGTAAAAACTATGCAAAAATGTCAAGAGTTAATTTTCGCTAAAAATAGTAATAATATTTAAAAAATAATATTTTTCCAGTGGCGCGGCGGAATTTTTTATGAAAATCTAACCACCATAACCATATCTACGCCACTCGTTAAAATCAAGATTTAACTTTTCGCGTTAAATGCAATTTTACTCATGTAGGTACTGTGCAACAACATTTGTTTTTAATATTTTCATTTGTTCCGAAAACACAAAGGTATGAATAATTTTTTTAAACTTTAACATCCTTCAAGACCAAGGTTGTGCAAATATTTATTCAAGAAAATGTTCGTAAATTTTTACTAAAAAAACTTCCCTTAATTGTTTATATGTTGTAGTGTTATAAATATTTGGTTTACCCCCTGTATACTTAAATACAAAGACATGCATTTATTGCATTTTTTAATGTTGGCAACACATGTATGTGGTTATCAAATAAATAGATACTTTTTGCTTCGTAAATTAAAAATTTCTACTAATGAGTAGATTTGTTCAAATCGCTGATTTGTTCAAAACTTATTAACCTTCTATTATAGTAGACTAAAAATAACACACTAGTTATCAAATATAATATACACTATAAAAAAAAACAAATAGAAAACTTGGTAATATGGCAGTTGACGAAGGAAGTTTGGTGAATACATATAGTGTCGATTTGGATAAACTGATCAAATAAATAAAATCAAGATTATTTCCCCTTTCAAGCAATTCTAGTGCTAAACCGATTTAATACGCGTGTGCTGCCTTCTCAGTTTATTTGCGTTACAAAGGGTTTGCGAGAATTAACTAGTAGCTATCTAAAAAATATCATTTTCTTTCTCTAAAATCACAGGAACAGCGAGTAATTCATACTTACCATATATGTATCTGTTAACATTATAGAGACTTTTGTGATACAGTTACAAAATTCATAATAGTCACATACATAATCAGAACTATGTATTTCTAAATCATTCAATTTTGAATTTACACATGAAAGTGTCCTGACACTCTAAAAGAACAAACGAGAGAGAGAATCTTGGCTTTTCTAATTTGTTAAAAATGTGGACAAACTTTTGACATAGCACACACTAGTACAGACAAAGAATAAATGATTACAAGCCACGTATCCAGTAATTCTGTTTGAATCAGCAATTTAATATCCTACAATTATATTTCGGTAAAATAAAAAATTATTAGATCAAGATTACATTAAAACCATAGACCTTATAAACTACTGGACTCGCCCAACTGTAACTTTGTCTGTATAAACGGCAATCTTACAGACGTGTGCGAGAGAGATAGAGCTAATGCGGGCTTATGCTTCGTTCACAGAACTTCGACTATAGCGCGTTACATTTAATTCAACGAATCAGCTAACTATACTCGATTCCTTACCCCTTTTTTCTGTTGGGCCGTATTCCCGTTTGAAGTTAAAGTGATTTTAACTACATTTATGTGTGGTGGCTACACTAAAAGTATGGTTAAGTTAAAAATATTGAAAAATTATTGATTAGGTTTTTAATTATATTCAGGTGAATGGCAGAAGAGACAGCCGACGAATTTCTGGTCTACAAAGACTTTATGAAGATAATATAGAGACTAGAAGACAAAAAATTCTATTAAAAATGTGTAGATATATTAATTCTGTGAGTAAAACTACACTTATAGTATTAAGAATTATTTATCTTTACTCAAACCGAATTAAATTTGATTTTTCTTCTTGTAACAATACATATTTGTACCAGTAATTTTAATTATTATAAATGAATAAGCACGATTTGTTTATATGGAATTTCTGTACAAATTGGAAGTATTAACGGAGGAATGTAATAACTAAAACTCTAAAGGTTTTTTTAAAGATATTTTGTTATACATATTTAAAAAATATTCATAGTTACAATTTTCCAAATAGTTTTTATAATGCATTCTTTATGTTTCTCTCCATTTATTTTCCTCATATCGTAAGCCCGATCTGTTAAAATTACTGCATATTCTGAAGTGGTTGTTTTAAATAGTTCATATTATCTTGCTTTGCAAAACTATATCGATACTTTCTTTTTCAACATATCATTTAAGGAAGAGTTTTACTGAAGCATATTATAAGCACAGTTCAGTTGAAACTGTTTATTTATAAGGATTTAGTTTGATGTTAAAAAATAATTTGAAAATTGAGACATTTAAAGAGGCAAAATTTTGACGTTAAAATCATTATTTTCAGAAAGATGCGAAAAGTATAAACATGTTGCTACCATCATAACCTCCTTCCTACCTATGAAATTTTATTTTTTCTCCACTTTAAACGTCCCTTTACGCAATTTATCCCTGAACACGATTGCACCATATTTAGTTTTTATAAATATTTCACATATACTAAATCACACATAAAAATTTAATATAACGAGCGTTCAAATAAAAACGTGGTCAAGTTGGTTCTGAAAATTTGTACGTAGGGCGTAGCGTATAGCAAATGAACTTAAACGTCATCTGTCAAAGCGCTGTATCGCCGCTTTGTTATTGAAACTGACAGCTGCTATACAGCTCGTTGAGAAATGAGGTTAAGTTGGTCGCTATAAGCTACTCCCTACGTCCAATGTGTCAGAGCCAACTTCGGCCACGTTTTTATTTGAACGCTCGTTTACATAACTTTTACTTTAAGATTTGTTTACGGTATTTTGTACCGGTATACCCGTGTACCATTATTTGTTTTACCGGTATTTGCCTGCACTAGCTTCATCTGCCTTGCACATATCAGTGCGATTGACCTCTAGGGCCAGTTTACTAGGTCTATGATTAAAACACAACAATCTATTTCACCGGCTGTGATTGGTGATTCGATTCAACCAATCAGCGATCCATTATCTCAAGCGTAGACGTAACGGTTTGTCATTGTTCATTGTAAGCAAATCATCAATATTGGCGACGCCTAGATTTAGGGAATTTTCGTTACCAGTACCAGCCCTTCAATGTTGGTTGCCTAATCTCTAAACATTGGTTTAGTTTTTTCACTACTACATGTGGGACATGCCATTTGCGCAATTTGAAATAGAAACTGGCCTCTCTGTAAGTTTCTTATTTCGAAACAAAGACCTGCTTATGTGGGACAGTCGTAAAACGGTGGTGGCGCCATCCATTTAAGTTTTTTGGCGTAACGAGGCAATTTATTTTTGAACACACACAGTCAGGGAAGTGTCACTGGATTTTCCCTTCGGCATCCTCCAAATATAAATTTAGTTACGCGCAGCTCAGTAACCGGTTTAAGGGTTCATCTTTGTGTTTATAAATAAGTCGGAGAAGCTTTGGGAAATTCACATATTTTTCATTCAACAGATGAGGATAGAAAAACATTTATATATATATATATTTAGTTTATTTAGGTACAAAATTTCTATTTTAACGATCCATTTCGTTCCTTGACAATTGTATGAAACATCAGATAAAATATTCTTATGAAAAAATTTTGTGAGACGTAGTTTAAAATTTGTTAAACGGATGATTAAATTTTATTTCGGGGTGGTCTGTGCGTCAAAGGGGTGTGTTACCTTTGAATGAAGTTGAGATCGCTAGGGATGCTGCGCATTGGTAGCAAATAAGGGTGGATTTCCCCGACAGTCATTTTGTCATTGGTAGAGATAAAATTGGGGTGTATTTGTGCACCCCTATGGGATGGGGCGGTCGCCAAAAACTCTTAGTTTGAAAATATTTGCCAAATTTAGAGGCTGTATTAAAAAAACATTGATAAAGTCGCATAAAAAGTGCGAATTTTGTTTTAACATGAACCAGTCAATGATAGAGTTCTATCTAATTCTATTTGTGCTTCTGATTAAAATTCACTAGTAGTTGCAATATTGATATATCTATTTGTTTTCTTTAATAAGTTATATAAATTGGAATATACGGGATGACCCTGAATATGTGGCCAATCTCCTATAAAAATAGCCCCTCTACGAAGATACAAGCCCCTAAAGGACACCCCTGAAAATAGATTTTTTTTAATAACTTTTAAAATCCTTTGTGTACTTTAATTATTTTTAGGAAAAAACAATGTAAATAATAGTGGCATTTTTTTAGTTAGGCACAGAAAGAATGCAAATTTCATCGGTTTATTTATCTTTACAAATATAGGTAATAAAAATGATATTAAACAAAAATAGTATTTTCTCGAAAACAGGTCATTTTATCGATATCAACCAAGAGTGTTTTTTTTAGTTTAATGTTCAAGTTACCTAAAAATATTATTTTTGTGCCTTTATCGTCAAGGCACAGAGTTTGGGTACTCTGTGGTCAAGGGTGTAAAAAATGGCATTACTGTGCTACAATTAGTCCGTCCCTGGCAAACCAAATAAGCCAAATTGTTTTCATGGGTCAATTTTTAGGGAATCTTATTTGTTGTCCATCATATTAAAAAATAAATAAATTTCACATAGTATTTTAAAAGTTATTAAAAAAAAATCAATATTCCCCCTAGGAAATTTTTTTATAGAGAGTTGTTATGTTATTTTAACGTCCCCTGTATGTAGGGACACCCTGTATATAATACGTAATTTGTAAACTGATTGTCATAAATTATACGTACCTATAAAGTTATAAATTTATTTAATTTTGAGTTTCTGTCTTACAGTCCCGTATTTATTATTTACTAGCATATTAATAAATTAACAGTTTGTAAAGGTCAATACGGCCGTAGATTGTTGGTTTTCCTTTTTCCATTTTTGTTCAAAATTATTATTTAAGCGTTAAGTATTTTAAAATTGTTTTAATCTGTAAAAAGAAATCAGTTTGTTTTCTAAAATTCCTTTAATTTTTTTTTATGGAGGTAGATCAACACAATTCTAAGATAACTTATGAGGCTAAAACCATAATTTTAAAATAGAAATGGATAGAACAAATCAATAACCTGCCAACAAATTTGTATAAACTTTTATAGCAACTAGGTATTAATGTGATTTAAATTTACCGCCCGATTTATTTCTGTAAATCAACAAGAGGTGGCGGAAACTTGCTTCGTCGGCAATACATGAAACTTCGTTCTATATTAAAGCCATTTCTAGGCTGACAGACAAGATATAAAACAAACAAGTAATAATCGTCTTTAATAACTTTGCTTACCAATTTTTGTGAGAAATATCAAAGCACGTAAAATAATGAAAACGATGAACAAATATTTTTGTTTCCTAAGCCAAAGAAATTGTAATGTAACTAATTATAACTAATCGCATTTTTCTTCTTCGCATTCTTCTTCAACTACCTCGTAAGGCTCCTCTTCATTTCCGTCTTCGCTCCCATCATCCTCGCACGCCTGTTCGTCGAGTATATTTTCCAAACCAGTGACTATATACGGATTGCCCGTCAGTCTCCTGTCCCGAAGATACTGCATGCGCTGCTGATGGGATTCCATCAACCTCCTGTAGCAGTTACCCAAAAGTACGTAGTTCAATACGTAGGCTATTCCGTGAGGTGCGGCTATAGCGGCGGAAATAATGCCGAATGCTGGTAGTATTTCGAACCACATCTAGAGAATTAGCGTTTCGAATGAAACTGTCAGAAAAAATAAAGAAAAATGTCAAATGGAACTTACCTTTTGATGGAGAAAGTACTGTCAAATTATTTGACGTTTGGATAACTGGAGTGTAGGGTGTTTCTTTGTTTTCAGAGATCTCGATCGACATTCTGTCAAGACTACTGATATGCAGGGTTGCCCAAATATTCCGTATACATGGAGTTACCAGTTTTCTGCGGTCAAAATAAGCTGAGTTAACTAAACTTACCTCTATCCTAAGTTGTTTCACTTAGCCACTAGAGGGCATCAAAGTTGTCAAAAAAATATATTATTTCCATGTTGACGTTACTTTATGATGATATACAGGGTGTCCCGCATAAGAACAGACACAGGGCAGGTGCATGTAGGGGTGTTCAAAATATTGTAATTTAACAAAACTTACCTATGTACAATGTTGCACCCCTGAGGAGTTATTAACCCGCACAGTGGGGCCCTAAATTTCGAAAAAAAATAATATCTCTGCAACACTACCGTAGAGGAACCAAATTTGGTACATGATTTAGGTCTATTACTGGTCTTCTTTGACCATGATTTAAAGTTAATCGAAGCACTACAAGGTGTTCATTGGGGATGATTCATCCCTAAAATTGTACCGAACTTTTTTTCCATTGACCGAATTGAAAAATAATAATATTAATTCACAGCAGAATTTAATTTTAAAAATTTTTTTACTCTTGTTAAATTTTAAAAAACTTTATGGTTTTCAAGAAAAACAGTATTAACTGACACAAGATTTTAACAGTGTTCATTAGAAAATAATCAAAAAGTCAGTAGTAGGCTTTATCTCAAGATTGACAATTGGCCAAATAAATTTGACTTCACTTTTCTCCTAATTCTACAAAAAGAAAACAAGTACCTAGGTAGTTTTTAAATAAGCGAATATTGTATTAAGTAAAAACCACAAATAAATAATAATAATAATTGATATTTTTTCAACAACAATCTGAGGCAATTGTTGAAATAAAATAATTTTATTACCAACTGATAAGTTTGAAAGATAAATTCATACAGGGTGTTCTACAAGTCTTAGGACATACTTTGACAGATGGTAGCTGGGTTAACTTCAAACATTTTTTTATACAGGGTGTGGCGTGTATAATCTATAAAAATTAAACTACAACTTCCTAATGATATTTGTAATAGAAAAATTTTATACGAAAACGTTCTATTTTTGCGTTTTTTTTTTCGTAAATTAAAGTTCAGTTATGGATCAATATACAGGGTCGGAAAGTCCCCATGGTTCATCGGCCGTTACGTGAGAGCGATAAAGAAAGTCATAGAAATCCGTGCGATAGAGAAAGATGGCTATAATGAAAGCGTCTAATAGTCACCGCCCATTTCGCCCTTCCACAAATNTACAAGGTGTTCATTGGGGATGATTCATCCCTAAAATTGTACCGAACTTTTTTTTCATTGACCGAATTGAAAAATAATAATATTAATTCACAGCAGAATTTAATTTTAAAAATTTTTTTACTCTTGTTAAATTTTAAAAAACTTTATGGTTTTCAAGAAAAACAGTATTAACTGACACAAGATTTTAACAGTGTTCATTAGAAAATAATCAAAAAGTCAGTAGTAGGCTTTATCTCAAGTTTGATAATTGGCCAAATAAATTTGACTTCACTTTTCTCCTAATTCTACAAAAAGAAAACAAGTACCTAGGTAGTTTTTAAATTAGCGAATATTGTATTAAGTAAAAACCACAAATAAATAATAATAATTGATATTTTTTCAACAACAATCTGAGGCAATTGTTGAAATAAAATAATTTTTTTACCAACTGATAAGTTTGAAAGATAAATTCATACAGGGTGTTCTACAAGTCTTGGGATATACTTAGACAGATGGTAGCTGGGTTAACTTCAAACATTTTCTTATACAGGGTGTTGCGTGTATAATCTATACAAATTAGACTACAACTTCCTAACGATATTTGTAATAGAAAAATTTTATACGAAAAAGTTCTATTTTTGCGTTTTTTTTTCGTAAATTAAAGTTCAGTTATGGATCAATATACAGGGTCGGAAAGTCTCCATGGTTCATCGGCCGTTACGTGAGAGCGATAAAGAAGTGGATCTTATTTGTGGAAGGGCGAAAAGGGGGTTGTGACTATTAGACGCTTTCATTATAGCCATCTTTCTCTATCGCACGGAATAAGAAGTGGACCTTATATCGCTCTCACGTAACGGCCGATGAACCATGGGGACTTTCCGACCCTGTATTTTCTCTGGAACGGTCCTGTCCGTGTGCTGTACGATCAGTGACGTGCTGTAGACCAGCCACATAAACAAATCGTCGTTGAAAGATAGAAAGATACTTCTCAATTTTTGGGGAATTTTTCAATGCAAAAGTACAAACTAAGAAAATAGATATTTAAAAAAAACTAATATTTTCTTATTACTATCTTAAACGCATTGTTGTTACTGCAAGAGTTCGCAAACAAAACCACATCCGTAAGCATCTGTAGTTGCCAACTGCGTGCACTAAACAAACTCCATTAAAATATGGAACAAAATGAAATCAAACTTACCATTTCTAGAGAAAACGTTGAAATTGATCTCCATTAGCGGGGATACATTCATGGCACCGACGCACCCAATTTTGGCGAATATTTTCCCAAATTCCAGGTATTCCCCAAATTGTGTCAGCAGCTTCAAGTATACGGTTTCGAAATTCTTCCACCGTAGTAATTGGAGTATTGTAAACCAATGACTTCAAGTGACTCTAAAGATAAAAGTCCATTGGAGTTAGATCGGGTGACTGAGGTGGCCACGGCACAGGACCAAAGCGTCCAATTAATCGCTGAGGAAACATTTTATTCAAAAGTGTCGTTACTTCTCGAGTATTGCGTTTATCTTGAAGATAAAACATGCCTGCCCGAACTTGTAATGCCACATCGTCTAATAATTCAGGCAACCGGTTCTCCAAAAAGTCAGCATATGTTGGTCCATTTAGCGAGAACAGATGTTGAAAATGTGTTTCCATAATCACGTAAGGATTTTCATTGTCCCATTATGTCCATATTATGGAAATTCGCTTCATCACGGGTAAATGTCACCTCATCTGTTACATAAACATTAGCAGAAAAGTCTACTTGATTGGCACATTGCCGTAAAAACCATCTGCAAAAACGCATTCGTTGATTACAATCCGGGGGTGAAATCTGTTGAACTGGTTGCAGATGATAGGGGTGCAACAGCTGGCACCTTAAGATGCGATACATGGTACGAGATGAGGTTCATACTTGCTGTGCGAGTCGTCGAATACTAATTGTTGGTCTTCGTAAAGATTTTCCAACACTGCATCTTTAACATTAAAGTTCACTTGCTAACCACGTCCTTCTCCTCGAGGAATAACACTTCCCGTATCTCGCAACCGCTGAATGCACTGTAGGATTGTATTTGCACATGGGGGGTGACGTTGTGGTCATCGTTCCCGGCACACGCACAGCCTAGTCGCCGCGAGTGCATTTTCTCCAGCTGTACCATACACTAACACCATATCGATACGTTCGGAAATAGTACATGCATTGTTTTCTCGGTTCATTGTAAAACTAGTTTGTGCACAAACTAAAAAATTAAGAAAAGTAAGAAATAAGAATCTTGTTTTTAATGTAATCAACACGCTATTTTAATGTTTTACTTCTTTATAAAAATTACACTGTCAGTATCGTGGAATAACAAAATAAAAACTTTTGTCTGGAATCTTTCACTTTTTAACACTGATGGGTCGATGGACGCTGCTTAATATTTAATAATTAAGTGAATAATGAATTAAATACAAATACAAAATCAGTTGACAGCACAAGTTTTTTGACAATGTAACCTAACCTTCTTGTAATATTACTAGTATTAGATTATACCGACTTAGATTATAAGGTTGCATCTCGGGTCGCCTAAAAACATTTCCAAAGTTTTTAATAAATAACATAGAGTCGGCTTTCATTTTCGTTGAATAAATAAACTTTAATTTACAAAAAAAAATGCGAAGATAGAATTTTTTCGTGTAAGACTTTTCTAATACAAATAACATCAGGAAGCTGTAGTTTAATTTTTATAGATTATACACGCCACACCCTGTATAAGAAAATGTTTGAAGTTAACCCAGCTACCATCTATCAAAGTTTGTCCTAGGGCTTGTAGAACACCCTGTGTATATTACGTATCAAATTGGCACGAGATATTTGCAAGATGTATATACGAGCACATACGTCTGTGTGAATATTTACCAGGGGTATGAACCACTAAGTACATAATTATTTAAAACAATTGTATATATTTTATTCACTAAAATTTTTATTTCGATCGTCATCTTCAAGATCTTTACTTTCGCTCGGTTATTCCTGGACATACCTAACTCTGGAATAACTCGACAAGATCCAGCCCAGATATGCCTCTGGCTCGCCAACCCCCGGCAAACCGAAGGCCTCCTTGTTGCTATGAGTCCCTCGGCGGTCAGCAGGACCTGCGGGGTGGAAATCGATCCAATCCGCGATTCCAATTTGCATATCGCGGGTCAGCGCCGGCTAATCGTCGCCGACATGCCACTCCGGGGCACGAAGAACCTAAAAACGGAGAAAGTCGCCCCTTTCGTCAGATTTATCGCCTCGCTGCCGTGGAAATTCGTTTAGCTCGGCGAGCAGCACTGAGTAATTGGCCATGGCCATCTCCATAGCTCGCATGGGCGTGGTATCTGACAATAGAGGGCGCCGCTTAACGCTTAACGATAATGTAGAATAATTCCTAAAGCCTACATTAAAATCCCCAAATCCTGCATTAAAATACTGAATATATTGTCTATCGTTAAAAAAGCTTTGTTTACTCGTATCAGTGGGGTGTTCTCGTAAAAAATGTGTAGTATCCTACCGACAGCGTATGTAAACCAGCAAATTCAGATGAGCGGAAATCGTAAGACGCGCATAGTAGACCGTGCATCGTTTTCAGTTTGTAGAGAATAATTTGCAAGGATTTTTAACTTTTTTATGTACACCCTGTACATACTACTCGATAGTATGGGCCTACTGTGAGTATACAAAAAATTTAAACAAAATTAGGACACGTAGTGTTAAATGGGACGAGGTAAGCTCCATTTTTCAATCGAAAGTATTATCTTTCATTTGGCCAACAACATATTTTAATTATTTATGTCCTCAAACAATTTTATTATATTGATGGTGAATTCTGGTTATGACATATCAAAAGACATTTACATTTTCATTAAAATATATTACTGGTCGGCAAGAACCAACGAGAAGGTATGAACCCATCCTTGCCAGGAAAGAATGAGGAAAGGTTGTTAGTTTATGTTAAAAAGCTTATTAAATAAAAATAATCAATAAAATAATTCCGCATTGCTGCACTTCACTGCTAGCAATTTATTAACAACTGAAATTTATGGCCGGTTTAGTTCTACCAGACCTGTATATGGGTATGGCTAAATAAATATGGGAACAGGTTTTTCAAATATTTCAATGCCGAGTTGCTGCGTAGTTACCGAACTTGGTACATACTGCCTAGCTCTTTGGTCTTCAATTGAGATCGGAAAGACTACGATTTATTATTAGTTTTATTTTTATTTTTTTCGATTTTTAACTCGAAATTCCGAATTCCTCGAAAATTTAAACTTGGAATTCCTGTAAATTAAGCTATTTTGAAAGATAATTACGTGAGATTAACTGAGATCTCAGGTAAATAAAACACTATTAAAATACGACTATATCATCTTCTGGTTAAAAGTTTTGAAATAGCTAGAACTTTGTATAAAATAATAGACATATTGTAATCGGCTTACCAATACCAACATACATACTTAAGTAAGTTGTCGACGTATTCAAATGATTCGAATCACAAAATTGATACCGTAATAATTACTCTAATTAATTATATGTGAAGGTGTAACAGTGACAGCTTGACAGGTCATAAATAAGTAAGCTGGTACGTCCCATTAGAAAAAACGCTAATGACATATTACTTTCAATTCAAAACACGCTATATTTCAGAAATACTTAATGGTAAAGCATGGGGTGTATCAAAGTCAGTTCAACTAGCATCAACTAAATCTGCTAAAGAACCCCACACAAAACATATGGAAACTGAACACCGGTCAATTTTTATTTCGTATTTTGATAGTCTTCGTAATGCTGATCAAAAGTCTCAATGGGCACGAAGCCCTACAACCCCTTCCAACCCCCCAAAACCACCCCCAAAGATCAGGGTAATGAACTTGACAGATTACAGGTCAATTGGCTTACAGTAATATTTCACTACTGTAGTCTAACAGATACCTACACCATAACTAGGCTTAAGACTAACAATGGGCACCGAGTCCTGCAACCCCCACCAACCCCCCAAAGGTCAGGGGGATGCACTTGACAGATTATCGGTCAATAAAACCACCGAAATATTTTACTATCGCAGTCGAACATACAGCCACCAAAATTGTAACTAGGTTTGAGACTACTATCTCCAAAACACTGAACCCCCCATCTCTCTCCCTCCCCACCAACTACCAAAGCCTGTCATGTGACTTTTCCCTGCTTACTGTTTGTGTAACTGTTTAATCGTGAATTCCATCTCACAGCCACCTAAACGATCACTACTCTATACTCTCCGACGCCGACCTCAGTTGAGGTCGGACCAACCCCAATTCTTATCGAAGCCTGACATGACTTATCCCTGCTTACGGCTTATGAAACCGTTCAATCTTGAATTCCATCTTATTGTTTAATACCCTTTAACCCACAAGAAGTACCAAAACCTGCCATAAGATTTTTTGCTGCTTGTAGGATGTGAAACCCTGGCTGAAGGTTCGACTGCAGTAGTAAAATATTTCGGTAGATTTATTGACCGATAATCTGTCAAGTGCATCCCCCTGACCTTTAGGGGTGGTTTTGGGGGGTTGGTTGCAGGGGTCTGTGTCCGTTGATAGTCTTAAGCCTAGTTATGGTATAGGTGTCTGTAGGTTCGACTACAGTAGTGAAATATTACGGTAACCCAATTAACCTGTAATCTGTCAAGCTCATTACCTTGATCTTTGGGGATGGTTTTGGGGGGTTGGAAGGGGTTGTAGGGCTTCGTGCCCATTGAGACTTTTGATCAACATGACGAGGACTATCAAAATACGAAGTTTCATAGAAATTGACCGGTGTTCAATTCCCACATGTTTTGTGCGGGGTTTTTTAACATTAAAGTGTACCACATTAAATTTGGGACTCCCTGTATAGTATTTTATACAGAATTTTATAACCGTTTTGGCAAGCCATCTTGCGGTATGAGACTAAACGAATTTCCAGAATTTTCTAATCTAGATAGCGTCCTAATTTAATGGGCATTAATTTACGATTAACAATCGTTCGTCCACATCGTCGATTTGAATTATTTAAATGTGAACAAGTCGCCGACGTTTTGAAATTCTGTCGGGAGATATTTGGAAACCGGCGATGTATTTATGTATGCTTACAGAACGTTTTAAATATTTTATTTATTCATAGGTCATTGCTGGGTTAACTTGCCGGAAACATTTTTAATACAATGCGAGGAAGTGGTTTACGCCGTCCGTCGCTCGCGTTCGTTAGCACTTCCATACGCTGGAAAAATATAGTTAAATAAATTCATTAATTTCGAGAACGTGTGTACACTATTTTCGCCGGAAGAATGAAATGACATCATAATACTAAATATTAGAGCGTTGCTAACTATGTTCTATTTTAAGTATAACAAGATACGGGGCTTCATAAATATTTACAAGCTAAGTGGCCGCAGAACTTAGGCAACCAACATTGCACAATTGGCACTGTCAGCTAAAAATCCCTAAATCTTAGAGTCATCAATATTAATGATTCGTTTACAATGAACAATGACAAACCGTTAAGACTACGCCCGAGATAATGCGAGCGCTGGTTGGTTGAATAGATTCTTGTGGGAAATTATACCAATCACCATCCGGTGAAACAGAATGTTGTGTTTTTAATGTAACCTTGGTCGCATGGCTTGTAATCATTTATGCATATTTATTATTTTTACATTGCTGAGTTACAGTGGAAGCCTGTTGCACAACTAAATGTTCGGAAGAGCGGTAGCTTTGGCAATTCCACACAATATTAGAATATACATATTTTTCATTAGTACCTTCATTTTACAACTTTTTTCGAGAACATTTCGGTAACCATGTTAAAAAATAATTAAATTTGTTCTGGTCTGTAGAATCTTCCTAACAATATTACTACAATATACTATCTCATTATTTTTCAATAGTAGGAATAAAGTCGAAGTACGGCTCTGTTAAGAGCCGCGCCTCCCGAACTCTAGATGGCAATAGCAGCGCTGGGTTTTGATTACTTTGCATGTGGACAGCAGTTTTTAAAATATGTATGCGAATGGACGGATTTGAAAAATATTATAATACTATAAACCGAAAAAAATATTTGATTCCAGTAATCAATAATGCAGATTTAATTTTACTTAATAAATGATAGGTACACCTGAACAGTAACAAAACGTTTATTTTTTGTAACTAAATAATGTTTTAGTTACCTCTGTAGAAATAAATTAATCATTAGTTCATTATCACTAATTAAATGAAGAGAATTGTTAAATTAGTATTCTATTATGTAAAATCTTCATATCGAAATTATAATAAGCAAAAGATAATCTAAATATGAACGTATTTATTTCTGAAGTAATCAACGAAGCATTTCGAAGCTTGTAGGCGCCACTGGTTGCTATCGTTTGTTTGTCTTCAACCTTTATTTACCATCGGAATAAATGAATTCTATTACACAATGGCCACTGTTGAATATTAAAACAAATTAAAAGCATAATTAACATACATTTATATCCCTAGCCTCTACTGTTTCATTCCAAAACGAAATTCTAATTCTAGGAGGGTGATATTTTAAATGTACTTTCTTGCAATGATATCAGTGAAATCGGCGCTGATGAATACTTAAAAGTAATTAATTTTTGTTATTCATGAATTGAGTATAGGTTTTTCGTATCCTGCTCCGTTTCAAATTGAGTTGTCCAATGGCAGAAAATATGCCACCTTTAAATTTAACTTTTGTTATCTATCTAGGTATATGCCAGGGGTTGGCAAACCGCGGCTCACGAGCTCAGAGACAATTGTGGCCCTTTTCCATCAAAATGGCTTATTTAAAAAATTTAGAAAGAAAATTTTATGCAAAAATCGTTAATAAACGATTTGAAAAAAAGGAAAAAATTCGATCTTTTTTCTTTTTTGCCTCTAGTTTCTTTTGAGTAAAGTTACTTATAGGCATGGCTTCATAAAAAAAAGTAGATAAAATTTCCTTAAAAAAAGGTTATACAGTATTTTTGGATGAGAATTGACTGATATATGGCCGCTCAAACTTAACCAATTTTTCTCTAATTTATGTTAAAAACGAAGAAAATCTAAAAAATATTTAAGTTTGACCGGCTATAACTCAGTCAATCAGTCCAACAACTTTTAAAAATGCATCATATTGAAGGGATCTTATCTAGTTTTTTGTACAGCAATTTTCTTTGCCTATTCTTACTAAGAAAAAATAGAGTCAAAGCAATGCCTATACCTATCTTTACTCAAAAAAACTAGAGGCAAAAAAGTAAAAAAAAATCAAAAAAATTTATTTTTTGCTTTTTTAAAAATTTTTTATAAACGATTTTTTCTATAAAATTTTCCTTTTAAATTTTTTAAATAAACCATTTCGATGGGAAATTCAATTCTCTAAATAATTTTTCCTATTAACTATAGCGAAATTTTGCTTCGTTTTCGAGCTACAATTAAAAAACTGAAAGGGGTGCATTTTCACCCCTATCTCCCATTACCACTAATTTAATAGCACTCCGCGGTTTTTTCATCAAAAATGACCCTTTGCAGATTCATGCAATAAAGTTGCTTGAACGTCATAGTCCCTGTTTTTTGGATATAATCAATAGCCTAGTATATCTATCCATAACTGAGATATTTGAGTTGGTATTTCATTGCAATTAAGTGTAGTGTACATTTACATTTAAGTGACTACTACTTATTTACATTTACACGATTACTATTGGCCATTATCGGCACTGCCCATTTAAGAACATAAGACTTTACATAAAAGCCATTGTAACTGTAATGAAAGTTTCTAGCTGCAGTAAGAAATCATTATTCCAACACTTTAATATTATGCAGAGGAATCTAGTGAAATACAAAACAAAATAATTACGCGATATAATTTTATGTTATAAATATTTTATATAACGTTCTATACAGAATTTCACTTACGGAAACCGACCTATTTTCCAATTAGTGTTACAGTTGCTTACTCATATTCTACAAAATATTCAAATGATTCCTAATTGTGACAGAGGGAAAGTTGTTTCGTCTGCTGTAACATTTCTGGTATTTTCGTAAGATCACTTTTACCAAGATAAATAATGTTACATTTATGATATATTTGACGCGGACTTTGGATATTACAACGGGTGTTATGGAAATGGCGTTACAAACTTGTAAACGCTGTTAAGTTGTTAAGGAAATATGAAAACTGTTTCCTGTGAGCCTAGGTCCAAAAAATGTGTAATTTATGAGATACAGCGTCTTATAAATCCAAATTGAAGAACATATTGGCTTCTGTAACTTTAATACGACAGTTGAGATTAAAGTATGCAACATTTTTTTTAACCAGTACAGTAAAACGTGGACAATTATTCGTCTACAAAAAATTCTCTACAAACTTTTTACAAAATTGATTATCACTTTGTAACACTATTTTCGAAACGCTCTATAGAGTATATTTTACTCAACGCTTGAAAAAAGGACAGCGAATCAATTAAAATTTTGTCATCTTCGACGGGAAAACGATGCAGGAACCCATCTGTCAAATTTCGACAGTCGGACCTTACAGAATAATAATGCGGTTCCAGGAATACGTAACACACGCTATTAAAATCGAAGGTACTGCCGTTAACCTTTGTTTGAACGTTAAGCACCCAGTTGACCTAGACAGACCGTTGAAAAATATTCGGAAGAGAAATGTTCGACCTGTCGTTGGATCAACTACAGATACAGCCTTTCATCAAGTCTGGAATATTAATTAATGTTTTAATGGGATGGGTGTTGTGGTGTTGTACATACCTTGTTTCTTTATGATAGCTAATTTTACATAATTTTAGTAATTTGTTGTTAAAACAAATATTATTATTTTTGAAATGATTTTATAGTTTGGAGACTTGCCACACTTAAAATTATTATTCTACAGAGTGTGCCTAAAAATGTGGCGCAAAACTGAAATAAGAAAATGGCAATTTAAATAGTTTCCTATTAACATAAGTCCGCAAACGTTTAGTAAAAAATGAAATGAAACTCAGTACAAGTAAAGATAAAGAAGGTAGCTACTCTTTTTTCATATCGATAATCTAAAGCCCCCAAAGCCCCCGCTTGGTTACGCCACTGGTGCTTTTATTTTTTATTAGAAGGTTAGAAATAGTCAGTATACAGGGCGTAAAGTGTAAATTCAGAATCGCGACTGAATTCCACCCCTGCCTCAGCCGCCATCTTTAATTTAAAGAAAAATCGTTTTTGCTCAATATCTCGGCCATTTTCAACTTTACAACAAAAATGGTAAGGACTTAAGTTGTTGCAAATGCGATTTTCTACAACTTCTTTTACTACAAATTTTATCGTGCGATCGATATTTTTCAAGTTAAGGGGGAAAATAGTGACAAAGTATAATTATTGAATTGTCTCGTTTGTTATTGACTTTACGACATAAATATACATTAACAAAGTTGGGAAGATTATATTTTAGACAATTTTGATCTCTTTGATTTTTTCGCTACTACCAACATTTAAGATCCTACGCTTGCGAAGACGTCAGGCCTATGGAATGTTGATCCCTTGAGTTTAGTTAGGCTTGCCATAGGCCATAGGATATTGAGCAAAAACAATTCCTTTGAAACTAACTCCCGCAAGGTCCTACGCTCGCGTCTTTACCTCAAGCGTAGGACCTTAAATATTGGTAGTAGCGAAAAAATCAAAGAGATCAAAATTATAGAAAATATCATTCTTTCCAGCTTTATTTATGTACATTTATGTCGTATAATCAATAACAAATGAGATAATTCAATAATTATACTTTGTCACTATTTTTCCCCTTAACTTGAAAAATATCGATCGCACGATAAAATTTGTAATAAAAGAAATTGTAGGAAATCGCATTTGCAACAACTTAAGTCGTTACCATTTTTGTTGTAAAGTTGAAAATGGCCGAGATATTGAGCAGTCGCGATTCTGAATTTACACTACTATTGACCCCCCCTAAAGGTTAGAATAATAAAATTGTGGTCCCTAATTTTTCCCGGTTAAGCCCTTTTTTTGTCTAACCCGATCTGGAGTATTATACTAAAGTCCTTGGAAAAAAAGTGTGTCTACAGAGTGTCCCACCTCGAACTCCATCTATGGATATCTGGGAAACCGCTCTACGGATTTTTTTTTTAAATTGTGATGGTGTGATACGGTCCGTGGGGCCCACCAAGTTAAAATATTTTCAAGGTCATCGTACTTCCGGTTACACCGGGAGTCGATAATAACTTTCTTATTTTAAATGGAACCCCCTGCATATTATTGAATTTTTGGAAACATCATCCATTTTTAAATTGAAAACATATAGCACACTGCATACTTAGGATTGACCGTTTCCGAGATATTTCGATTTTTAAACAAAAATTGACAGATGCAGACTGTCAGCAAAATTTAGTTTTCCCGGTTTATTTTTTTGTGCAAATTGGACATTTTGTAGAGAAAGACCTACTTTATCGAATTTGACATGAAAATTTTCCAGTTTTTATACAGGGTGGTCAAAAAAAATTATCGAATATGAAGTTCAGAAAATGTGGAAAACTCGAAATTTTTNCAAGTAAGACCTCATCAGGGTCAATAGATTAGATGAAAACCCTATATTATCTAATTTAGCCAATAAAAGGAAATGATCAACACGATCGAATGCTTTTTGTATGTCGGTATAAATAACATCAACTTGCCCCCGTCTGTCAAGAATGCTAGATATATACTGAGTGATGCATGTTAAATTTGTCACAGTTGATCTATTTTCCACAAACCCGTGCTGGAAGGGGGATATTACTCGTTTTATTGAACTGTAAACATTGTCATAAATGATCGTTTCCAATAGTTTTCCAAAATTGCATAGAATAGCAATAGGTCTATAATTACTAGTTTGTGACGGGTCACCGGACTTTAATATGGGACAAATCCTAGTCAACTTCCACAAGTCAGGATACTCACAATTCTTCAATATAAGGTTAAATATTAAGCATAGTGGTGTAGCCAATGCGGAAATGCAATCTTTGACTATAAAACTTGGAACATTATCAACTCCAGATGTCATTTTATTTTTCAATTTTTTGGAAGCTTTGATGATATCATCTTCAGAGATGGAATCAATAATTATACAGGTACTACCAAATGAGTTACAATCTTTCAGGGGAGCCACATTTGAGGGCAGGTACACATTCGAAAAAAAAGTTGAAAATCCATTAACCACATCCTGAGGAGTGTCAAATGTACTGTCATTATAATGCATTATACCAGGTATCCTTGATGAATTTCTCTTGGAATAATAACCGAATAACCGGTTTTCGGATATTTGAAGAATCGAATAACCGAATAACCGGTTTTCGGATTTCATAAAAATCCGAATTATCCGAAACCAGTTAACCGACTATCCAAAAAACCGATTTCAGTTGCCAGCACTAGTCGAAACCTTTTGATGTGATCGCTTTCGAGAGGGACCCGAAAAGTTACAGTTTTGTTTTATTCGACACAAGTTTGTGTTTTGTTTTTGTTTTGTCCGTTTAGTGGAAAACCGCCTTTATAAGTCAAATGTGCTCCGCCTCAAGAAGTAGACACGCGAAAGAGATAAGCTTACGCATATTCATATATAAGACAAGGGTAAATAATGCGCTTGCAAAGTTGATTGACAAACAGTTGTTCAAAAAGTTCCTTCAATAGTAAAAATCAGTTTATTGTTTTATTACATGTTGTGCAATAAACTAAAAAAAATAATAGGAACTACACATGATTACCTTGTCCTGGCCTTATATCGCCTTTTTTGCTCCAGTGTTTCTTTATAGACTATAATTAAAATGAGAAACAAAGGTTGGATAGAAAATTGATGACGGAATTCTTTAATGACCTATTTGAAAGTTGGGACCTAATAAAAAATACATACCGAAAAAGAAGATATTAATACCAATATTTTCATCAGATCTTTTTTCTTATTCTAATTGCTATAATGTATTAGCAAATACGTATTTAAAACCATGGCATTTAAGAATTCGTTTTCAAAGACGTTTATTGTTAATGCAGTTTCTCGATATCCAACAAGACACCTTATTAGTGTCTTTTAAGATGATCTTTCTGAACAGGAAAGATTAAATTACCCCTTGCATCTCCGTCTTTGTAGATGAGAAGAAAAATCTATGAGGTTATTGCAATCGACCTATACCGAGTTCTAGATGGATATGATCAACCATTCTGAAGTTAAAAACAATGTGTTTAACAATGTAGGTACCTTTGTTATTCTGTAACTTTTTTAGTGAAGCTTTTCTGGCCCATGTTCACAGAATTCATGTAACATTTGTACAAAAAAAAATATTTTTTGTGATATCTTGAACTTTCTATTGAAGTAATTGTTTAATGGAATTTATTCGAAATGTGTGCAATTTCAAGGTACTGTTATGTTATCAAGGCGGGTCTGGGGGTCCTGGTAGCGAGTCTGTTCCTACAGAGTCTAGCCCGAGAACAACACAGACATGTGGATTGTAAGTCCGTAATTGGCGGCGACGAGATAGATAGTTCGCGGCATGACAACCTGAGAAACCCTTGTACATTAGGGTCAATGAAAGCCCTGAAACCACTATCTAATACCCTCTTTAAAAGGGTGCTTCTCCCTTATTTCGACAATTTAGAACCACCGTACCTATATAGTTTCGACTCTAGAGCATTTTTTTCAGGAGCTGAGTGAAATTCGTCTCCCCTGGTGAATTTTCGGTTGTTCTACCCCGTCCAGCGGAGCTATTCCTGTCCGTCGGTAATTAGCCAAAGCACGTTACCCGCGAAGCCACCGTAGAAATGCCCGTTTGTGTGCCAAAATCAATAATTCTCCTATCGATTCGCCAGAGGCATGCAACCAACAGTCGAGGCGTAACTGTAAGGTGTGGGAACCGCCGCACACACCGCGTTAAATTAATTTAATTAAAAGTTATATGGGGGTGGGCCGCGGTTGGGGATGCGACTGAAGGGCGACAAAATTGTGGTATGTTGCCGCGGGGCAGTGAACTTGCGGCTTTGTTATCAAAAATCTATTGTAACGCGCCTCGCGCAGTGGGCCCCTTCGAGAAGTGAATTTACAGGGCTTGGCAGGTCCCCTGAAAGGACAGTATAAACGCGTGTCTATATATTCTTGATTGCTTTTAATTGCACAAAAAGGTGAACCACATTAATATACATTCAGTGCAAATCTGATTTATCACCTAGAAATTCGATTTGTTTGATAATAAAACAAAATAATGCTTTCTGGAGCTCAGTTTGTAATTAAAAAAGATTATTGGAAATGATTCGCCAATCAATTACCGTTCTTATAGTCACTGAATGCGAATGCAAGGTCCATTTATGTGTATTAATAAAAGTTCAAGGTTATTCCAAGGTTGATTTGAGAAAAAGGACTTCTGGTAGGGCCAGTGGGAAACGATTTCAGACCCCTCTGTTTTCAACCGAAGCTAAAGTTGTTGATACTAAAAATAGGTTTTTAAAATCATTCGAGTTTAAACAGAGCCAAACAAAGTTTAGGCAAGTTCATCTGAAGAAGCGAATAAGCAGATCTTTTATCTTGAAAACTACTACTATTTGACAAAAAAATAACCTGTACAAAGGTTGCAGGATTTCGCATGGGTTCCACATCAGTGATCTCTTGACCTAAAACTTGACTATTCTCCTTACCTTCGGTTCACATTGGGCTAATCGATACAAATCAAGTAGTGGAGGACTAAATCGTCATATAATTGGACTTTGAATTCAAACTCAGAGACTTCAAAAACGGTAATAGATTTCTCGGTTTTTTCTTGGTTTGACCTTTAAATGATCTTGAAAAAACCCTCAAATGACCTGATGCATACAAACTGACGTCGGATTCGAACTCAGATATCCCAAAAACCTATATCACAGGTGGTCACACTTAATTGCTTGGTTTTTCAATTTGACCTTGAAATGACCTTTAGACGACCTTTAAATGACTTGATACAGACAAACTAACCTCGGATTCTAACCCAGCGACCCCATCCTGTAAAACAGGTGGTTGGATTTGAGCTCGGCTTTTTCTCAATTTGACCTTGAAATGACCTTGAAACAACTTTAAAATGTGGGCTTATACGGACAAACTAACCTTCGATACGGACCAGCGACTCCGAGGTCCTTTGATTTAATGCACTTTTTCTCAATTTGACCTCTAATTGACCTTGATCCTAACTAGGAAGGACGGGAGGTCCCATTTGGGATGGAATCGATTAGATATTGGATATAAATATAAAAAAAATCTTTTTTTTGCCAAAAATGGAGAGGGACGAAAACCGGTCTTTCCCTTTCCCTATTCCTGCTTTTTCAACTGTTGAGGTTACCTGTAACTGGTTTGACATCCGCACGATAACAATTTTTTTTGGCTTTTTACTGGGACTGTTTTGTTTTTTTATCGCTTTCTTTGTTTTTAATTTTGTGGCTATTGGGCACTTTTGTACAGGCTGTAGGTCTGTAATGATGCTGAATGATTTGGGACGCTATAATGTGATCTAAGTCGATATCGCCTAGCTCTAAGTAATTTATAACAAACCTATTTTTTATTGATATTCTATATAAATTTAAACTTAATTACATACAGTAGGCAGTGCAAATAAATTCGGGAGTTGTACTTCGTATACAGGCCATCAACTTTGCCCTAGTTACCGAGTTCCACTTGACAAGGGTTGACGCTTGATCGTACCTACTGATGGCTCCGCTAAATTCCCCACACGGGATTTTCGACTTTCGGGCGCTGATCGCATCATTTGATTTATGCTGTTCCTGAGATAATATTGACCTGCAGTCGGAGATAGCTTGGTTTCTGGCTTCAGGTAGCTCGCACTATTCCGGGCGTGCTTAATGGTCGCAGAGTCACTTTTTTGGACAGCGGTCAGTTTTTGCAAAAAATTCAAAACATCGGTGAAAATTTCGATAGCGGCGCTGTGTTGGTGGCACAAGATTAACTTCGATGGGAATTCGAAAGATGTGGGTAAGTTTAGTTATATCCAATTATTTTGGCCTGAAGTAGGTAGTTCCACGTACACATAATATTGCGACACCCTGTATGGGATGTTCAGAAAGAATTATGTAAATAAAATCTCTTAATCTTTTGAAACAATTCGAGTCATTTTCTAGATTCGAGAGAATAGTAGGTACTTCTATCCTCTGCCGCCGAGAAATTCGTCTGCTTCAAAAATAACCCAAAGAATGCGGCGAGGAAATAGCAGCGACACATCTAGAGATACACACACAGTGTGGATCGGTTGTTTTCGTTTCTCTCGCCTTCGGAGGAACGGAAGAATTTTTATGTCTAAAACGTGTTGGTCGCTGTCCCCTTGACTTTATTAACGCTTTTTGTCTAATTATATGAATGCCAGAGTTAGAGACCTTCACGAGAAAGGCGGTTTTTTTTGCTATTACAGAATGGTGTGTTGATGTGTTTATTACCGCAATCATTGTAAAATTTCCGAAGTTTGTTTTTGTAAATTATCTAAAAAAAACTATCGCGTTGAAAAAATGCAAGAGAGAAAAAATGTTTGTTTTTAGTTGTTACGTTCGAAAATGTAAATAAGATATGTATTTTCATACAGGGTGAAAAATTCTTTGGAGTAATATGTTGCATGTAGTCGACTGCAGCGCCTCTGGTGAATATATTTGAACAATATTAATAGAAAGTATGTGTCCGCACTGGACAAATGTCTGTACCAAATATAAATGATTTACGCCACATCGTTCAAGATAAATTGAAGGAAATATTGGTTGGCTCTACAACATTCAAGACCCTGTAATGCCTCAGGAGTGCAACTTTTGTCTAAGGTATATTTAGTTCATTCGCCTTATTTTTTCATCTAGATGCACTGGTAGCGTTTGTGCTACTCTATTCAAAATCACCCTGTATACCT
>NW_019416247.1:1398090-1440423 GCF_000390285.2 Anoplophora glabripennis
TCATTAATAGCTAAAGGAAAACGCTTTTCTGGTAAAGTAATTTTAATAAATTTATTTTGAAGGAACAGTAAGTATTCGTTATGTAACAAATCAAGTTATTTTAAGTGTCTAATTTAAATAATAAATTTTAATTTAAAACTACCTACTGTAATCTCGAATGTAATACTAAGGAACATAACGTTATTTTAAAGTAAAAAGTTTCTAAAGAATATTTTCAAAGTAGTTCCCATTTTTCTGTAAACACAATCTAACACGACGATTAAAATTATGACGTACTCTTGCAAATATTTCTGGGTTGTTACGAATATCGTCAGCTGCGAGAAAGATTTTTTGACGCAATTCTTCAACAGTATTAACAGGAGTAGCATAAACAAGACTTTTCAGTTGTCCCCATAAGAAATAATCAAGTGGGGTAATGTCCGGTGAACGGGTAGGCCAACTAACGGGTGCATCGACACCACGACCTATACAACGTCCCGGAAAATTTAAATTCAACCATTGCCTGACAGCTAAGGTACTACTACCACATAACTTGTCATACACCTAGTGGTATATCCTCCAATAATATTGGTAGATTTTCATTTAAAAATCGAAGATATTCAAGAGCTGTCAGTCGACGGGGAAGAATAAATGGACCTATTAGAGCATCTCCAACAATTCCTGACCATACATTTACACTAAAATTGTGCCGAAATCTTGATGGTCATATTTCATGGGGGTTTTCATCAGACCATGTATGACTATTACGATGGTTAACTAAGCCATGTCTTTGAAAACATGCCTCATCGGTAAACAAAATATGAGATAAAAAATTTAAGTCGTGTCTGGACATGTTAAGATACCACTGGCAAAAACAATCCTTGCAGGTAAATCATTTGCAGTTAATTCTTGAACCGGCTGGTGGTGAAAAGGGCGTAAAAGGTTATCATGAATCAAGTTCCAAATAAGGCTTTGCGGGACGTTGTACCGTGTAGCCAGTCTTCTTGTACTTGTTTGAGGATTTTCTTCTAAATTGATAAGTATAGCTTCTTCAAGGTTTATATTTCTGATATACCGTCTTTGTCCATTACCCTCACGCTTAGATTGAATTTGGCTAGTTTCTCGCAACTTTCTTTCCACAGGTGAAAAAGTTTGCCTGTGGGGAACCCGGCGATTTGGATATCTCTGATGGTACAATCTTGTTGCGGCAGCACAATTTTTGTGACATTCAAAAAATACTTAGAGCATATCAACATACTCATTGTTAGTAAAATTTGCCATAATAAACAACTATTATTTGATACCGTTGATGACACTGACACATCAACACAAAAATAGCAAATTGTTTACTCAGCAAATTTGTTTCCGATTTACCAGGAGCAACTATGATGTTGGCGAAGTATTCTCATACTTATCAATTTAAGCAGGAAATCCTCAAACAAATCGTGTTAGATTGTGTTCAAAGGAAAGTGGGTACTACTTTCAAAATATTCTTTATCAAATTTTTACTTTAAAATAACGTAATGTTGTAGTATTACATTCGAGATTACAGTAGGTAGTATTAAATTAGATATTATTACTTAAATTAGACACTTAAAATAATTTTATTTGTTACATAAAGAATAGGTACTCGTAAATAAATTTATTAAATTTACTTTACGAGAAAGGCGTTTTTTTTGCTATTACAGAATGGTGTGTTGATGTGTTTGTTACTGAAATCATTGTAAAATTTCCGATGTTTTTGTAAATTATCTAAAAAAACTATCGTGTTTATCGAAAAAATGCAAGAGAGAAAAAATTTTTGTTTTTAGTTGTTACGTTCGAAAATGTAAATAAGATATGTATTTTCATACAGGGTGAAAAATTGTTTGGAGTAATATGTTACTTGTAGTCGACAGCAGCGCCTCTGGTGAATATATTTGAACAATATTAATAGAAAGTATGTGTCCGCACTGGACAAATGTCTGTACCAAATATAAATGATTTACGCAACATCGTTCAAGATAAATTGAAGGAAATATTGGTTGGCTCTACAACATTCAAGACCCTGTAATCCCTCAGGAGTGCAACATTTGTCTAAGGTATATTTAGTTCATTCGCCTTATTTTTTCATCTAGATGCACTGGTAACGTTTGTGCTACTCTATTCAAAATCACCCTGTATATGGTGAGTATCAATTTGTAGTAATTTTAAAATCATGAATCCCAATTTCTTGCTTTTTAAAATTGAATAATAACTGTCCAAGTTATTTATAGTTCTTTTTTGGACACCCGGTATATCTTTTATTGTTGCTTCAGTGATCATTGATCAATGGCGATTCCCCAGCGCATAATGAGTTACGAATCTTAAATAAACGTAAACAAAAAGAATGGGATACCGGTGGGTTTGTTGACCCGAAGGGAATGTATTATCCCCTATATCTCATTGTACGACTGTCGTAAATAAATGATTATTGCGTATAGGTGGGTATCTTCGCTTATCCAAGGTTGCCACATATCAGACCGGCGTTCGATTGTTGCGAAGCCAGATAATTTTGAAACAAAAAGATTGACATGGAAAATGTAACCTAAGAAATTAGTGTTTTACACGTGATAGACTGTTAGACGTTTCGGATTCACATTTAACTGTCGAAAGGTGTTTAATTTTCAGCTGTTCCAACTCTATAAACGGAATTATATAGGGTGTTAATGATAAGTTTTGCCAAACTTTAATGGCGTATTCTACCGATGGAAGTAATCAAGTCTTGCCCTATAAAAATTTTTGATAGGACGCTTCCCTACGAAGATACAGGGTGTTAAAAGTTTCAAATATTTATATTATTTTTGTAACTTCACTGGCATAAAAGATTGAGTGAAAATTTGGGAGATGACATTTTTTTACTATTTTTTCACGGATAACTTATTCCAAAATACATTCCAGTAGCGTAATTATTGGGGCAGTAGGGGACCTTTTTTGAAGAAAATCGTACGCCACTGGTTTCTTAAATAATTTTAAATGTTATCAAAATGTACAATCAATTTGTGGCAATAAAGTATTCTTTTAAAATATTCGTAAAATTTACTTACTTTATTGTTCTATTTTTTTTACCAACATTTAATTGCTAAAGCGAAAGAAATAAAATTACTGCTCCAAAAAAATAACCTGTCACGTGACTTATAATCATTTCTGAAGGCTCTGTGCCATTGCTAAACTTCTACATTATAAATATGATAAAAAAATCGAATGAATTCCAAATCCCTATGAAAATGTAGCAGTTTAAAAATGACCTGTTCATAATGATTTTTTTTTTAATGTCTTCAAAATCGGTTGAAATGTTAATAGTTGGCTGTTAACATTTATATAGTCGCAATAAATGAGTTTCATAGAACACACAATTTTTATAATAACCCCGACATAAAAATGTAGAGAAAAAAGTCTCTCTTGGAAAATATGAGTCGCATGACAGTGTTGGTAATTGAAAAAATTAATTCTCTTAATCATGATAAAAACGCATAAATAATTATAAAAATATGTATTTATGTACTTAGGCCAAATAGTTACAAGTTGGCGAGACCATAAAAATGCAGGTTTTTGTCGAGGTTTTTGTTTTCGTAAACGATAATAATAAGATTTCACTTCGTTGATCAATATCGTTGGTTTAGTATCACCTTTTAGATGTTATTTTACGGACTTTACGGACACAGTTATATATTTCAGTTTCTATATTCAGGAGTTTTCAAAAATAGGTATTTCTAGTGAAACCATCTGTTGGCATCAAAATTTCATAACATTTGTACGAATAGGAGTGGAGTTATTGCTTCTGAAGTGACAGTATGTTTACCTGCTCCCACTATAGTAAATAGATTATTAATACATTGTTTTTAAGAAGGTAAGTGGATTTTACCGTAGCAGTGGGAGTTGCTATGGGAGGTAAGTGCGGTAACTTACTTCCCTATAGGGAAAAAAGCGATTTCGAGTTATAAATGCGTATTTTAGGAACAAATAAATAAAAGTATTTGATGAACATTACATTTTATTAATTATTATGATGAATATTTATAGCAATATATTAATAGCAGTCATCGAAGGCTCAATATTATCGGTCTGATCCATTAAAGCATGATGCGACGTACTACTAGAACCTGGAGTTGAAGTGTCATTGTAAAGAATCCTGTTGGCTGTTTCACTGTTGTTACGTAAACTGTCAGTAACATAACTTTCTGCAATTGTGGTTGATTTCCACCCACCATATCTAATGTGCTAATACATCAACTCCTGTATTAGCCAGTAACGTTACCGATGTTCTTCGGAATGAATGGCCTGTATATGTTCCAGGATGTTCTAGTTTCAAAAACTGCGCAACCTGTGTCTAGAAATAATAATTCAAAACCAGCAAAATTGCAACTTTTATGTAGTTTTGTTTATAAACACCTTAGAAATGATAAAATCCAAACAGCCAAGGCAACTTTGCAAGATTTCGAATAATGAATTGATTAAGAAATGTCAAAAAATAAAACCTAACCTTTTATTTCATCAACCATAAAGAACTGTGGGAGCAAATAAAATGTACACCACGCAGCAGTTAAGTCTAATTTACCAGTCTCGGACTCTATTGCCAGCTCTCGCTTCGCTCGGGCGCAAAATCGTCCTCGACTGGTAAGTAATACTTACCTCCTTTATGGTGTAAACAACTATTGTGTCGGTGCAAAAATGAGCATCGAACAAAGAGCTAATATTAAGTTTTGTTTTAAACTTGGTAAAACTTTTACCGAAACGTTTCAATGATGAACCAAGTTTATAGTAATATTGTTTATCCCGTGGCAGAGTTCATGAGTGATATCCGCGGTTGAGCAACATGTTGGCCAACTGAAATCCATGATCACTGCAAATTTCATTAAAACTATGAAATTTATCAAAGATCAGCCAAAATCTTCATTGAAACTCATGGAATTAGAATTGAGCATCTCAAAAACATCAATTTGTCGCATTTTGGCTGAACATTTGGACTACCGAAAAATGTGAGCACGGTTTGTTTCGCACAAGTGACGATCAAAAATTGATCAAAATTCAACATTCGAAGGACATCATCAAGGAGGCCAAAAACTTTCTTTACAACATTGTAACTGGTAATGAAACTTAGTGTTTTCAATATGATCTAGAAACCAAGCGCGAAAGTGCCGAATGGAAGTTTCCAGACGAGCTAAAACTGCTAAAACCCAAAAAATCTCGTTTGAAGAAGTCAAATGTGAAGACATTGTTGATTTGCTTTTACAATTCCAAGCGCATTGTCCACGAAGACTTCGTTCCAACGGGGTAAATCGTTAACCCACAGTACTATCTTGGCGTTTCGAAGCGTTTGGTGCATTGTATTCGAACATAATATCACGCAGAAGGAAATTGACATTTGTTGCGTAATAATGCATCATCTCATCGATCGACAGTTGATGATGTCCGATTTTTTGACTAAAATTCGCATTTTAATTGCCAACCACACCTCGTATCCGCCTGTTTTGGTACCGTGCGAGTGTTACCTTTTCGAAAAAATGCATTTATCGATGAAAGGAAAGCGTTTTGTGGACGTAGAAGCCATCCAAAAGGCTTGTATCGACATCCTGAAGGACATCTCGGAAAACGATCTAAAACGCTTAATCGGCTTGCTTTTAGACCATGTAACTCCCTGTATTGAGTCGGAAAGGGACTATTTTGAATTAAATAAATCGGTTTTGTCAAAAAAATTTGTTGTTGTTTTTATTTTTAAAAAGTCTTGTTTACTTTGGATCGCACCTTGTATATTAAGCTTCTTACTCGAAATAATACAGCGAATATAAAATGAATAATAAGTGGACCTTGTAATTTTTCCCGTAACGAAAAGTGTCGTAGACGTAATTATCTCCCCTCCTTTATATTCACGTTGCGGATAACGAAAGTATGCAAATTGTAAAAATTTATAATTACTAATTAATTAACTTTAAAACCGGACAGCGCGAGATTTTTCGTGATAATTTTCACGGTCTGAAAAAATGTATGTGTTCCAAAGCACCACTNATGTCTCTTGATTGCTAATACATCAACTCCTGTATTAGCCAGTATCGTTGCCGATGTTCTTCGGAATGAATGGCCTGTATATGTTTCAGGATGTTCTAGCTGCACTTTCTATTTGAAAAGTCAAATGTGAAGACAACGTTGATTTGCTTTTACTATTCCAAGCGCATTGTCCACAAAAACTTCGTTCCAATGGGGTAAATTGTTAACGCACAATACTATCTTAGCGTTTCGAAGTGTTTGGTGCATCGTATTCATCGTATTCGGACATAATATCACGCAGAAGGAAATTGGCATTTGTTGCATAATAATGCACCATCTCATCGATCGACAGTTGATGATGACTGATTTTTTGACTAAAATTCGCATTTTAACTGTCAATCACACCTCGTATACGCCTGATTTGGCACCGTGCGAGTTTTTCCTTTTCGGAAAAATGCATTTGCCGATGAAAGGAAAGCGTTTTGTGGACGTAGAAGCCATCCAAAAGGCTTGTTTCGACATCCTGAAGGACATCTCGGCTGACGATCTAAAACACTCATTCGACTTGCTTTTAGACCATGTAACTCCCTGTATTGCGTCGGAAAGGGATTGTTTTGAATAAAATAAATTGGTTTTGCAAAATAAAATTTGTTGTTTTTATTTTTAAAAAGTCCTGTTTACTTTGGATCGCATCCTGTATATTAAGCTTCTTACTCGAGGGGTAAACCGCTCCCTGAATTCTGTACAAATACTTATCTGTACTTCGTCAAACTTCCTCGGACCTTCTCTAGACTACTTCGTAAAAGATAATACTGCGCATGCGTTTACCGTTCACGCATGCGCAGTTTGGTTCCAACTTCCCGACTTCCTTCAAACTTCCTCCAGACATCCTCAACTTCCTTGAAATTTCTAAAAACTTCCCCGACTTCCTTCGGAATTCCTTTCATTCGGAATTCCTTTCAACTTCCTTATAACTTCCTCCAACTTCTTCCCAACTTCCTGGGGATATGTAGAAAAACTTCCTCAGCGGTTTACCCCTCGTTCTTCCTCGAAGTAATACAGCGAATATGAAATGAATAATAAGTGGACCTTGTAATTTTTCCCGTAACGAAAAGTGTCGCAGACGTAATTATCTCCCCTCCTTTATATTCACGTTGCGGATAACGAAAGTATGCAAATTGTAAAAATTTATAATTACTAATTAATTAACTTTAAAACCGGACAGCGCGAGATTTTTCGTGATAATTTTCACGGTCTGAAAAAATGTATGTGTTCCAAAGCACCACTAGCTAAATTCAAGCACGAATGTCGTGACACTGTATGTATATTATTGGATTATATGAGGAGTGGCAATAGTAGCAACCGACACGTATGTGTGTACCTACTATATGGAAGACTGTGGCGAGTTTGGTTTATTTATATTTTATATATTGCAGTTGCGTTGAACGCCCTTTGATAGCGATAATAGATCGGGTGATTAGCCAAATAGTAGGGTATTTTTATAAAATTAAAATAATCACACTACATTAAAGCATGTTGAAAAAAAAAAACGAGAAAATAAAAATTTTTATATTTATAATCAGTCTTTAATCAAAATTCAATTGTTGCGTACAAAATTCAAATACAGAGTGCTATTTTGGTTTGATTTTGTCGTACTGCCGCTGTCTCGATTAAGTATAGTCTATAGTCTGTTTAGAAATGAAAGAGAGTAATAAAAGCTTATTATGTATGCAAATCGTAAATAAATGTAGTACTGGTGCTTATATTCAATATTTTTATATTATGTGTTATCAGTATAGATGAGGTGTACTTTTAAAAAAACTTTGTGTGACCGGGTTCCCGACAATACGTCTTTGTCTATGCCGCTTCAATTTCTCGGTCCATTTCTCTTATAAGTAAACAATATAAAAACAGCATTTCAAAACATGAGGCTACTTTAAGCATCATAACCGGGTTAAGAGGGTTTTTAGTAATTCAAATAAAATTATTCAATATTATTATCAAAATATTTATTTAAATTTAATGAATAGACTTTTATTCCACACAAAAATATATGTATTTTGAAAATTCAAATTATGGTGAGTAAATGTAGTGTTGTATAAATGTACAATAAAGAAAATAAAAAAGTAGGTATATTAAAATTCATCCTCTGAATATTCTGATGAATTATCTTCGTCTCCTAGATTGATAACGATAGGTTCCACAGTAACGTCAATTAAATTATCGAGTTCCCACATTTTCTCCTCTTCTTTTTGTACATGATGTATACATCTTTGCCAGTTATCTGCAGTTACTCGTTCCAAGGAATTTTTTAACAAAATTTTCACGTCACTTAATTTAAACGTCGTATTATTTCGCGCTACATCTCCTTTTACCTGCGCCCAGACTAATTCGATTGGGTTAAGTTCACAGTGATAAGGTGGTAACCGTAGTACCGTTATTTGGCGATTTGTTGCCATTTCATCGATAACATATTTTTTCTGATCTTTATTAAGATTGACAAGTGTCAAAAGTTCCTTTTTCACCATATTTGTTTCAAAAGAAATGTTTTTTCCGGATAACCATTGAATTATATCGGCTTTCCTCCAAGCAGTCGTAGGCGTCCGCTCGGTCTGCCGTGAATGGTAACTGGCATTATCCATGACAATTACAGACCCCGGAGGAATAAGATCCAACATCTGTGTAAAATACTCTTCGAAAACATCTGCGTTCATGTCTTCGTGATAGTCACCTGTATTTTTAGATTCAAATAAAAGTAAACCGCCATCTACAAAACCACTGGCACTACCTATATGTGTCACTATTAATCTTCGCCCTTTACCTGAAGGTGCCTTGAACCCTGTTGAAAGTCCATCCAAAAATGCTTGTCGAAAACTTTTTACATTTTTATCTTGCCATACTTTTGTTACAGTACTTATATGTACACTCATTATCTGTTAGCATTAGTGTTACCCGATAATTACCTGAAACGAAATATTACCACGCCCATGGCCGGTTCTTATCTCTGGGTTTTATTACTCTCTTTCATTTCCAAACAGACTATTATAGTCTAGTAGGTAGGGATTCAGTAGTACATAGTAAGTTTCCTTTAATAAATCCCAAATTCTTTTTACAAAACGGTATAAATATGTTATATAATAACACATTAAAATACAAGTCCCAGACATTGAGGAAAAATATTATTAATATACGTCGCCAAAAATTCTTTCTTATTTGTATTTCAGAAAAACAACTTCACTCCAATTTTTTATTGGAATAATAATTTTGCAATTACCAAAATATCGATGTTTTTCTTTAAACTGTTGTCAATTTTCTAAAAATTAATTAAATGTCATAAAACTTTCGGAAAATGCTCTTTAATTCACATATAGGTACCTAATGAACTCCCGTTATTGAACAGATGAGTCGTTGCTGAGTATTGACAATTATACGTCATACGTACTGGAAACTTTGGAATGATGGTAAAACTTTTCTAGATCTTGTATCTTTACAAAACTTGTTGTTCTTCCATCTGTGAAACAATTTTGGGGTTTATGGAAAATGACCACAATCTCGATACTGCTTCTCTTAAATGGTCTCCGCCAATGTTTGATCTACTCTCCTCGAATGGCCTGAAGCATCTTAGAGGACAATTCGTTTTCTATATTTACTAGTAAATGTTTTGTCTAGGAGTTGGATACGGTCTTTTTGTTTTCATTTTAGGTCTTTTTTTGCTTCAGTTTTGAATCTAATGGATTCCATTTTTCTTTAGGCAATTTTGCTTTTTTGATTAACACTTTAATTTTTAGTGTCTACATTAATACATATAACCAGTAAGGGCTGATCGTCCCAACACTGCAGTCTGTAGACTTATTGTGCTGCTGTCTGTATATTTTAAATGAGAAGGTTTTTTGCCTTCATCGCGTTTTGAAGCCTCTTCACTAAATTATCATTGTGAAGATCCTCCTGGCAGTTTGCCCTGGAAAGATGAACCTCCAAGACGTTTATGTTTGATATTCGAAGATTATATGGGAGGTAAGCTGTTTCATCCTCCTTATTACATAGTTTTCATCATTGTATAAAGATTAGTGACCAGTTAGCAATCCCCCAACCTGCTTGATTTGACTTCTTACTTGCTGTATGACATTAATTGGTTTTATTGATGGTTTTTTGACCACTGATTTGCTGTTATTGGATTAATATGGTTCTCCAATGCCACTGATGTGTTTCCATCCACCCAGTTATGGCGTCGCACTTGGATGTTTTTGGTATGCCAAAGGTGCTTGTTTTTAACATTCAAAACCTGTAAAAATTTCTGCATATCTAGTTTTCCCTCTGATCCATCATTTTCGCAGTTTGCGTGGTTCCACAAGGTCTTTATTCCACCAACTGATATAATTACTGGTGGCTCGCCTTGCCAGAGAGCAATTGTTCTGAAGCTAGTGAAAATACGAGAACTCCTAAATTCAGTAAAAATATGTTTTATTTACGTATAGATATATAATCAAGAGGGGCTTGTGTAAGGTTATGATTGACATTAAGCAACTAACTAGGTACTCTTGTCCTGGCTAATAAATAACGAATTTCCAGGGTAGATGTTCGTACACTGTACTTGGTGGAACTGCGGAATTTTCAACATGGAACATCACTGACTGATTTAAAAGGTAGGAGCAGATTTCAAGGCCCTATCGTTGTCGCTCGGGGGCTATTATGTCTGTCGTTCTGGTCATCTGCGGATGTGGGAAGCTGGGGATATGTGGGACGGTTCTCGAGCTGTTTGACTCGTAGAGAAAATTCGAAAGATTGCTGAAACTCCTCTCTATGCCATCCCCTATCGCTGAACTGGCCATTTCAAAAGCTGATAAAGTGGTAATTCGAAAGATAGGTGATTTTCGAGTTCACGAGTAAGAAATATTTGCCACCAATCTAGATTAATATATTCTGTCCCTTCATTTTTATTTTCACGGCTTTTTAGATTATTTAAAAATTCGCTCACTCACTGTCACGCTGTTCCTGAAGCTGGAAAAATGCAGATCGGGCCGCCCATTATCATTTGAGCCCGATGGGAATGAATGATACAAAAAGAGCTGCGTTCGTGTCCTGGCAAGATAAATCATTGGGCTTGTGAAAGTCGAAGTCTTGTAAATCTCCATCTGCTATTTAAACGGCCGAGACATGACCGGTAGCATAATAATAATTATCGATATTATCGAGGCCCATCTGGGCTCGAATAGATTTGTGTTTGTTTGTGTTGAATAATTGGCAGATAGGCCTAATCTCGTTATAATGCGACTTCCTTAATGGGAGTTATACACCATTCGAGATTGTTAGATGCGGTAAAAGTTGTACATTCCCGTATCAATTTGTGAAATCATATTCCAGTATAATCGTGGACAAAAGAGTTCTTACTTAAAACATTTAAAGAGTTTAAAGTACGAAGTTATTAAGTTATGTCGCCAGCCCAAGTTTCATTAATATATATCAAATGTATTTGAAGATACTTGTTTTTTTTTATATTTTTCAGAAATTTTATCAGCCTGCGTACAAACACTAAGTCGTTTAGAATATAAGTTTATGGAAACTATTCTCCCCAAAATTGGAGAAAGATTTCACCATAACATTTTTTCCAACCATTACTGGGACACACTGTATAGTAGTGTATATCTGCATGCATTGATTTTAAATTATATGATTATGCTTTGAAAAATAGTTCTTCCAATTATTTGTTGAAAATTGTGTTAAACGAATATATTAATTAAGTCGTAATTAAAATAATCTATATTATATTTACGTCCAAAATACAGTTAATACCCGATTAATATGTAAAAATGAAATTTGTGACCCTTAGTGCTCAAATAGAAATTAGAAATACAATTTAACAAACAATATTAGACTCTTCCCAAAACAGAAAGTCTTCTAAAGGCACAGACAATATAGCTTCGCTCCAGACCGCTACTGGAATAGGACAGCAATTTTAAATTGACGAATTGCAGATAAAGTACAACACCAGCAGAATTTTAGGAAGAATCAAATGCAACGGCCTGCATTCATACGCGTATCCTAGCAACATATAAACAACACTTTGGCAATATTGCCAGGCGTACTTACGGATTTATTTTGTACACTTTTTTTTATCAATATTTGTTTTTACGTTACTATATTTACTTACTTAAATGTATGATGTAGGTATTGATAAAAATGTTTTAAAGAGTCAACGAATATCTATGTATATAGTTTCATATGATATTCTGCAGAGCTGTCACAGTTAGGTTATTTCATCATTCGTTGATTAGCTACTATTTTCATTTTTCGGTATTGAAATACTGCAGAAAATATATTTCCAAATAAACAAAACTCGCAATGATATTTTAAACAGCTTGTAATATAATTTTTTTAATATTTGATGATGATGATAAATTTGTTTAATATACAAGATGGGTTATTGGTACGTTGCGAAATGTAGTTACATTTTTTTTTTATTTTGACATCCACTTATAGGTTTAATAATTAAAGATAGAAAAAAACTTTAAATGCAAATGTACGATTTTTCTTTCCTTTATTTTTTTTGACATCAAAATTTGCTGGCATAAAATATATGTGTTGATGATCCAGTTGAAAATATGCTTTAATTTACTATATATTGCTTTAAAAACAAATTCATAATTATCACACATTTTGTCCTGTATTTTTTCTTTCAGTAATTGTAAATTTTGAGGTCTTTAATAATATATTTTATTGAAGTGTCCCCTCAAAAATATGTCTAAAGGACTGGGATCGCGAGTTTTCTGGCCACCACCATTTAGAAATGCGAATAAAAAATCGATTTAAAATTTCTTAAATTCTAGTAAAAAGAATATGTTGTTACTTATAATTAAAATAATAATTGCTTTATTGGTTTAACGCTAAAAAAAGTGAATATGTACTTTAAATTTTGACCAAAATTCTGTCTACTAATAATAATAATTTTTGTAATTCGTTATAATTTTTTCTAACACCTATTTAAACATTAAATTGAAGAATAAAAATGTGTAAAATTTTTAATCACAATTTATTTATAATGAATGTTCAAAATGTCTGCTTTCGTTCTGTATACATACATTTATTCGTCTTCTTAAACCGTTAAATATATTATGTAATTCATTTTCAGTAATATTAGCTAATTTATGACGTTCCATTCACTATTTTTAATGTTCCAAAGAGATAATAATTTAAGGGAGTTACGTCCGGAGATCGTGGAGGCCGTAAGTCCGACTAATAATGCGATCGTCATACAATTTTCTTAGGAACTCCAGTGTTGTATTAACTGTGTGTGCTGTTGCCCCATGTTGTTGACAGTCTCTAACATCCTCCAGTTTATCTTCAGTTAAAGCTGACTTTGTTCCAGGTAATTTTCTTCTACAAACACTGGCAGTATTTCTGAATCGTGTCACCAAACGTCGAACATACTGAACAGAAATGCTATAATCTGCGGCTTCATGATTTGGAAACTCTTTCTGAAATTCCAAAAAAACATGGATGTATTAAATAATTCCATATACTTTCATTTCGTTGACTACTCCGAAAGTAGGCCTCTACAATAAATTTATCGTCTTCTAACGAAAACACCATTTTCTAACCTAAAGCAATTCAAGTATTTTATATCGAAGAAATTATCAGTATTTGCTTCCTTACCACAAAACTAACAGTTAACATGATTAGCGTTGAAAAACACTGATTATTTAGAAGATTAACAATAAATTCAAATAAAAATACAATCGGCGAACACAAATGAATACAACAGTAAGCACACACGGGAAGCAGGACGTCTCTGAATTGACAGATCGTGGCGGTCGGAAATCTAAGAAAACGGAAAGTAATTTTGATCAAGTGGAAGTAAATATTAATAGCTTTGGTAACATTTACGTGTGACGTCAGCTTCAATTATGATGATTAATCAACAACATTATCTAAAGGGACACGTGTAAACACGCCTTAAGGAAACAAAGATTATTGAAAACACATCGGAAAATTTCTAAGGATTGGTAGAACGACGCGTGAAAAAAAATATATCACAAAGGCAAAAAGCGCGAGTAAAAGGTGTAATTCATAAATTGTCAGGTAGCTAATTAATTAAAAAAAAAGGATCCTGTCCAGTAGTAACTCAAGGCAAGGAAAGCGTGTTCGAAAGAGATATTATTATTTTTAATGCACAGCAGTGTTTTAATGATTATTGGACTGGTTTTTATTGAGCTAATCTGTGCAACCTGAATGCCTAGTACATAAGTAAGCGTTGACACACTCTGATAACAGACAATAATAATTATTATTAGATATGTCGTGAATCACGGTGCAGTTGGTAAAAACGGTGCACTTTGCCGTTAATTGGGTGAAGGATAAAGATAAGGAGAGGATGGCTGCGAGATGACGAGCAATGGTGTTGTTGTAAAATCGCCAGAGGATACGAAAGCCGGAAGCCATGGCATACCGAACACATAAATCATAAATTGGAAACAAAAACGCATTCATATATTTATGTTTACATCGTTAGCAGTGGAATATATGATTAAATAATGTGTAAGAGACATAAATTACGTTATTTTAGCAGGAATATGTGTCCGATGCATATTTTTTAAATGTTTTGCTTATAGATCAGTGGTTCCCAAACATTCTGCGGTCGCAAATAAAGTAACTATAGTTTCTATTGATAATACCGCATAATCGCAAATGTCATTTTGACAACAAAGGTATGTTTAATACATTGCATGTGTAAATCAAAAATACACACATTACTTATAAAATCTGTGAGTAAACAAAATGTCATGTATTTAAATACACATTATTTAAGTCGAAGTGTGGAGAGGTCGACAGACAGGTTAGTTAATACAATAAAGGTAGTCTTTAAACGTTTTCAAGCGTTTGAAGTTTAATGAAAGTGCATTAAGATAATTATTTGTTGACAACTTTATAAAAACGCAAATGTTGTTTTAAACCGGACAAAGATATGTAGACATTGAACACAGGGACGTACTAGGTACGTATGCTAAAATAAAATTTAGAAAAATTTAATGTTTTCCTAATAAACAGTTCAAATTACATAAATAGGTATAACACACATTATACAGGGTGATATGTCTCAATAGAGCTTCGGGATTTACTTTTTAAATCAAGCAATTTTTTGTTTAATAAAGTTATTTATTTAAGCATAAAATACATGGTGAACCATAATTTTCCCTTTATTACAATTTACAGCTTTGCGGTTAAGGTTATAGATTTAACGATTCAGTAAAAATTTAAGAAATAAAAAAAAAATTATTTTTTTCCGAAGCAAACGATTGAAAAGAAATATAAAATATAAAAATCATATATTCGATATGTCCTCAGATCAGAAATTAGTAGAGCTCAAATACAAATAACAAAACGTAAATAAATACATTATATTTTTTATTTAAAACAACAAAAAGTAAAATCTTTCGTGAGAATAGGACAAGGAACAAAATATTAGTTCTGTTAAAAAACAACATTTCGAGTATTTTTGGGCATGCTGAACATATGCAAAATCTTCTATCAGTTTCTTTGAAAAGCAAAAATGATGTGATGATTTTTTTTAATTGACAGTTAAATAATGATTTAATACAAAAATAAAATAATCCAGGGCAAGTCTTTTGTAACATTATTTCATCAAGATCGCCATTGAACATCAATTTAATAAAATCGGAAGAAACCATGTTTTGAGGAAACACGAACCTGTATTTTTTGCAAAAAATTATACGGGAACGAATTATAAACTTTTAGATAACAATTATAATTTGTTCAACGTCTGATTTGACCAGAAATTAATTTCACTAGTACCTAATTAGTTTTAGCTAACCTCATATTTGAGTTGCAGTGGATAATCAAATTGGACAATGTATAATTATGAATCCAAAACAAAACTGCAAGCAACACGTGTTAAAACACAATACTTTGTTTTACTAAAAAAATATAAACAAGAACGTAGATATTGTTGTATTACTAGTCCCGAGTGTTTCGACAAATCATCACTTTTTCCATTCGGGACTACAAAGTCGAAAAAAATCGCGTCAAATTAAATCTACCCAAGCTGGAGAAGAGGACGATGTCCCAAAGGAAGATTGGAAATTTCAATTATTTTTCCCAAATTTCGTCGTCACAACCCCTTTGAGAATGACGCGGAGTGCGAATTAGACGATATCATCGATCTTTCCAAAATTCCCACCCAAAACGCACACAAAAGCTGCCGTGGGTGCAGATATATAATCAGGGATAATTAACTATTCTATACGCAAATGTCTATAACCAATATCTATTGTCAAACATATTGTAACATGCTCAAACATCAACAAAAAAACAAAACTATAAAATTCCACATTTGAGTTATATTTTCTCAGAAAGAAATAGCCACAAGAGCTTAAAGGGTCAGTAAGCCAATGCCTAATGTTTTAGTTCCGCAACGGCTAGGACTGTCTCAAACTATCTTGCTGTTGAATAAGCTCAATCTTTCAGTAACACGACATGGTGCCCAACGTGGGGCTCCACTTAGCCAATTAGAAATGCCAATCTTACGGTGACACGACATTATATTTAGTATATGTATAAAAATATTTTGTAGAATAAATATTAGTAAACATAAAATAATAAATATCAAACAACTAACGTATAAAATAAAAGAAGACGCAATTTATGGTTGATTTATGCTGTTGCATGCAACCTATATATTAGATAATGAAACATTTCGTTCCTTCTGAATAAAGTCGGACCAAGTTATGAATAGATTATTTTAATTATGCAAATATTACCTCAGTAGATGTCCAACAGCCGTTCTCTTCACATAAAAGCATTTTATCATCGCTGAAACAAAAGGGGAAACATAAGTGATAGTAGATACAGGGGATAATCTAAGGATTTTTAAGAACTACTCAAAATCAATCATCTTATGCTAGCTCAAAGAAAGCGCCCGAAAAATTTGTTTTGTGCAAATAACTTGTTCCCAACATAACGACGCCCAATACCCCCCCCCCCAAAAAAAAAAGATGCAGCACTTTTTAAATGCCGGACAATAAACTCTAATTCTTTGTTATATTCTTTCGAGTTTATTAATTTTAAATGTTCAGGTACTGTACTCAAAGTACATAGTCATTGTTTTATTTCAATAAATTTATGTTATTCATTTATTTATTTATTAACCTTTTACAGGACCGGCATTTAACAATTCATGAAATTTCAATTTCATAGTACAAGGAATCAAATTTTGTAACTGCCCTTTTTAACTTTTAGAACTATTTTTTTTTAAGAATTGCCTTTTCGATTAGAACTAACCTTTAGATTATGCGCTGAGTAGATGGAGTAGATTTTTAACCGATCCCACCCAGATTGTGGAACTGATGATAACGATGCGTGAAACAACTTACGTGCTTCACAGTGACATAAATCTTATAAGTCTTTAACTATTGTCCACTTTATTTATGTTACGTTACGTACCTACAGGTCCGCTTTTAGTACGCAGGCAATTGTGCCAGCTCTAGTTGTACTACAAGTTCTAATAGTATTAGTTGATGCGGTGTGTTAATTTGTATAATATCTGAAAATTTCAAGTTTTTAATGTTTTTAGTTACAAAGTTATTCAAAAAAGAAGAAAGTCTAGTTTACTTATACAACATGTTCCATTTTTAAAGCCTCCGATCCAAAAATGACCTAAATTAAAGTTGTCCGTGACCTTCAAGGTCAATTGAAAGTCAACTTTCTAATTTTAAATGGGATCCTCTATTTTTTACCCTGAGAATTGATTCGGCAGAAAATTTTACATCCGGATGTGATTTCAACTTTGACCTGGCGATCAAGGTCAAATGATTCGTCACCTCCTGAAGCAACCACAGAATAATATATTTTCCCCCAAAGTTAGTGGGATTTTCATTAAGGTACTCAACCTGGACCTTCAAGGTCATTTGAAGTTCGACTGCAGAAATCGACCTTGGATCTTGGTGATCGGTGAATCGGTGATCTTGCATTTGATCTTGAAGATCATTTGAAGGTTGACTTTGTTTTTATATCGGTAGCTGTATTCCTGAGGCATTCTGGAAACGCGGTGAATTCTACCCTAAGTTGCAAAGTAATAAGGGGAGTTAATTTGAAGATCAAATCAAGAGTTAACCCTGGAACAGTAACGAAATGACTTCGTAATTCAATGAACCACAAATAGCGGTGTGATATTTTTATTTATTTTTTCATTTTTTTCATAGTCACTCAATCTCACTTGCTTTGTAACGGACTCAAAAATGTCTTTTTCAATTCTCAAAGCAGAGTTATGCCATTGCTGAGTAATGAGACATTTTTTTCGTCCTCCCCGTACTCATTCGTCACATTATTTGTTCCTGCGATTGATAATACATTTCCTTTAATCAACCTGCAAATGACATTCAAAGTTAAATATAAGATCACCGATCTATGGTCCCGAAAATCCTAACAACATTTGTAGAGGCCAANATGAATAGATTATTTTAATTATGCAAATATTACCTCAGTAGATGTCCAACAGCCGTTCTCTTCACATAAAAGCATTTTATCATCGCTGAAACAAAGGGGGAAACATAAATGATAGTAGAAACAGGGGATAATCTAAGGATTTTTTAGAACTACTCAAAATCAATCACCTTATGCTAGCTCAAAGAAAGCGCCGGAAAAATTTGTTTTGTGCAAATAACTTGTTCCCAACATAACGCCCAATACCCCCCCAAAAAAAAAGATGCAGTACTTTTTAAATGCCGGACAATAAACTCTAATTCTTTCGGCAGAAAATTTTACATCCGGATGTGATTTCAACTTTGACCTGACGATCAAGGTCAAATGATTCGTCACCCCCTGAAGCAACCACAGAATAATATATTTTCCCCCAAAGTTGGTGGGATTTTCATTAAGGTACTCAACCTAGACTTTTCAAGGTCATTTGAAGTTCGACTACAGAAATCAACCTTGATGACCTATACAAATGTAGAATCGGTGATCTTGGATTTGATCTTGAAGATCATTTGAAGGTTGACTTTGTTTTTATATCGGTAGCTGTATTCCTGAGGCATTCTGGAAACGCGGTGAATTCTACACCCGAGTAAGTTGCAAAGTAATAAGGGGCCAAATAAAGAGTTAATTTGAAGATCAAATCAAGAGTTAACCCTGCAACAGTAACGAAATGACTTCGTAATTCAATGAACCACAAATAGGTGTGATATTTTTATTTATTTTTTTTCATTTTTTCATAGTCACTCAATCTCACTTGCTTTGTAACGGACTCAAACATGTCTTTTTCAATTCTCAAATCAGAGTTATGCCATTGCTGAGTAACGAGACATTTTTTTCGTCCTCCCCGTACTCATTCGTCACATTATTTGTTCCTGCGATTGATAATACATTTCCTTTAATCAACCTGCAAATGACATTCAAAGTTAAATATAAGATCACCGATCTATGGTCCCGAAAATCCTAACAACATTTGTAGAGGCCAACAAGGTCAATTTTTGTATTCGACCTTCAATTGACCTTGAATGTAGAGGTCAAGATCAAATCAAAGTCGTAATTGAGTAATTTAATAAAAAACTTACTCTGGGAGCAAGCATCTTCTTCCGAAGTTGCTTCAGGGATTCATTTGAACTCGCTATGACTTTGAGTACAAGGTCAAAGTTGAAATCACATTCGGATGTAAAATTTTCAGCCAACTTAATTTCCAGGGTAAAAAATATAAGGTCCCATTTAAAATTATGAAGTTGACCTTGAATTGAACTTCAAGGTTACGGTAAAGATCAAATTCAGGGCCAGCAACCGCTTTCCTCCAATGAACTGAACAACTTTCATCTAGATCATTTTGGATCGGAAGTTTCACTGATGAGATATTCACGTGTATCGATTAATGTGGGACACATGGTATATGAAATTTACAAGAATACATTGATGAACGCCTTATTCAAGAAAGTTTATTATTGCGCAATTGGTTTATAATTTAATCAACTTCAATCAAATGAACGAATCATCTGTATACAGTGTCTAAGATAAGGATGGGATAGCATTAGGATTTAGGAAACGGTAAAAGATACGGGGTGGCTCAAATTAGACAAAAGTTGTGTTTCTTTATACCTAACAATATGCCGTTTCGAAAGTTTTAAAATTCCGGATAGTTCCGGAGATATCCAGAAAAAACCGAAATATTGCAAAATGGTTTTATTTTTTTCTGGCTTTATTTGAAAACGAATTTTAAAATAAATTGCTTATTTATATTGCCACTTTTTTCGCTCTATCCATTGGCGTCAACATTTTTGTAATCCGACGTTTCGTCTTCGAGGGGCCATCACCAGGTTATTTTTTTTAAATACGTCGCTGCTATTTTTATGACAAAATCATGTCATTTTCTGAATTAAATGATATTATTATTGTTATCGCTCGAAAGGTTTTTAGCTTGTTTCCTGAGTACGGCTCTGAACGCTTTCAAAATATCTATTGGAGGAAGTCATAACAGTATAACAGTCAATACAGCACAAAATATCCAACAATTTTTTTCAATCAATAATTTAAACAAGTTGTACCTACCTAATAAAAAAATAATACGAATTTATGAAATGTTTTATTATTTCTAATTAGTATTGCTAATACATAGTTGATTGATATACTGTTATGACTTCCTCCAATAGATATTTTCAAAACGTTCAGAGCCGTTCTCGGGAAAAATTTTAAATGATAGCTAAAACAAGCTAAAAACCTTTTTGCGCGATTACAATAGAATATCATCTCATTCACTAATTCAGAAGTAAAAATGACTAAATTTTGTCATAAAAATAGCAGCGACGTATTTAAAAAAATTAACCTGATGATGGCCCCTCGAAGACGAAACGTCGGATTGCAAAAAAATGTTGACGCCATTGGATAGAGCGAAAAAAGTGGCACTGTAAATATGCAAATTATTTTAAAATTCGTTTTCAAATAAAGCCGGAAAAAATAAAACGACTTTACAAAATGTTGGGGTTTTTCAGATATCTCCGGAACTAGCCGGAATTTTAAAACTTTCTAAACGGCATATTTTTAGGAATTAGAAAACATAAATTTTTTCTAATTTAAGCCACACCGTATCTCACTGTTTCCTAGATCCTAATGCTATCCCATCCTTATCTCGCACAGACTGTATACATATGAGATTCGACAATTTCACAATATTTTTGTTTTGGATAAATCTGTTTGATTTATAATACATTGAATATTTCTTATTTATTTATTCTTTTAGGGAGAAAATCGTTTTACCGGAATATTTCAATAACTCATAACCAACTCGAAAAGTAACAGTTGTTAATAAGTACTTAAACGAAAAAGTACCTACCAAAGTTTTGAATGCTTCTATTGTCAGTATGAGAACCGAATCCTCTTAAAAATTGAACCACTGCCAGTCGCTGCCATTCTGAAATACAGCATTTCGAGCAAATAGTGACCGCCTTCCTAGAAATCATTTATCAGACGCAGACACGTTGTTTTTCTTTGCTATTATTTACTTTGAAGTTGGGTATTTGTCTCTGTAACGACTACATCCTCGTTTAATAATAAAAATTATGACACTAACCTAAATCGTTAGCAATTAGCCAGGAATGTCCGGTGTATTTTTAGGCCGCCTCCAATTCATTCCGACTGAATGTGCCTCACCAAATGTCGGTTTGCACTTTGGCCAGAGCATCGGCGGCGTTGGAGGTGATATACCGAGCATATTTCAGTTTTACTGCGTCGACAAATTTATGTAGAGTACGGGCAGACTCCCTCTTATTTTACAAAAACAAAGTTTTAACTATTAAAATTGAGACACGGCTATGTCCACTGTGTCACAATGCCATAAATTAGGATTAAATTAAAAGCGGTGCCAAGAAAACATGGCGCCAGGAGAGCTCTGGTCCATGGAATGGGATTCTTGAATTTTACTGTCCCATTTACTTCGGTAATGGATAGTTCTAAATGGAGATCATACAAGATTATTAATGTAATGGCCAGCAAACTGCCCATAATCGAATCCATTTGGGATCACCTCGGTAAAATAGGCCATCTTGGTAAATCGATTAGGAGCAATTCGAATTACAGAGTATGTACCATTTAACATTTCCAATGGCGCTTCCTTAGAAACGCACTTTAAGTCGCTACTAGTTTAACATGAATAAGTTTTCTCTTCCTTCATATAATATAAAGTGTCAAATAAATAACAAAATTTTAAAATAGTTTTTAAATACAGAAGTTTAGGCCTACTTTAGGTATAAGTTTAGGTGCTATGTGTCATTTTCCAAAAAAATGACATTCTTAAAAATATTAAATATTTCCAAAACTAAACATGGTAATAAGATGCGGTTTTCACTATTCCTTCAAACATGAAAACACCTATCTATATTCAGTACATATTATTTATACACCAGGAAAATTAGTGAAAATAAAACAGATACTCGAAAAAATTCCTATCCGCGATATTATTGTAAAATTGTCTAAAGGAATATAATACAAGACATCTCTCATTTCGTGAGTCAAATAATTTTATTAGCTAACTTTTCTATTTAAACAAATAAGTGAGGAAAACAGTTTTTTCATTTTGCAGGGAAAGCACTTGCACTTTTAGAGAAAAGAGACTCACATACAGCTTGTAGGGAATAAAATTATCTACAAAATGAGACTTGTTAAATTGAAATCGGTTAATAAACAAAAAAGTTATTGCAAAAAAAACAAGAAAAGTGTCCATTTCCTAATTTGTTTATAACTATCTCATTTATTGTTAAAATTTTATAAAACTTATGATAAGTTGAGGGTTTTGTCATACTTTAAAAGTGTGCCAAAAGTGGGTGCCGTAGGTGCAATAGTTTTCGCACAATTCAATTTGTTTATAAATGAGGCTCCAAAAGTTATGATCTTTAAGCCTCTGTACAGGCGTTAATTTTCAACCAACATGATTCTGAAAGCGTATTGTAATCTTAAAGACGTAATTAAGCGACATATTAAATATTAAATATCACCGTTTTTCTGCTTATAAAACCTAAACTAACGAAGCAATCTGAATAGTATAAGAGACAATTTGTAGAGAATCGAAATACGAATAAATCGAGACGTCGATCGATCCGATCAGATAATTAGAAACGAAGAAAACAAGAAAAAATCGGATAATTTAGCGTTTTATTTTATTTAATTCTTTACTCCACCATTTTTAAAGTTGTAGAGCTGACCCTGTGCACAAAAATAGTAAATTATATGTACTTTAAGTGTGCACAAAGCAGGTGCTGTCGAACAATTAGTATTGGCACAACTGCAATTTGAATTTTTTGGGGAACTTTTTTGCAAAGTTTCTGGATGTGTTGTAGATGGTGCGATTTAAATTTTTCAGTCGGATTTTAAAATAGAAGTATAATACTACAAACCGTATATTCTAATTTTCCAATAAAATGTTCCAAAATAGGTGAAAAATTCCTCCAAACATGCTCAAAAACGACCGATAGCGCGTGCGCAATCGAGTAGTGGGGGAAGGTCGGGAGATGAGGGGCAGTGCATATAATTTTGAATATTGTTAGTTATAAGTCTAATCGTTTTCAATATGTTACCTATAATGGATTTAATTCCATTCCTTATTTAGTAACGTCTGGCGTTCCGCAAGGGTCAAATTTAGGTCCGTTACTTTTATCTCTGTTTGTTAACGATTTTAATAGTGTAATTTATTGTAAAAAATTGTTCTTTGCAGACGACTTAAAATTGTTCAATGCTGTTAAATCAGTCGATGATTGTGTAAAGCNCTTTAAGCCTCTGTACAGGCGTTAATTTTCAACCAACATGATTCTGAAAGCGTCATTGTAATCTTAAAGACGTAATTAAGCGACCTATTAAAAAATGTCACTGTTTTTTTTGACATTAACATTTTCAAATTGTGCATTAAAAAGCAGTGCGTTTTTCAATGCAATTCACGGGAGATCGTAGTTTACGTCGTAAACTTTATTTTGCGAAAAATTCAAGTCTTCATGTTTATAAAAACAATTGCGCTACGATTAAAACAAAAATATTATCTTGGCTCCTGTTGGTCGTAGAGAGTGCTTTTTTAAAATTTGTATTTTTTGCCAGCTATCCATTGAATCTATTTTCGGTGAGGTAGCATAAATAGCAACAATTTTATTCAAATTGTTTATAAGCGAAAAACGCACTGGAAAACCGAAACTCGGATAATTTAGCGTTTTATTTTAAATTCTTTACTCCACCATTTTTTAAGTTGTAGAGCTGACCCTGTGCACAAAAGTAGTAAATTATATGTACTTTAAGTGTGCACAAAGCAGGTGCTGTCGGACCATTATTATTGGCACAATTGCAATTTGAATTTTTTGGGGAACTGTTTTGCAAAGTTTCTGCCGGATTTTAAAATAGAAGTATAATACTACAAAACGTATATTCTAATTTTCCAATAAAATGTTCCAAAATACGTGAAAAATTCCTCCAAACATGCTCAAAAACGACCGATAGCGCGTGCGCAATCGAGTAGTGGGGGAAGGTCGGGAGATGAAGGGCAGTGCATATAATTTTGAATATTGTTAGTTATAAGTCTAATCGTTTTCAATATGTTACCTATAATGGCTTTAATTCCATTCCTTATTTAGTAACGTCTGGCGTTCCGCAAGGGTCAAATTTAGGTCCGTTACTTTTCTCTCTGTTTGTTAACGATTTTAATAGTGTAATTTATTGTAAAAAATTGTTCTTTGCAGATGACTTAAAATTGTTCAATGCTGTTAAATCAGTCGATGATTGTGTAAAGCTTCAGCTGCAGCTAAATAATGTGGTCCGATGGTGTAATTTGAACAAACTTTTTCTTAATAACAATAAATGCAAAACGATATCGTTTACTCGTAAACATAATAAAATTTTGTTCAATTATGATATCGATTCGCATGAGTTGGCTCGCTGTGATGAAACTAGGGACCTGGGAGTACATTTTGACTCGGAAGTAAGCTTTACGTCCCACATAGAGCACACCGTATCTGCTTCTACGAAAGCACCTGGATTTATAATTAGACAAGGTCGGGATTTCCAAGATATTAAGGTTCTAAAAACCTTGTTTTTTGCGTATGTGAGATCCAAGCTAGAATATTGCTCGCTCGTTTGGAGCCCTTTTTATGATAATCATATTAGATCGATAGAGGCAGTGCAGAGAAAATTCCTAAAATATCTTGTATATCGCATTGATGGTATATATCCGGAGCGTGGTTGTAACCAAAACATATTACTTAGTCGGTTCGGTCTTAATTCGTGAGACGCTACTATTCACTTAAATTCTTGTATTCTCTCTTACGTAATGACGTCCACTGTCCAGAAATTCTTAGCCAACTTTATTTTCTAGATCCTAGAACGTCAAATCGTTCTTAGACTACTTTTCACACTCCTATAGCTAGATCTAATCTCTTATTGAAGTCACCACTTGTCAGGATATTTAATAATTATAATTCTATTTGTAATAGGTGTGACATTTTCAACTGTTCTCTTTCTGAGCTTTTTCATGCAACTAAGAACAGGTTTATTTAATAGTTATTATATCCAGTATTAGAATATTTGCATGAATTAGCTTTTGTTATTTTGTTTTTTTTTGAGTAATGCTGTGTTCTAGGTGCATCCATCAGTTTTATTTTATTATGTAGTGTTTTTTTTNTAACAGAACAAATCGTGGACTGATGGAAATTTGAAAAATTGGGCTGGCGAATCTGTTTATTTAGCAATTGATAGATATAATGATGCAAATGAATAGCCACGGTTTACGAAACTGGAAAAGCTAGAAAGCCTGAAATTATCAGGGCATTTTATAGATCTAGAGATGTCAAGGAAATATTTGGAAATTTCTCAGAATTTTTCATAAAATTATTTTTAATTCTGATAAGGTGTTTGCTATCTTTTCATATATTACCATAAAATGAAATAATGTGTCAAATAATTCAACATCTATTTTTTATTTCTCTATAAATTACTGAAAACGGGGTCATGGACATGTTCTTTACAATCCTGCATGGAACAATTTATGACATAATTTTCAGACTTAAACATTATTATGACACTTCCTTAAACTGGAAATGTGCTATTCTCAAAAGATTTGATACCAAACACTTTATTTGCAAAGGAAAATTTATGGGCAGACCAACTGTAAATACTTACAGAAAATGTCACCGATAATACAGGGTGTTAAAAAAAGAGTGTAAAATATTACAGGACGTAATAGTATGAACCAAAATAAACAGAAAAGTCATAATAAACATGGGTCCGCAAAGTAACGGTTGCGGAGATATGGACCACTATTCGTTTTTCAAACATTTTATTTTATTAGGAATAAACCGACAAAGGAAGCTTNGTCTGTATATTTTCGAGAAAAAAAAGCGAAATTTTATATATAACTAATAATTTTGTCTTCTTGTATGTTACTTTAATTATACTATACTGCCCTACTTCGGAAAAAGACCGTAAATGCAGTTTTGACAAATTGAGAAAATTACATTTTCGAAATCTATATCGCATTATACAATACCCATCTATAAATATCAAAAATATTTCGTTTCTTTAAATTTAAAAATTTGTACATTTTAAATTTCTAATATTGTGTCACTTAGCATACTTATTACATGTATTTCATTAAGAGGTAGATACATAGTATAAATGCCACATGTGACCACATACGGCTTTCTTCTCTAGCAGAAGCGTTGAAATACGATGTTTTTAACAAATTAAATTCGTATGTGTTTACATGCGTTGTTTTAAATTAAACAACAATGAAATATTATTTGCAACACAATATATTAAAAATTGTAAAATACCCTGCAAAACTGTTGAAAATGTAGTACATACTGCACATACGGCATTTTTACCTAGCAAAATCTTAAATTTATTAAGACAAAACAACATTTTCGACGGTGTTTTTATTGAAATTGCAATGTTTTCTAACATTCTTCAAATACATTAAAAAATATTTGTTTTTCGTTTGCCGTTACCGAAAAAATCAAGTTATTACCTTAATTAGTAAATGAATGACAGCCAAATGAAGTATNTATTATTATTATTATTATTATTATTATTATTATTATTATTATTATTATTATTATTAGCAAAGTGTGAGAGGAATTGAACTATGAAAGAAAAATGTCAAATTTGGCAACGCTGTTAAAGTTGTACAAATTTAAATAGATAATTTTGTCTGCTCTTGTATAATCCAAACATATTGAATATCAGTTTAAACTTGGAAATAAAATGAGTTACATTAATTGCCCAAATTTCATTGTTGTCATGGTAACGACTTAGAAATTATAATTGAAATTTGTTTTTCAAACTTCTTTCGTTGAAAAAAAAATATGAAGTACTACAACTATTTTGGTCTCCCCTGTATACCCCTTCATTTTTAACATGACCTTGCCGGACACCCTGTATACCTAGACGTAACCATTTACCATTTCATGAACAGTAATTTCAGTATCTGACACCCCGTGCATTAAGATATTACGTAAAGGATAATTAATTTACATAATCAAGCGACTCTATTAAGTGGATCAAAAGAGGAAGTATATCTAAGGCGTGGACTGAAATATAGTTCTGAGCACTTATGTGCATGTTACACGTTTTTCGCCTCAAAACTTTTATACAGTCGACTGATAATTAATTAAAATGCTCCTTTCTAAATAGTGCCGTGGATCATTTCACTTTTCCCACCTCATTATTCCCATAAGTTTAACGCTTCACGGCACAGTGACGATATATAGCCCATTCCTCCAATTAATTAGGAATAAATAGTAAATTATAATATTTATAATTATGTTTTCCATTCCTGAAACAACATAAATTAAACGAAGCCGGATATAGTACTGGACACAGCACTGGAAAATTTTAATTGAGGAAAATTATGTTCTATAAGCACGCTAGATTAATGAGTATAGAATATCGTTGATCGTACCCAAAAAAATCATGAGCCTCTAAGTCAGTAAAGTATTCAAATTGCTGAATGATTAATGAGCTGAACGATACGTTTTTAAAAGAATTCAGGGTGATTCAGTCATAATGTCATTAATTTTAAGACCAGATAGAGAAAAATGAGTATAATACGAAGGCGTGATTAAAAAAAAATTAAATGTATATTTAAGCTGAAAAAAAATATTTTCAAATCATTATTTAACCCCCTTTTCAGGCTGTTACTGACCGACTGACGTCAGCCGGCTACGATATGAACAAAGCCACCTAGATGCAATGTTGCCATATTTATATATTTTCGCCCATATAAAGACAATAAATAAACGGTTTGCTCACGTCAGCCATAAATAATATGGAAGACGATTACAGTACTGTGAGTGATACCACTTAGAAAACGTGAATAATAATTTATTGGACTTGTCTTTTTTCATGGTTTCACACATCAGGTTATGTAAATAGCCAAAATTATAGAATCTGGGCAGCAGAAAATCCTCTTACATCCCTTAAGGGTAGGCGTTTGGGTAGCCATGTCAAGAAGACGTATAATAGGCCCTATTTTTTCTACGAAACCATAAATGCTTTCAACAACCGCACATTTCGGAATAATTTTATGCTAATATGATATGACATGATTAATCAATGGTTGTGGCCAGCGAGGTCACCGAATTTAATCCCTTTAAATTATATTTTGTTTGGATATTTGAAAAATGCTATTTTTAAAATAGCAATGCACGGCAATCAGTTTTTCAGCTCTCTAAATGAGGCCAGATAGTGTCTAAACCGTTAGAGTTATAAACCTGCAGTTTTCACATTTCGGTTTGGCATAAATTACTTGTCACCTGTGAGCAAAACGTGTACGTTATTCATACTCGGAAATACTGAGACCTATATTTAATAATCTTACGAGTTGAAAAACTTTCTTTTTCAAATGGAATGACCCATATAAATTGTCACGGGTGAATGCAAGATTGAATGCCCTTTCGACTGATATGTCCGAAAAAGTGTAACAGCGTCAAGATACCCTTCCAATTGTATTATTACAACGTCGATACATAGGATTTTACAAAAGCACAGCATAGCACAACACATCCTTATCGCATCCAATTACACCAAGAGTTACTAAAAGTAGACTTTCAGCGGAAACTAGAGTTTTGTCAGTGGGCACTTGAGATGTTAAATCAAGATGATGGATTTTTTTAAACGGGTCATGTTCTTCGATGAGGCTACTTTTCATAAAAATGGTTTCGTTAATAGTCATAATTGCCATTATTATGACACAGTAGATCACCAATTCCGGATAACCTATAACCAACTTGGACAGATGGGGAGCAAATTTGGGAACCCATGTCATTGGACCGTTTGTTTTTGACTAGCATTTAACTGGAGCAGTGTATTTAAACTTTTTAACAAACACTAGAAGATTTGTTAGGCGACATTCTCTTTGGCCACCTTTCGAAGAATGTGGATGCAACGTGATGGTGCTCCAACTCACAGTACCGCTGCAGTTCGTCAGTTTTTACACAAAACTTTTCCCAACAGATGGATTGGGCGCGGGAGACCAGTGAGTTGGCCTTCAAGGGGTCAAGATATGACAAGTTACGACTTCTTTTTATGGGGATTTATAAAAAGCAAAGTTTACGTTACACCACCAACTACCGCAGAATATATTTAGCAGCGCATTACAGTAGCATTTCAAAAAATTACGCCAGACATGCTGACCAATGTTGAACAGTATGGAATGGAGGACACTTTGAGCAACTGATTTATGTAAAGTATTCTTCCCCTGGTTGTGTTCCGAGTTTCAGTTTGTTTCGTTTTGAGTTTTGTTTTAGTTGCTAGTGGTTTACTTTTGTTTGTCAAACCACTTTTTAAACATGCCAGTAAATATTGACACTACCAGTTCTAGGTCTGATAAAATATGAGAGAAAAGTGGTTTTGCAAGGCCTTCTTGACGTTGTTACATAGCATAGAATTTCGGACTTTCGAAAAGAACCTGATCTATCTGGAAAACTGTTAAATATAAGTATGGACAACCTTACATCAGTCGAAAGGATATTTAATTTTACATTCACAATGACAATTAATATGGGACATTCCATTTGAATAAAAAAAGTTCGATTATTAAATGTAGGTCTCAGGTAGATCTGAATAACGTACACGTTTTGCTCACAGATGACAAGATAGTGTAATTTATGCCAAAACAAACTGTGACAACTGCAAGTTACGGTTTAGATGCTATTCAGCCTCACTTAGAGAGCTGAAATTGTGATTTTTTTCAAAAACAACTGATTATCTCGAAAACGGTATGTTTTAAACACCATGTATATTTAATAAACTCTACCTAATATTAACCAAGGAATTCAAAATGCAATTATATACAGGGTGTTCCATTTAAAATAACAAAGTTATGTAACGCCCACGCGAAATGGAACACCCTGTAAAGCTAAAAATATTTTCTTTACATAGCCCGCATGATTCCAGGCAACTTTTAGTAAAACTATTTTTTTTAAATTTTACATTTGCAGAGTTACAGAAGAATCCCTCTTAGGTGGAACACCCTGTATATAATAATAATATATATTTGAATTAGAGTGAAACATTATCGAGAAGTAAATATTAATTCTCGTAATAAAATTTTTAATAAGAAATAATATTTGCTGAAAATATGTATTATTAATTAACTATATTTTCCCTGTACGTATTTTTTTTTATTTTAGCTAATTAATTTAGTATATACCCTGAATAGTACATTTTGCTATCCCTATACACACTTTAAAAACATATTTATGTACCAACTTACTTTAATTAACGTCATATATTTTTAAGGATACTATTTAATTCCATTAGAAAAAAATAATATAAAAAAATTACATTTCGACGGTATTTCAGGCAAAGTCACGATATAATGCGTGAATATTTTAATACGTCGCTGTATCAAGATAATACATTTGGCGCATTGTAGCCGGTAAACCGTAATTCATGCACTTTATGGCGTCTACGCGTCGACTTGCGGCTGGGGAACGCTGACAATTAAATAGACGTCGCTAATTAAAACCGACGCCGGTACAGCCCTGCAATAATAATTTCGTAAGGGAGAGAATGCTACGCCCTAATATGAAATATAAATTCAGAAGCGTACTTAAAACTAGCTGCTATGCTGGCTTTATTTGCTTGAAATATTAAAAAATATATGTAAATGTTAATAACAAGAAACGAATTCACAGAAAACACTTATTCTTTGTGCCTCATTCTTCCCTATCTTTTTTTAGTAGATGTTTCAGAACAAAGTTCCATATTGGTGGTTTTAAGGCTTTCAAGGCCATGCTGATATTTAAATACGATGTTTTTTCGAGTTGTTACATCATATTCTAGGTACCTGGCCGTTGCCAATTAGAGACTTACCTAGTCTTAGTTAGGAATTTTTGATTTGTTGTTTTCGCACTAAACTCTGTGGGGGCGTATCCTCTATCAGAACCCCTAAGCTCGCCATAATGTTCATTTTGGTTCTTGTTGCTGATTCTAAGGCCGCTATGAACGAAACCTCTCCTCAACACATGGTGGTTCTCTAAGATGTTTCACTGTGGCCTCTGTAACAGATCGCATCCCATGCTTCCAAAGGTTTCGCTGTTTTTCGTTGTGGGCTTCTTCGATGTTCTCTATGTAAAAGCTTTATCGTGACTGATAGTCCAATTAAATATGCCTTTAAATCGAAGTTTTGGTCAACTTGCCTGAATTTTTGATATGAGTTAGTTTGAGGTATGTTTTAACAATAAGTGACAGTAATTTTTTGTTCAACCTCCGGCCAAGCAAGGGTGAAAAAAGATAAAACAAAGGGGTTTTTCAAGATAACTCAAAACGGGTAAGGGCTAGAAAAAAAGTTGTAAAGCATACAATTGTACATAAAAATGGTCACTTGACTTTTTCTTGTATTATTAAAATTAACAGAGTTAGGGAGGCTAGAAGTTAAGGGAAGATTTCAGAAATTTAAAAAAATCATAAGCAGAAAAATGAATGAATTTTGTTATTTTTTTTTCGATCTACTCTAAAAAATGTAACCTTTCTTTTCAGAGATTTTAACGAAAACCTCGAAACAGGTCAATTTAATTTTGTCAATTTGTTTACATAAAACATATTTTTAATTCTTTTTGAGTAAATATGATTTTTTATAAATAAAAAATATAGTTTTTCTGAAATAAAAAATAAGGGTAGCAACCCCCAAACACGGAATCACTTGCGAAATATTTGTTTTTTATCATAAGTAATTTCCATTTTGTTTCATTTCAAAATATTGATTAGAACCCCAGAAATTTTGAAAAAACTGTTTTGGGGGGCGAACTTTGAGGGTATATTTCACCCCGTAAATATGTTTTTAAGCCTATAAAAAAAATACGTGCCTCTTTACATTTTTTAGAGTAGATTGAAAAATTTTATATAAAGTAAAGTTTGTTAAATATCAATTAAAAAATATTGTCATTCAAAGTTATATTTTTGCAGGTAATAGGCTCCTTAGTCTTACGATTACAGGACATTCATCATTTCAATTGTAACGAAATAAAGTATCTATTAATATTACTATATTAATTAGAAAGCAAAGTAAAAGGGTACAGTTACTTAACTGCAAAACTATTAAAAGGACAAGGCTGAGCAGTCATCAAAGAACCAGGACCACCATAGGAGTCTAGGATATTCTTCAGGTTTCCCTAAATATCAACTAAAATATTTAATAATTTCGTCCAACATTTTTCTTTTGATGAAGTTTTTATTAATCAGCATTTGAAACTGAAAGCAGGAAATCAGATAGATCAGTTGTTTCATTTATGTTCAATTTCGTTATAAACACTTTACCTTAAAGAGTATCCAGCCAATTTAAATTAATTCTAAAAATTCTCAAGATTTTTTTTGACTTACCTTCAAAATATCTACCTTTAGAATTAAAGTAAAAATAATTGCTAATAATAAGAAAATACACAATTAAAATAAATACTAATAACTTGTATCATTTTCAGTACGTATACTGTTATCTATAAAACAAGTATATTTACACGACGTTTTTTAAGTTGTAATACATTGTAGCATGAACAAAATAAGCATATTTTTTGATGTTTTAAATATAACAAAAACTAATAATTCGAATCTCATTAAATTTTCAGCTTCACATAATTTTCCTGCCCCAATTTTCCTGTGGGACAAAAGTGCCTGCAAAACCGCCTGACGACAAGCTGTGCATATTTGGATATGCTGAATCCTATCTTTTCTTTTGAGACTTTCTTGCGCCCAAAAAGAGATAGCGGAAACCTTGACCTGGAAGATCGTGGCGTATTTCCCCGGAGGATAAGACAACCTCTGGTATACCACAGACACTCGTCTTTTGGGTTTATGTCACTCTTGCACCCGTTAATGAACCAGATGAGCCTATTCAAAGCATAAGCTTCAAGCAAGTAAGAATCGGCAAGCCAAGCTTTCTCATTCGGCATCTCTACTCTGAAATATCTATTAAAAATATAACTGGCAACTCCAAAAATCTTATTTCCCTTTACGCGAGTCCATCCTGATCGTTTGCCTGCCACAGGCCTCTGTGTTAAAATCTATATGAGGTTCCTTTTGTCGCTCTCTCAACCACGAAGTGTACTTTAGGAAGTGACAGAAGAGCCTTTAAGACTGCCTTAGGAGCAGTACGTATCGCTCCAGTCAGGCAGTCATGCTAACGCATGCTAAGCGTTGTAATTTTAAATAAACGCTGTTTAATAGTAGTTCACTGAACAACTGATCAACTTACGACAGGTCACAGCTATGTAAATCCACGATTTAGCTTAGGATTAAGCTTCCACATCTTGCCAAAAATATTATCGAAGTTAGTTGGCTTCTTGAAGTTGACTATCAATTTTGGATGGGTTCATCCGTAGTCCTTGTCCCATTCACCCTCTATTATGTTTAGGCCTAAGTGAGCTCGCTAATAATCCCTGGCGATTTCCTGCAATAAATATGACCAAGTCATGCGCGTAGGATTGTGATAATATTAAGGAATAATTGGCCCACAGCCATCCTACCATTGACCTTAGACGATATGCCATGTCCCTCAGCTGCCCTCTAGATGGAGTATAAGAAGTCTTATCAAATGCTCCGGCTATGTCCAGGAAGGTTTCGATAGCGTGCTCCTTCTGGTTAATTTTTTATAATTTTACATACTACAGAATTAAGTGTCGTTTCTGTAGATTTACCTGATTGCTAAGCATGATGTGAGCTGTGAAGAGGTGTCACAAGCGCTATATGTCACTCTATGACTTTCCCCTGCAATTTCAGTAAATAAGTTGTGAGTCTAGAAGAAAACCTCATGGTAGGGGATCCAATCTGCCTTACCAATTGAAAATATAATAGATGTTCGGGATGTATCCCAGAGCTAAAGTTGCCATGGTACAGTTGATAGATGATATATTCTGAGCCGTGTCATGGAAGAGGCAAAAAATTACCATCCATTCCGCACTTTTTAATGAGAAAAATTTAATTCTTCATGCGCGACTACTTTAAAGGCATTCTCCGAATCCATTGCCGAAGTCTCTATGTGGATACATACCTGGAGGTGATGAGCACTATCATTTAGAACAGATTTGGAATGGAATAATAATATTCTTCAAGAGAAAACAAAAGAATAATGTTAATTTTGGAACGTGGAATTGAGAAATACCAACACCACAATATAATTTACACAAAACTTGAACCAAAAACAGGAACATTTTATTAGTCCCATCTCAAAAAGATACATAGCAGGTGGAAGGCATGCTGATTTTTTTATCATCCAACAGTTACCAAAATACAGCGAAGTTCTAGAATAAGTTCATATAATTTCTGAAATTGTTAAATTGAACTAACAACAATGCCCGCGTCGACGTCATCATTTTTTAAATATCACCAACAAAAAAAGCATTTGTAATACATGTAGCAATATCACTTTCCATTTACGTTGTTTTATATTATCCAAAGTAACTCATGTAAATGCGTTTTATTATCTGAAAAACATAGTTCCACGGGAATGTATTTACATATACAGGGTGATTAAGTCATAATGTCATTAATTTTAATCACGTATTCGGAAGACTTAATGAAGACAGAAAATCGAAAAAAAAATTTTTTTTAACTTAAAAATGAAGGAAATCAACCCATAACTCCCGCTAAGAAGGCGGCCCTGCCAGATGCCCGGATACTCGGAAAATTTTGTTACGTAATGTCACGAAATCGTCAGCTGAAGCGAACAGCGTTGCCAAGTTCTCATCATAATCTGTGTTCACATTTAATTAATCCGCTTTAGTATACGGATACATATGTACGAAACCAATAAAATGCAAGTAAATAAAGGATCATGCTGCATTTTATAATAATAATTTAGTGCAAAATGTTTTAACAAGCCTGACTTCTCGAAGTCAACTTTCGTTAAAAGAAAATAAATAAAGCAGAGGTTTGTAGGCACACTGTATTTTATCAAATAAAAAAGTCGGCACACTAAATACCCGAATATACAAAATACACTACACACGGTTACAAAACCATTACCTTGCAATTGGTTCCTAAGTGCAGCAGAACTTTATTAACAAAGTGCTCTGGACGGATGAATGCTGTTTTACTGGTGCTGGCATTTTAAACAGGTAAAAAATATAAGTATTGCTTTCTTAAAAACAATAAGTGCCTGCCTAGGTTACACCAAAGTTTAGATTTACACTAAAGTTTACATTTATTATGTAAAATTTGGTTATACGCAACTGCATATTGAATAATAAATTGAAATATGTACTAAAACGTACGTATTTAACATAATAAATTATAAAACGTGAACACGTTAATAATATTAAAAATGTTAAATTTTAATAACCGTACATTCGAAAACAATCATCCCTATTCATTGATGACACGATTTTTCTTTGATAAAAGACCGACAACTTTTTGCTCTACTTTGCATAGAATACGATCCTACTACAGTTCGTATTAGTCAAGGAGCCAGATCAGGTTCCGTGTACTAGCTATAAAAATAAACTTTTTACAGCCATTTAAACATTTAATTTGTTGATAACAATTAATTTGACCACTTTCAGGCTTTGCGACCAAGTTTTTTGGATTCAGGAGGTCAAAATGCTTTAGAATAAGTTGTTTGCAGCCGTGGGACTCGCACACGTGCAAATTAGAAGGTTATTGACCTCGACACAGGTTAGCCTAGGTCGGAAACACGTACCGAGTTGTTTATTTGTCTCCGTCCGATTGTATTTTTATCTTCTATTACTTACAGTCAATATTTAAATACTACATACATTTCACCCTCTCTTTATAATTTATCTAGTGAGTGTTGGTTTTTTATGTCATTATTTCTGTAATGAAATTGAAATGGTTATGAAATGAAATTTAAATTATTTGAACTCTTGGGGTTTTGTAATTTCAATATTAAATTTTATTTAAAGTGAAACAGAGCTAATTTCTTTGCAGCCATAATAGTCACATTTGGTCAGATGAAAACCCGCACACTACTCGTCGGTTTAGCTTTCAGAGGAGATTCGGTGTCAATGTATGGGCAGGAGTATATGGCGATCGTTTAATTGGGCCGCATTTTCTACCTGAACATCTGAATGGGCCGCGTTACTTTCAATTTTTAGTAGAAGGCTTACAGCAAATTAAAAAATTATCACTATGATGTTAATAAAAAATGATTTTTGGCAAGTCATGCTCAGACCTCTTCGAGGTTCTTGCTGGGAAACAATAACAATTTAACATGTTGATTGCATAATTATAAAAAAATAATTTATAGCATTTTAAATTATAATCTATAGGAAGTAATTCCTGCATAGTTCTTTTCATATGTATTGTAGAAATAAAAAACTCTTTTATATTGCCGATAACGACAAAAACGGGGTCGTAAATACTTGTCTGCCTAGCAGAACAGGGTCGTATTTAGGCAAAGTTTGCAGAATATAATATTTAAGTCTCCCTTCAAACAATTCATAACAGACACTACTACACAATGGCTATAAATTGAAAACAATTGTAGTGAATTACAAAAGTTATCCAATAAAAAAATTGTAATAACACAAAAATCACTACTCAAAACTTTATTCTAAGAAAAAAGAATGACAGCATTGCAGCACCAACTCCTGCCCTGTACAGCGCAAACTGAACTATCAGAAATTTAAAGTAATAAGTGCACCGTGTCTAATTGTTGATTGTCTCTGTCTCACATTAGGAATTTGAGAACAACGTACGTCTTAGAGAGATGTTCAGAATCTGTTTTGTTGCCAGCCCAGCTGTGTTCCCAAATGTTTCGGCGAGTTAGTATTGTACTAAAAATGAACAACATACATTTTAAGAATGAAATGAATAATGCAATTATTCTTTAAATAAATGTATGCATTCAGCATATTCTTATATTTTCAGAACATAACTTAATATTTTAAACGTAAATATCTGAATAAATTAATTTCATTCAATTTATCAATTATTCGTTTAGGGAATATTTTTACATATCGGCAACACAGGCCCCACATCCCGCGATTCAAGATCTCGCCTATCTAGGGTAAAGCGGAGCAACCTTTAAATTGAATACCTGAATTAATATGTAATTATTGATTAATATCACTTTATTTCCCATTAATTTTGTATTCAATTTATCTAGATGAGTATACCTGATAAGAGCATTATGATCTGTGAAATAAATTAGCTGTTATAACATTTATTTTCTACGGACATTTAAAAATTGTCTTGCCCTACTCTTCCCCTAACACATTTACCGGCAGACTTTTTAAATTTTTTATGTCTACTATAAGTATGAAAAGAACTATACAGCAGTTATCTTGTATGGGTGTAAATGCAGTTGTTTTTTTAAATCTTTATGCCATCTTCTAACTGAAAGCCCCTAAAATGAAAATTTTGAGAAATTCAATCCAATCTCAAATTCAAATAATAATTTCAAACTTAAAATATTTTAGAGACAGAAACTAAATTTGAGAATATTTGAACGAATTTAACAAAAAAAAATTACTTATTTGAGCAGACAACTTCGATACGAACTTTGTAGGACTTTGATGTATTCGTCGCTGTATATTATTGAAGACATTTTTTGTAAGTGCAATTGGTCTGCCAGTAGATTTTCCTTTATAAATGCAGTGTTTGGTTTCAAATCTTTTGACAATAGCACATTTCTGGATTAAGACAGTGTCATGATAAAGTTTGAGCCTGGAAATTCCGCCATAAATTGTTCGAGGTAGGGTAGTAAAGAGTATGTCCATGACCCCTCTTCAATAATTTATATAGAAATAAAAAATAGATGTTGAATTATTTAACACATTATTCCATTTTATGGTAGTATATGAAATTAGAGCAAACACCTTATCAGAATTTAAAAAAATTATATGAAAAATATTGAGAAATTTCCAGATATTTTCCTGACATTTCAAAATCAATTAAATGCCCATATAATTTCAGGCTTTCTAGCTTTTTCAGTTTGGTAAACCATGGCTATTCATTTGCATCATTATATCTATCAATTGCTAAATAAACAGATTCGCCGGCCCAATTTTTCAAATTTCCATCAGTCCACGATTTGTTCTGTTATTTATGGCGTTCGTAAAACAAATATTTTTCTTATAGAGGCACATTATTATATGGACGTTCCGATAGCAGTTGCGCGTCTCTAAAAATAGGCTGTCCCCGAAGCTATGTGATCTGGTTCGGGAAATAAATATTGTATTTTATGGTCCCGTCGCGTCGGTTCATTGCGAGTATTTTTCAAGCGATTGTAAAATTTTTTTATTGTATCGTGTCAGGAATTAGTAGTAAAACCAATGCCAAACGTTTTGAACTAAAAAAATCATTATTTCAAAGTCCTAAAAAGCTGCTTCTACTTCTGGTGGATGATTTATTAATTTTTGCGCCCCATTAGGAATCTGACGTGGAAAAAACGAAGAAATAGTGCCGTCTAGGCATCGTATATTCACACGTGTTTGTCGTAGAGACCCTTGCATGAAAAATGGTCCCACTTAAACCCTAACATGTGTTCAGATGTGCCAACAAGTGGCGCAGATGATGAAGAGGGTGGCAGTGGTGGATGTGACTGATATTCGCTCTATATTTGGATAGAAACCAGTTTAGTACGGGAGGAATACATGACGTTCCAAACTAAAATATTATTACAGATTATTTTAAATAATTTCAAGAAAAAAAACATACGATTACAAAATAAAAACTTGACAGTGTATTCCATTTTGAGCATCTACCCTTACATTTTAGAACGGATGGCTCAATTTCCTTTTTCTTTTTTCAGCATTCAACAAGATCTGTCTCACTATACGTAATTTTTGTTTAAACTCCAATTTCATGATCTTTTATACTTCAGAAACTTTACCAAGAATTAAAAAAATGTATTAAGCATTTTTTTAAAGAAAAAAAGTGATAGATTAAAGGCTAGTTTTCACTTAGGGTGATCGAGGCACAGTACCCTAAATGAAACCCAGCCTTTATTGAATTGTATGTCCCTATCTGCAAAATATTTTTCCATATATGATTATAAGGTCCTGTATCTGGAAGGTCCTGAATAAAACCAATTCATTCATTCATTCATTCATTAATTCATTCAAACTGTTGGACCATTTTAGATTAGAGTTTGTAACAAAAGTCGATCTTTCTTCAGAGAGATAAAACCAATTTGTACAGAAAGACCTTGTTAATATGATGATAAATACAGGCATCATTATATCTGCATTAAAGTTATATTATAAAATAAACTTGTTTACTAATGTTAGTCAGAAAATATTGACATAAAGTAAACAAACTGTTTCTTTAATATATAGTTTTTTTTTTAGTTTGACATCGTATTTTTCTTGAAATATTTACCGAGTCTCTTCTATTTTCTGGAAATAAATCTTCCTAATCTTAATATTTCTATATTTATTTGTAAATTGTTACATAAATTGTTGTGTAGTTACAGTAATGGTTTATATTTGTCAATATATTATTGAGAAAATGACAAATTGTAAAGAAATTTTCTTTAGGTAAAAATAAGCATAGATTATACCGAATGTCCCGAAATTAATGCAATAAAATTTGGCCACAGATTCTTAAGACAAAAGGGGACTCGTATTTTTGCCAAGTGGCCCCTTTTTTCGGAGTTATAGCCCCCTGAAATTCGCCCCTAAGAATAGTCTTTTTTTATATGTCAGAACCCTGTTGTACTAGAATCACTAAATTTGGTACACAAGGGTTTTACGATATGTGGAATCTGATAGTGCTACGCTTTTTGGCGGGGAACCCCCTTAATGGGCCCCCTTGTCGATCACATTTTGCCATTTTCCTCGAAAACATTGCGTTTTACGAAAAAAGTATCAAGAGACAAAACAGTATCTAAATTCTATGGCTTTCTAGCGGACTAATAATTTTTGAAAAATTCAAATATAATCAAATTTTTTAGGCTCCAAGAGGGGTTCCCGCCAAAAACCGTAGCACTATTAGATTTCACATGTCATAGAACCCCTGTGTACCAAATTTAGTAATTCTCGTACAACAGGGTTCTGAGATATAAAAAAGACTATACTTGGGGGCGGATTTCAACGAGCTGTAACGTCGAATGTGGGGGCTACTTGGCAGAAATAAAAAATACGGGTCCCCTAAATTTATCGAAAGAATCTACGACCAAATTTTGTTGGATTAATTTCGGGACACCCGGTATGTATAGTAACATTGATCTGGAAATGTACCGTATTTGGAATACGAGTCTTCAAATTTTTAGTAAAAAAACTAATTTTCAATTTTCACACAATTTTATACAGGGTGTCCCATTAATATTGCGAAAAAATTGAGGGGGAGTTTCCTTGACCAAAAATAAGAAAGAAAGTGCCTATAAACCGAAACTGTATGTCCGAAAATGCTTCGTTTCGGAGATACAGGGTGTTGAAATTTAGAGAAAATACAAGGTTTTTACTAATATCTGGAGAACCGTAATTCCGATTTTTTTGAAATTTGGTATGTTTGTTTATAAAAACGGTAGACGTCTTCTGACGTAATTTGATTTATTTTATCTATTCCAGCAGCGTCCGGGGACTCACTACTGTTGATATTAATAAGTAAACATATGAGACATCACTGCTTTTTCTTAGGTGTCATATATTTTTTCTAATTATGCGATTAAAAATGCAACTTTTTTGTCTCTTTACTTTTTTGATATCTTACTTCGTTTTCGAGCAAAAAATTAATATCCTTTCATATGCACATTCTTAAGGGAAGTAGAAAACAAAAATAGAAATTTAATGTTTTAGTTATTTACTAGTCAACTTTAACAATACATTTGAAGGAAATACAATGTAACAAGCTGAGAAACAATAACTCAGTAAATAATATTTTTTTAAATAGTAGTTTCAGTGTTCTCATCAGATCACAAACTAAACCGGACAATTTTTTTTTTGGAACTTTTTCCAATTTTCGAATTTTATTTGCGTCTCCATTAAACATAACTTTAATGTTTTGTTATTTTCTACTTAGGTATTTATTATGTTAATCTACCTGTGTTTACCTATTTTTCTATGTTTAATTTGTTTATTTGTTGTTACTTTTGTATATCAACTTCGTTCAGAATTAACGTAAATATTATTAAGCAACTGACACGACAGACGTTGTCCTGTCCAAATTTCAATAAATTTGTTTGTGATCGTGAATTTGTGAAAAGCTATTGGAAATCAATTGTGTTATTTCCACCCCGGGAAGATAACGAACAAAACAAAAGAAGAATCAACCAAATATGTCGTTCCTATTGTCAGTTATAATCGAGAGTGCGTACAAAAATTATGATTCGAATCGTGAGTTATGGCCTTGAGCTCATACAAAAATCCCATAGAAAAAAGTACTTTCAGTTTGCCCGAAATTTACAATTTTCCGGGCAGTAAAATTCTTGTCAAATACTGTAGTTCTTGCTGCAAAACAAACAGAAAGTTCAATCATTCATTATTTTGCAATTCACTTCGAAATTAAATAAAAATATATTTTTTTTAGATATGACGCTGCAACTAAGTATAAATATTTCAGAAAGAATCATAAGCATAGAAGTTTATGATGACTGATGACATATGGTTTAATAAATACTAAATGTATTTACCAAGTACCGTTAGACCAAGCAAATTAAATTTTTACTCAAAAAAAGTCCTATCCGCTAGATTATTGTAAAATTGTCTAAAGGAACATAATACAAGACATCTCTCGTCTCGTGAGTCAAAAACTTTTATTAGCTAACTTTTCTATTTAAACAAATAAGTGAGGAAAACAGTTTTTTCACTTTGCAGGGAAAACCATCAATTTTAGCGAAAAGTGACTCTCAGACAGCTTATAGGGAGTAAAATTATTTACAAAATGATACTGCTTAAATTAAAATCGGTTAATAAACAAAAAAGTTATTGCAAAAAA
>NW_019416247.1:1441603-1453844 GCF_000390285.2 Anoplophora glabripennis
AGTCTCATTTTGTAGATAATTTTACTCCCTATAAGCTGTCTGAGAGTCACTTTTCGCTAAAATTGATGGTTTTCCCTGCAAAGTGAAAAAACTGTTTTCCTCACTTATTTGTTTAAATAGAAAAGTTAGCTAATAAAAGTTTTTGACTCACGAGACGAGAGATGTCTTGTATTATGTTCCTTTAGACAATTTTACAATAATCTAGCGGATAAGACTTTTTTCGAGTTTCTTTTTTATTTTCGCTAATTTTCCTGGTGTACGTATAAAATTTTGAAGCGATAAAAAAAAGATTTTGAAAGTGGTGGGTTCTGGATTAAGATTTATATTGGTTCTTTTACTTATTTTACCTATGGTAGTTCTATGTGTACACGTAACATCGGAATAAAGTGTATAATTCTAAATCTGGGACATGTTTGTTAAAATTTTTGTTGTAAATCCACAGGCTAGACAATAACAGGCAAATCGTTACCTAATCGCAAGACAGTTGGGATTTCGACAGAACCACGAAAAAATGTGTTTGGCAGAGACAGAACAAAGTTGAGGCGTGGGCGGAACACAACGATTTAAGACGTGCTCCAGAATCGACCTCTTTCAGTTTTTCAGTGGGTGTGAAATTTATATTCAATTACCGAAATAAAACCTGTTGGCTTACTTTTATATATGCGCGTCCTAGGGTTTCTTGGCACCGATAAATTTTCCTCATAACTTCGGCCGGGGGACAGTCGGGTGGAGGAAATATGCGCTGCCGTTAAATGAAATGGCGGCTGATCTGTCACGCACCAAGTTTGTATAATAGATTTATTAATGGTCTCGTCCAGCTTAAAGACATTGTGAAATTCGGCCTGGAACCCAAGCTTAGACAGCTTGTCTATATTACATACATAAACTGGTGTATTCCTAAGATTTTTATTAGGCCCCATTCACACATTCTTTGTGTCGCGCGACATCCAACTGCAAATTACTACAATTACTACATTTATGTTCAACAAACAAATGGCATTGCCATTGTGGCAAGAAGTCAGTGTTACCAACTACAACAACAAGTTTAGAATAGCTTTATAGTTACCTGAAAATAATAGTTTTTGTCATTAATAATTGTGGAGTTTTGTAACGATATGTTGAAAAACAATTTTTCCGCATCACTTTTTAAAAATCGTGTATACTTTGTACATTTTGAAAATTCAATAGTTTTTGAGATATCGCACAATCAAGTTAAAGATACTCAAAAACCGAAAATCTACTTTCAAAATTCTAATAGGAATTGAGGTTAAAAACTTCAAACAATAAATTTAAACATTTAAAAGAAACTTTAGGTATAATCAGTATAAAATAGATTTTTTTTTTGGTGGGTGTACCAAACCATATTATTTCTTTTAATAAAAACACTGGAATGTACAGGGTGTTAACGCGAAAATTTCCCCGTCTTTTTCCCCATTATTGTTTAGAGATACGAAAAAAGGGAAGAATAAAGGTTGTAGAGATAAAAAATTTATCGCATTTCCAAGATAACTATATATTTAACTACATATTTTTAACACCCTGTAGTTCTTTAAAATATTAAAAATGCTGCCAAAAGAGCTTTTTAATAATATTTTCTATCTGATACACTTATTCTTAACAGTCTACAAGATATTAGATATTTTAATGTAGATTTACGTACCAGCATTGGAAAAATATTGACAATTAAAAAAATTATGTTAATGTGTACAATTAAGTAAAATAAAAAATACGTATATTTCACGAAGCATATACAGTGTATTTTTTTTAAAGCTGTAGGAAATAACTTGACTAAGAAAAATATACAAATAATATTTAATATAACTTTATGTAGTGTATTTTTTTAAATCTGACGTAGGCCAACTTTTTTATTTGAAGTTATAGACTCGTACTTTCAAATGCAAGTTGTAGCAAATAACTTGACTAAGAAAAATTTACAAATAATGTTTTCCGGTGTTGCCAGATTACGTCAGTAGCTACTTAAACAATTTTTTTTTTAATTGCAATACCGTAATTTTTTTAACAAGCAAATAAAACACTTTTTTATTAAATTAAGTGTCCAAGAAAATCATCAACTCAGGGTTATTTGAGATATAAAATATAAGCAACCCTGAACATGACTGCAGATTATTTTCGTTGTTTTTGCTGATTATTCTAAAACGGCTAGGTACTCCAATAAAGAAATGTGACATAACATTTTTTATTTAGAACTTGAAGAATTGTTAAATTATGTTAAAAAATACGGTATTGCCATTTAAAAAAATTTTGTTTAAGCAGCTACTGAGGAAATCTGGCAACACCGGAAAACATTATTTATTTATTCTCTTAGTCAAGTTATTTCCTACAACTTTGCATTTGGAAGGACTAGTCTATCACTTCAAATAAAAAAGTTGGCATATGTCAAGTTTTAAAAAAATCACACTGTATAATATCGCAGATCATTTCCTTTAAAATATAAAACACTAATGCACTGTAAATAAATTGGTCTGAGTGAAAGCTGAGTCGAAATTATTGAGTACATTTTCAGTCGATATTGGGCATTTCGATCATTTTACACATTTTTAATAATATTTAAACTAAAACTGATAGTTTGACTCATAAAATTTTAGTTGGACCTCCTCATACTAATTGAGCAAAATTTCACTCTATCGGGTGGACAGAAATTGATATATGTATTATTCAGTGAAATTGAGTGAAGAGAAAGTTCAATTTTTTTTTACATTGTAGGAGGCAATAAAATGTTTTAAAAAGTAAAAAACGAGTAGGTAACAGTATTAAATGAAGATGGTGATTTACTAAAAATTGCATTCTTCTAAAAACAGTTAGTTTATTTTTTATTTTGTAACTTTTTTCTATATCTGCAGCAAAGCAATTATTTTTTTCTTAATATACCACTCTACAGGGCCTACTAGGGATGATACTGATTAATAATAAATACGTAATATTCCGAAAACTGTCAAAAATGTATAATGTATCTTAGAAAAGCTCTTTTGATAGTTTAAACATATACAGAAGAGAGGTCTCTACCTCGGAAATGCTATATTCAATTGTTTTTATACCTAAGTGAGTCAAAAAAATATTTCAAAATACCTACAAGTTTACAATTATTCCCATTTTTTTTTGTATCTCAAACTGTAAATAAGAAGATAGCGGGAAAATGAGACGGGTGAATTTCCGCGTGACCACCCTGTACAATCATTGACTGTATAAGCTACACCACTTGTAATGGTACAACACGATATAGTACACTTTGATTAGTCAAAACATTTTGTTTAGATGCAAATTAAAATTACAACTGTCAAAACAACTTTGTCATTAAACTATTGGTATTTAAGATAGTTCATAGAAGTATGGCATAAATCTAATTTATGATGAGTGTAAACAAAATCCTGGATAGTCAGCTTTTTTCAGTAAGATATTTTAATCTATAGTTTCATAAAAATAACCCTTGTCTGACTTTTCTCTCGGAAAGGTTTATTATATTAATTTTTTTCACAAGCAGCAAAATATAGAAATAAATAAAGAAAAAAGTAAAACTGCATCACAAATAACTTACCTCAAACAACGTCTTACACTAGAAGTCATTCTTTGAGTCACATACGATTTATGAGATTTAATTTTCCTTCATTTAAGTGCATTTAATCATAAAAGCGCACGCCACTGCTAAGGCGCCTACCTAATTCATCGTCACAAGTGAACGTTGTGGAAAAAATCGAAAATAAGCACATGCGGTCGCGTTATTGCTAGCGCATCCGTGTGTAGCCGACTTAACATTGTAATTATTTTGGATATCGCGCGACATGAAAAGTAAGAGGGGCGTAAGAGGGACCTAAAGCATTAGTTTATTAAAAATTAACGATTTATTGTTACAATTAAGAATTACATTTCAACAAAATTCAAAAGGGGAGGAATATTTTCACTGTTAGATGCACCATAGCAACTTGTGTAAGTATACCTGTATTATAACATCTGAGCTTCACATGTACCGAATAAGGATCTGTAATTAATACATAGGAATATTAGCACTGAACCGTGAACCAGGTTGAAAGGTAAAAAATAATCTAGTAGGCATTTTACTTCCTGTTCATTACCAACTAGTTCGTATAAATCATTACTTTTAATAAGTCAATCACAAGCCTTGGCTGATGTGTCATTTATTTGCAACTGTATAATTTATGGATGAGAAAAGATTATCTAGATGCGCACTTGTTTGGTGGTCTACAAAATAGTAATATACAGTTCCCTCCCACGCGTGGTATTCTGCAAGTTATTAGTTCTTACCAATTTGAAGGGAAGTTTCCTTTGATATAATTTAAAGTTAATAAATAAATGGAGCTGTGAATTATTAGTACGATACGTTTCAATCTTGACAACTGAAGCAAGAGTGCAAATTTGGTTAAAACGTACCGTGAGTCACCACCCATAAATAAAAAAGTGAATGCATTTAAATGAACATGTTCCAGTACAACTGGTGGACATCCTAAAGAAACAATTTTTAAGAGTCCATTCTAAAAATGGGTAATTACATCCGAGTTAAACACATGTTTCTATTTTGTAAATTAGCAGCAGTTGATGGTATAATTCTAGTTATTAGGACCATTATATAGTGATTTATTATAGCCATTGACGTGCTCCTGGTGTATCGGAACGCATTAACAGTTTTTATTGACGTGTTTACCGTTTGTCATTTAAACAAATACAAACAATCTTTGAGAACTTGCGACAAATTGTTTAAAAAATTGTTATATTCCAGTTCTTGTTAATACAATAAATGCAAATACTTTTGTGTATTCGCAAATTGTCAGATGAATATTTTCGACACCTTACATACAGGGTGCACCAAAAAGGTCAAAAGGACAATTTGGTAACAACGGACTCCTGGGTTAAAATAAAATGATTAAGATAATCTTATCTATATACAAAAATGCTTTGTTTGCAAGGTACCAGGCGTTAAAATAGAATTTTCAAAATCGTTTTTCCTAATATTTTTAATTTGTGACTTAAAAAAAATCTCGCGCCTCTCGGGCCCATTGTTTCACGTCACTGTGCACCTCACCCCTTCTTTAATTCTGGGTTCCACAGTACCGCGCAGCATTAATTTTTTCCCTGGGACAAAGGGTCAATGAGGAGAATCCCTTTATGGTTGGTCTCAAAACACAGTTGCCACGATTTTTCGGGCCAAAACAAAGGTTTCGTATTTCTTCACCGATGGTGATGATGGATGTCACCTCTGCATTGATTTCGTAGCCCGTCATAGTGAAGGAATTGTTCACCTGGCGATATTCGAAATAGCGGCATTAATTTCAACACGCCACTACAACAACAGTTCTCAAGTGACTGAGACAAATAAGGGCACATTCTGCTTCCAATACCTTGGCCTTGAATGCAGTGTTGCCAACTTTGTCGAAAACAAAGACCACAGAACATCAGCGTCTCAGTACTTTAGTTACTTTGCGTATATGTTTTATATAAACAGAAACAATTATGGAAACAATATTCATATGAACTTTTTCTTATTTTTTTTAAATACTCTTCGCTTTCAAAGTTTGTTACCTTGTACCTATATACTTATTAAAATTTTGTACACAAATTCTGTAGAAAATAATGTAACGGTCTTCGAATGCATGAAATAAAACGGCGTTCGTTAGATAATTCGTGTAATAGAACCGTCTTTTATTGACGGGCATATCCATGTGTGGTATCTGCACCGGATACAGACGCATATTTTAAAAGTTATCAGACAGCATGTGGTTGTTTCTGAGCGATAGCTCTCTCTAGTCGAACAACGCTAGCCCAATTTTATCGTCGCTACTAATCTTTACAATTTCGCATTTCTCTGGACCGTTAAATTATGAGATAGTTCGGCTGTAAGCTCGGCCCAATAAATTTCCCGCCATAAAATATAAATAAATGCTAACAGCATAGTATCTAGAAATTTAAATTGTGGTTATTAAATATATAAATACAAATAAAACAATATTATTATTAGAGTTGGTTTTGTATTCTATCGTAATACAGTAATATTTAAAAAGAGATCTATATACTTGAGGACTAAATTACCAGTTTCCTTAATATACAGGGTGAGTCATTAATAATGCTACACAACTTAATGACAGATTGTTAACGTCGAAATATAGCGATTGAGCCAAACGTGCCTTAATCAATTGTTGCTACTTTTCGTTATATTATACATATATACAAAAAGTTAGACATATATTTACATTGATAGGACAGTATAACTAGCGCCGGCTAGATGAGACATTACACATTCGTATTTGTCACCTCAAAAAATATAACTACAAATTTTCAAAACAATCGGTCCATACATACTTAAACTATAGCAAAAAATCGAAAATATTTTTTTAACTTTTAACACCATATAGAACGAAGAAAAGCAACAATTGATTAAGGCATATTTGGCTCAATCGCTATATTTTGACGTTAACAATCTGCCATTAAGCTGTGTACCATTATTAATAACTCATCCTGTATAATATTCTATTATGCATAAACAACAATTTGAATTGAAAGTAAGTAAAAGTTTAGCCCTTCATCGTAAAAACTAAAATAGTGTTTTAGTTCGGAGTGTAGAAAAGATATTTTGCATGACAATAAAATATCCGTTTTAATTCACTTATCTTATAACTCTTCAGCGACTAAGAATACACTTTAGTTCTCTCAAATAAATATTAAAATATTACTTTAGTTCGGAGTATAGAAAATACGTTTTCTGTGACAACAATTTAAAATAATCGTTTTCAATATAAAAATTAAAATAGCACTTTAGTTCCTCATAAAAGATGTTTTTCTTTCTTTCAAAATAAAAAGTAATATCACTTTAGTCCAGAGTGTGTACAACGATTAAAATTAATCTTTTAAATACACATGCAGTCCTCAAGAAATTAAAAGTAAGACTGTAATCCTTGAATATAAGAACTAAAATAGCACATTAATTCGGAGTATAGAGAAGATATAATAATAATAATTTGTAAGTTTTAAAATATCTGTTTAATTGTGTTGGTAGCCTGTGAAAGATTGAAAACAACATGTTAGTCCTTTCAAATAAAGTGTCACTTTAGTTCGGAGGATAGAAAAGGTGTTTTGTATGACAATTTAAAATAGACATTTTATTTTAGCTTAGCCCTCAAGTAATTAAAAGTAACACTTTAGTCCTTCAATATAAAAACTAAAATATCACTTTAGTTGGCAATATAAAAAAAATGAGTTATATTCGTATAACATTTTAAAATATCCATTTGATTTGGATGAGTAACTAATAGTAACACTTCAGTCGTCTCAAATACAAAATAAAATATCACTTTAGATCGTAGTATAGTGGTGCTTTGTATGACAATTTAAAATATTCGTTTGATTTTACATGTAATCCTCTAGTAATTAATAGTAACACCCTAGTTCTCCAATATATGTTTAAAACGTTCTTTTCAATTTGCTTGTAAACCTTGAGCGACTAAAAATAGCACTTTAGTTCTCTTAAATAGAGATATAGATATCATTTTAGTTCAAGGTGTAAAAAACTTGTTTTCTATGATAATAATTTAAAATAGTCATCTGACTTTACATGCAGTCCTCAAGCAATAAATAACACTTTAGTTCTTCAAAATAAATATAATTTAGTTTGAATTGTAAAACAATGGTTTGTCCATTATACAATATTCGTTTGATTTTACATGTGCGTACTTGAACGACTAAAAATAACAGTTTAGTTCTTCAAAATAAAGACTAAGATACCATTTAAATTCAGAGTGTAGAAAAGGTGTTTGTATGAGAACGACGATTTAAAATTCGTTTAATTTTATACGTAATTTTCAAATGACTTATTTAGGGTATAGAAAGATTAAAAGTAACAATTTAGTCTTCAAAATCAATTTATTATTTAATATAAGTTTTTTTTGTTTAACCGTAATTTTAAAACATTCTTTTGACTTTATGTGCCCTCAAAACCATTAAAACTTACAGTTGATCCTTCGAAATAGAGTGTAAAATGACGCGTTCTTCCTTCTAAGTCAATAATAATAGTTTCTGTTGAATTATTCCTAAAGCTGTTGTCAGGATCAATAGTTATTGTGATAGGTTTTGAATGACCCTCGTAAACGTAATTATTGAAACGGAATGGATTTTATAGATAGTAAATAAAACTTAATTAAACTACAAGACTAGATTTATTGAATAGGTACTATAACGGCCAATTACAGCTCCCATTCATGGCGAATTCACCTGTGCTCTAAGACCTCCAATGGAAGGTTATTGCCTTAAATGCCCTTTTGGATAATTTAATTGCTGCAATAATTATTTGCTTCGGATGAACACCCTGGCATTGTGTTAAAATTCACGTTTCAGAGAATTCCTTTTGTCGGTATTCACCCGCTCGCTTTGATCGCTTTATTGAATTTATGTGCTTCGAAAAAAACACTAACAATTAACATTGTTTAGCTTTAATGGAGATTTAGGAAGCAGCCTCGAAGCGTGCTGCTCCAGAGGCTAGCGTTTCTAATGGTCAGTAAATTGATGTCTTTCTTCCTACACTGTCTAAACCAGTGCCTCCCAAAATGTGCGCAGCGTTGCCTAGTGCGTCATGGATAAAACTAGATGTACTGACATGATATGCATCCTTATCTTTCCGAACAAGATTTTTTTTTAATTTCGCCCAAAATGCGCTAATGTCCCCATATGCTTTTTAATGCATGCTAAAAAAGTTTGAGAACCACTGGCTCAGTTAGTAATCGAAGTGAATGGATGGCGGCTTAATATGAGATGATAATTATTATTATTAGACCGATCGAAATAACTCATTTCGAGGGAAAAAAAAGAAATTTGTTACCTGGACTTTTATAAGTGGAAATGAAAAAGGGGCTTATAATAAACGAAAAAAAAAAAATGCGTTGAATTTGGGGGATAGAAAAATTGTGAAAAATTGTATCATTGAGATTTTTGGCGAAAGATGAGGTGAAAATCATGCCAAAATCTACAACTTTATACAATATGCCATTTAGAAAGTTTTAAAATTCCGGGTAGTTCCGGGAATTTCCGGAAAAACCCGAAATTTTGTAAAATTGTTTAATTTTATTTCTGGCTTTATTTGAAAATTAATTTTAAAATAAATTGCATATTTACAATGCCACTTTTTTCGCTTTATACAATAGCGTCCACATTTTTGCAATTCGACGTTAATTTTTTTAAATACGTCGCTGCTATTTTTTTTATAAAATCTAGTCATTTTTAATTCTGAATTAGATGATATTACTATTGTAATCGCTTAAAAAGGGTTTTAGCTATCATTGAAATTTTTTTACTACCTACTATTAGCTATACTAATTAGAAATAATAAAACATAAATACATTCCATAAATTCGTATTATTTTTTTTATTAGGTTCAACTTTTTAAATTATTGATTAAAACAAATTGGATATTTCGTGCTATATTGACATTTATACTGTTATCACTTCCTCCAATAGATATTTTGAAAGCGTTCGGAGTTCAGAGTCGTACTCAGGAAAAATTTTAAATGATAGCTAAAAACCTTTTTAAGTGATATCAATATAATATCATTTAATTCAGAATCACAAATGACTAGATATTGTCATAAAAATAGCAGCAACGTATTTAAAAAAATTAACCTAATGATGGTCCCTTGAAGACGAAACGTCGGATTGCAAAAATGTTGACGCCATTGGATAGAGCGAAAAAAGTGACAATGTAAATATACAATTTATTTTAAAATTCGTTTTCAAATAAAGCCAGAAAAAAATAAAACGATTTTGCACAATTTCGGGTTTTCGGGTTCGCGTCAACAGTAGACTTTATAATGCTAAAATCTCAAATCATCCAGAGATAATTTATCATTTGTGCATTTGTAATTCGACTTAGATATTCATAGCAATACTGTACAAAAATAATGTTTTGGGTCAAACAATGAGACCCAGTTTTTTTTGTATTTTTTTTCGTAGAATTGAATGGTGTAATCAGTTTTTGAATTTTTTTAATTTAAACAAATTATCAACCATTACTGAAAAATTCATTGCATTTTTGAACATGTTTTTGAACTGTGATTACAGATTTTTTTATTTTACCAAAAAGTATATATCAAAACAAAAAAAATTATCACTGGCAGAACTCTGTACGATGATTTTTCTAAGGTAGAATTTTTCTATGAAAAAAGTGTTGCAGACCGGAAAAAATTAATATCTCGGAAACCTCTTGATTTTGTTAACTAAAAATAATTGTGGTTGTTTAAGACACAGAAAGGTGTTCACCAAGTTTCGTCAAAATTAAATTATTTTTGCGGAAATGATAAATAAAAACGAAAAGTCAGAAAAAAAACTGTTTTTGAGGTTATCTTAAAAAGTGACTTCTACAAAAGTTGTAGATTTTTGCATGATCTACAACTTTTGCATTGGATACTTTTTTGTTTGGCGTCACAACTTGTCAACGCATTTTTTTTTTATGTTTATTATAAGCCCTTTTACCATTTCGACTTATAAAATTCCAGGGTAACAATTTTTTTTTCTCCAAGTGTAATTTAGTTGGACTATATTAGTTAATACATTTTCTGCATTTTATTTAAAAAATGTCTGATTAAATGGAATTAAAATAATTCCTTACCTTACTAGTTAATGATTATACATTGCCACGTTACTTTTCGAGCAGTTTTAATTTATAACACCAAGGTAGTCTTACCCAATTAATATTCTATATAAGGCTCCCCGCATCGATCAGCAGTTTTTTTTTTTAATTCAGCAAAGCAATTTTAAACTTGTATATTAATGCAGGCGATGCCTCATTGCACCGCAGACGTCACTTAATACTGGACGATGCACAAAGCCGTAATCCGAAAACCAGGACCATCTTTGGTAGGTTCCCGTTACTTTCGGCTTGCTGCCTTTAAAATATGTGACTGACTGCACCAGCGGCGCACGTAAGGACCGAATGAATACCTATAATTGTTTGTTAGTCTACAAAAAAGTGTCTGGCGTACTTCCGAAGAAGAATTCTGAGAAAAATAGTTCCCCTATTACACAAATTCAGTATATGTTGTTTGACCATTTTTTTATCGTACCTACGCTTTCAACTTAAATATTTGGAAATGGACTTTTCATATCTATACAGGGTGTTTCTGAAATCAGTTCCTTGAAAAGGGTAATACAAATTTTCTTTATAAAATACTAGCAACCCGCCCCGGCTTCGCACGGGCAAATATAAAACAGCCTATGTTACCCCGAGGAGATGTAGCTTTCGGTAAAATTGGTTGAGTAGTTTTTGAGTTAAATCGTAACAAACAAAAAATCAATCATCTTTCATTTAATGCGACCCTAATATTAATTTTAAAATAATTCACGATATATCTATATACCTAACTAGCGGCCCGTCCCGGCTTCGCACGGGTGGACATTTATTTTAAACATTTTGGGATATAAAAAATATAGCCTATGTTACTCAGGGATAATGTAGCATTCTAATGGTGAAAGAATTATCGAAATCTGCCAGTAGTTTTTGAGTTTATTAGTAACAAACATACATACATACAAAAATACAAATATTTCCTCTTTATAATATTAGTATAGAAGTCAACAAACGAACTCAAAACTAAAAATGCAAAAGCTTTAAATTGAAAACAATATAGGTAACTTCCAACAATGTGAAAACAAAACGAATTAAATTAAAGTACCTATGTTCAGGACTATCAATTTTAATTAATAAGTAAGTAGTTAGGTATCGAACTACCTAAAGAAAACAAACACGAAACAAAAATGCGACTATGAAGTTGAATGATTCACAATAAGAAAAAAACAAACAAATTATTAAAACTCAATGAATAAAAGTATGTTTGCAAGTATCTATGTATGTTCCGACTACCTAAAGACAACAAATACAAAACAAAAATGTGACCTTAAAGTATCGAACGCAATTATAACTTTCCAACAACACCCAGAAAGAAAACACAGTCGTCACCTCAGTTTATTAAAGGATCACGCGCGCGTTATCGTTCGGCTTATTAGCTAAACAGTAGGCAAGACGGTGCGGGGGGAGGGTCGGCGATCGCATCAAGCGAAGCGAGACGCTTGAATTTTATTCTCGCGTCCGTAATTTTTTTGCGATTACTCCTAAGATATTCATTTAAATTATATGGTGTAAAAGAGTAAAATAATGTGCATGAAATGCTTAAAGCCTCTAACTTATTTAAAATGATAAGGATTAATACCGTATTTGTGTAAATAGCTTTTACAT
>NW_019416247.1:1455631-1506972 GCF_000390285.2 Anoplophora glabripennis
ATTTGACTTCTAAACAGTATTTTCGGTTTTTCTTGAAAACGCCACCTCCTATCGACTTTGGACAAGAGGGTCTTTTCTGGGTAAAATTGAATGCTCTTTCATATTTTTCGAAAACATTTGCAAAATATCAAATCGGCTATACTTTTTTTTATAAAAATATGCATAGAGACCCCTCTATCTCCACCACTGGAACTAATATGCGATGATTTTCTGTGTCAAATTATTTGCCCTCAAATACTAAGTCTTTCGCCGCAACATGATGATTTTTTTTGTCAGCGGTTATTTAGTTAAAAAATAAATAAATAAAACAAAAATAAAATTGAACGCCCTGTATCTCAGAAACTAAGCGTTTTAGGACCCATATATATAGGAACTTTTAGACTCAAAATGAGGTCTTCTACCGATTCCTGAAGTCCTGCTATTTAAATGTGAGACACCCTGTATGTAGTATGTTATCTTTAACATATAGACATATGCCATCGCGGACTTTTCTGTAGGCATATATAAGATACACAATTCCTCCATACATTGATACACTACATAAATGTTCGGATCCCCCCTGCTTGCACGCGAGGCGCGGGGTCACGGGGTGCCCGCGCGGCCCGGTCGAATCACGGCGACACGAAATTAATTTCATTGCGCATTATTTTGATTTTGCTATATCTCCTAAGGTATTCATTTAATTTGCATGGTGTAAAGGGAAAAAATAATCGTCATGAAATGCTCAAGCCAACTAACGTATTTAAAATGATAAGGATTAATACCGTATTTGTGTAAATAGCTTTCCAATTACCGCTTTATAATTGCCCATTTTTGTATTAGCATTAAAATGGATATAGTATGTTATCCTTAAGAGATAGACGTATGCCATCGCGGACTTTTCTGTAGACCTATACATATAAGATACACAATTCCACCATACATTATTTTGTTATATCTCAAAGGGTTTAGGCAGCGTTTTCGTTGAAAGCTCCCAGACGGCTAATTTTTTTCCGACACCTCCAACAAATATCGTTAATGTATACAAAAACTTAACAAATTATATACTAAAACCTTCCTCGAGAACCACTCTATCCATTGGTGAAAACAGCATGAAAATCGGTGCAGTAGTTTTTGAGTTTATCGCGAACAGACAGACAGACAGACAGACGCGGCGGAGGATTTTGTTTTATAATATAGTGAAGTACTTTAAAAATTTCCTTTGTACGATCTCCAAATTATTTATGTGCACTGTATATAGCGGGTTGCACACAATTGCATATTCCAATGTAGACCTCACAAACGAATTATATAAAATAAATAACGTACTATGATCCAAGAAATATTTACCATTTCTAATAACGAACCCTAAATTTTTATATGAGGTCTTCAATGTCATATCAACATGTTCAACAAACGAAAGCTTACAATCAAATACAATCCCTAAACCTTTGATGAGGGTAGACCGATCTAAATATACATACATCATTAATGTGGTAACCAAAGCTCAATGGGTGTATTTATCTACTAAATGACATAACATTACATTTTTTAGAATTTAGTGGGAGTTTATTAGCTATACACCATATGTTCGACTAAATTTAAAGCATTTTGCAGCGATTAGAGGTCTCAATCCTCGTATACAACTTCATATCATCTGCGTACATAAAAAAAATTGACATCAATGGAATTTATTATGTCATCCAAGAAGATGTTGAACAGTAGAGGTCCCAGGACTGAACCCTGATGTACTCTTGACAGTACTCTTATTACTTGTGATTTGAACCCCCCTTGTTGTACATATTGCATTCCATCAGTCAAGTATAACACAGACAAATCAACTCAATTCTCAGACAATCCGTAACCACCCAGTCTTTCAATCAAAATTTTGTGATCCAGTCTATCGAAGGCCTTCGAGAAATCTGTGTATATAATATCAACCTGCCTCTGATTATGCAAAACATTGGGGATATATTGAGTAACACACACGAGATTAGTTGTAGTAGATCTCCCGTTCATAAAACCATGTTGATTTATGGTTACAATATTTTTGACATGGTTATAGACATAATGATATTAATGATACAAGATATTCTCAAATAAATGTAAGCCGACCCTGTGCATCTTGTGCACGTGCGTTGTGTGTTGCAGTATTACTTAGCCGGCGTATAAAATATTTATTGGTGTGATGCAAATCCTTACGTTGTACAGAGATCTCGGTTCCGCTAACGGTTTTCAATTAATGTGGGGTGTGATGCTTTTGGTGAGAATGTTTATTAGCACGTGGAAACAACTTTGATCAATTTGTAGAGCATATCGTCTATTGGAAAGCAATTTGTTTATTCGTTTAGTTTTTGTGTTACTTTTAAACGAGATTTGAATAAATTTCAGCATTTTCGATTACAAAATTTAAACCGTCAAAACCGCCATCAGCGCTTTCGTACTGCGGCTGCCGCACCAGAGACAGCTTTAACTTTGTTTAAACATTCATGTGGAATTTTTTTATTCAATTTAAAATGTAGAACATCAAATGCTTATAAAAGTTGCTTATTTTCGCGCTTTCTACCACCCTTTTCAAGGAACGCACTTATTTCAGAAACACCCTGTATATCGAAGAATATTTGTTTACTTTCTTAATGGATGAAGTTATCGAAAAAAATCTTAACAAAGGTTCTGTCTAATTGACAGTTTTTGATGTCAAATGGACCCTATTTTGTCCCATTTAAACCTAAGTCAAATTTTTTAATTTCGTACTTTATTTCCACAAAGCAAGGCCGAAGCGTCAAGTTTGAAACACTCTGTATAATTCGGAACAATTCAACTGTGAATTGTTTGAAGTCGTTTATAAATGTAGATAGTCGCTAGAGCCCTAGATTAGATCTATGAGTCACCCAATCGGCGTGGCGCTTTTAGATCCGAATGGTTACAAGTCATTTATAAATGCGAATAGCCAGTAGGGCCCCAGATTAGATCCCTGAGTCATCCTAACGCTTATTCCATGTATGATATACCATGCGGAGCGGCATCTCCGGAGGCGTTTATCATCGTATCAAGTAAAAATAAGGCCCGCATCTGCACACGGCCGTGCGCGGTCAGCGGCAACATTATTCGGTCTGTGACTTGGTCTCGGCGTATAAGTTGGACCCACTCCTTGAATGCCAGCCCGACCCCCGAGTCACTACATAAATACACGGCCTATCTCTTGCAAATTGATTGTAAATGGCAAAGGATCGGATTTTCCTTTTATAGCGCTGGCCGCGTGTTCGGACAGGTTCTAATCGCCATTGACCATTGCACATTTGTCGGTCGCGGTCGGCCGGGTATCTATGCACTTGAAAATTAAATTTAAAAAATAATTAATTGCAGGATGATGAATTTTGTACATTTGACATCAATTCACATTTTTGGCAACAATAATTTAAAGCTTACCTATATTAACCATACTAATTTTTGAAATAAAAAAAATGCAAAAAAATTCAGTACGAAGAATTTAGGGGTGTATTTTTGAGGTCAAAATAAGGCTTTTTTCTCCATAAACGTGGGTCTACAAATGCTTAGTTTTCGATATACAAGGTGTTATTAAAGTTTTTTATTTTTTTATTTTTTTTTTAGAAATAATTTCCAATCAAATTTGTTGGCATAAAACTTGGGAGACGGGAGTTTTTTAGGATGTTAAATTTGGTCATTGGTTTTAACGCTGCTTTTAGAGGGCGCCACCTATAAGGGCACGCTTGAATTAAATTGGCCCTAACTTTATTGCTAGTGCGTTTATTCCCCTATCAATTTTAAGCAAAAAAAGGTATACTTGGTCGAAATGTCTCAGACCAATCGTATCCGAGATATTGGCTGATCAAGAGTTAAATGCTTACCATATTTTCAAATTTTATTAACTATTTACCGTGGAAAATTTTAAAATTTATTCACCATCTAATCAGTAATGCAATGATCTTGAATGTTAGCTCTTTACATTTTATGTAAAGCGTATCCTTATAGGTGGTGCCCTCTACAAGCAGCGTCAAAACCAATGACATATTTAAATTTAGCATCCTAAAAAACCCCCGTACCCCAAGTTTTATGCCAACATTCAAATTTGTTTGGAAACTATTCCTAAAAAATCAAAAAATTTAACACCCTGTATATCGAAAACTAAGCATTTGTGGACCCAGGTTTAAAGGAAAAAAAAGTCTTATTTCTACCTCAAAAATACGCCCCTAAATCCTTTGTACTGAATTTTGAATCACCTTGTATAATTTCAAATAATTTTAACCGTTTCATGAATGTTTTCAAAAATTAATATAATATGATTCATTAGAGCTCTATAGTCAAAATGAACTAATTAATTCTTATATTCAAAAAAGGCGATAAAACAAACCCCTACAATTAATTATTTACAAATCAACTTGATGACGATTTGCCTTTAGATTCATTGAAAGAATTATAGTGTACCACTTTAGAATTTCTCCTTAACTGTTGTGATAATTTCCTATTGAAATTATGACAACACGGTGTTATTCCAGGTAGATCTGCTACTACCAAGTGTAATTCAGTGGGACAGATTACCTACACAATCTGTGTCAGTGGTCGCTTGAGATTGCTCGTGGAAATCATGTCGATGTTCTTTATTTGGACTTCTTCAAAGCCTTCGACATTCGAAGCTATTTGAGCAATAGAATATTCTGTTTTCGTGTTAGGTTTTGCTACTTTTAATCATGTACGATCTGGTGTACCGCAAGGATCTGTTCTTAATCCACTGATATTATATTTAGCAGATCTTGGTTACCTTGTAAAAGTCTTCACAAGCTTTAAGCTGACGAAACAAAAACATATGGACATTCTCTAGAACAGTGCAATATCAATCAAAATAATCTTAACAAACATTGAACGCAGTATGGTTAATTCCATTAAACACAAATAAATGTAGCAGGGTGACAAAAATTCTGATCACTCTTACGCCATTAATGAAACCCGAGTTAAAGTATTACGGGAACAGAACGATTTGGGTGTGACAATAACTATGATCTCTCCTGGTTCAGTAAGATGTCCAAAATCACAAGAAAAGCTAATCCTATATATTATTCAAAGCTTTCCTAAATACCTACTGTTCTAGTCATTTGCTTCGTTATCTAAATCCTACATTAATATAAACCATTTAGAAAATATTGAAGGCAGATCTACCAGACAAATATGTACGTGCTTTGAAGAATCAAACCTGTCATAAGCGAATCGAATCCTTGAATCTTCCACTACATGTCTAAATGTAGAATTAGAGGCTACATAATTTTTACCTCCAAACAAATACTCTGTGGATTGAAGCCCTGTCCAGCATTGAATTATACTCGCAATATCTAGTAAGTAAACGTTTAAGATGATTCGCCAGCAGAATCACGAGACTTTGGTGTCGAACTTATTATCATAAAAAAATTTACGACAATCACGAATAAAAAATCATCAGAAAGCGCGAGCAAACTTGTCCTTTACATTTTAAGTTGCAGCCTCAATAGGCTGGAATCATATTTTAAATATTATAAGTTTCTGATAGATTGACTTTTTTGTTTCATTACTTTTTTTCAACATAAAATATTGCGGGTGTAAAACAAATAAATAAATCAGTATGCCATATATTTAGATGTCAATCTAGGGACATGTAGGCGAGATATACTACTGATGAGAACTAATAAGTTCGAAACTGATCTTTGTTTGGTGATTCTGCTGACGAATGATCTCAGCTGTTTACTATATATTAAATGTAATTCAATGCTGAACGTAATTTTAGTCCTTTTGCGACATTAAGTAACAGTATCAATTATGATATACGTTATAGGTTATATCTCACCAAATCTCAAGAGCTGTTACCACTTTCAGAGTCTCTATCATAATTCTAAGAATATCAGTAATGTGGATGAGATACCTAATTGTGATGATTTTCTTTACTAATGATCCTAGCTATTTAGCAGATATTGATGGTGTAATTTCGATGCTGGACAAGGCATGTAGTGCGCAGAGTAGTTGTTAACCACAATATAATTGATTAAAAAATATCAGTAATTTTAATAGTATTACAGGTAGTACCATTTCTTTTATAAATACTCGTATTTACAAGACTATTTTCCTTTTAAATTACCAATTTACCAGACCCATGCGAAGAAAGCGAAAATTTACGCCTACATATCCGCCTATCGAGTTCGAACATCACGTCACGGCATAATGTCTCTGTAACCACTGATCTATTGACTGTTGTACTTGCATTTGCTTGAAAACTTTTATATGCCATTAGCGAATTGTGTACTGTTCATTAAGTACAGTATATAATTACTGGATGAAGCAATATGGCATCTACTAGGTGTGAAGTTAGCTATTTGCATGGGATTAAATGAGATTCTATTGCATATTTAGGGCCTACTCGAGTACATTAATGGAGAATAAGGTGTTATAGATCCAGCCTTTATCTCCTCCACATATCCGATATCGAGAAAATGGTGTTGATAGTAGATGTATAAATAAAGATTAAACAAGATTACAGTTTTTAAGTACATCAGCAAGTAAGACACTGCACTTTTTCTTTGTAAGCCTCTCTTGATATTTTATTATCACTATTATTTGATAATATATTTTCATAAACTACACGGTTCTCCGTGCTGCTATTGTGTTTCCAGTGACAGCCCCACATTTGGGGTGAGGCACCTTAAAGGTCACACTAGTGCGAATTGGGATTTTGCCAAATTTGAACCTTTATGTCTTTATTTGTAAACAAAGACAACGTATTTATACCAAAACTTTAAAAAATTTTAAAATTTTCCGAGAAATCGAATGATGTAATTAGTTTTAAATAAAATTAACTTGTTAATAAAAAATCCGATTGAAAAAATAAACATTTTCCGAAAAATTACTTATTTTAATTTAGTATTTTTTTTATAAATAATCGCTAGAGAAAAAGTACAAGGATTTTGAAGTTCAAAGTATGTATGTACATTTTTAAGAAAAAAAATACCCCATATTGATACAATGATATCGATTTTTCCCGGTACCTATCTCATAGGCATTTTTTGAAGATTTTTGTGATTTTTGGCTCCTTTGGCTCATGTAAATTGATGTTTATTTTGCACTCTTTTGTATAAAAATATAAATTTAAACAATATTGAACATATACATGTTACAATTAAACTATTAATGAAAAAAAATATGTTTAAAAAATTATTGACAATAAATAAACAATGTTCTAGTCTATTCGACTCGTAAAATGAGTGAAAAAAATAGTAAATTTGCATTTCAATTCACTTTATTTCTAGATTATATGATGTAAATTCAACCACACTTTTGCCTACACTAAAGTGACACTAGTTCAAATTCGCACCGATTAGACCTTCCAGACTCTCTAGTTTGGCCTGCTACCTGAGAAATGCCAGCTGGTGTAACTTTTGAAGGATAACAATTTTTCGTTTATATAAATATCATTCAAGTAATAGAAATTATATATACAGGCTGTCTTCTATAAGAGGGCCACTCCTATGTCTCTCGCTTAATACACAATGCATGTCAAAAACCTTTAGGTATATGTTTTTTGTTGCATTTTTTGACACTTGTAAAAACAAATCTGAGATCCATGGCCAACTTTATGAGTAATAATAAAAAACTAGAGAAGTACCGAAAGTTTAGGGCCGTCTAACTTTTTTATTTTAAGAGACGAAAACTTACGTTAATAAATCGCTTGTTTTTTTCCTCTTTCATTTGATGTACTACATGTCGTCTTTATTTTTTATATTTATTACATTTTTTACAATTTTGGAATAAAAAAGGCAAACTACAATAAATTTAATAAATATAACGTACCTCTTATAAGCAAAATACAGATTTTCTTTTCACATTATTATAATATTGGTTTTTTACTTTAGAGAAAACTGAGCCTTCAATATTTGTCCTTGCACAGACAAAGTAGCTTACGCTAAATGTAGTACAATATGAAATACATATCTTATCGTCGTAAACACTCATTAAAAATTGTCAGGTACAATGACTGATTAAACTGAAATTACAGTCAACCTACAAAATCAATGCCTACTAGCACTTACTATCGAAATAAATGAAATAGACCCCTGAGTTTGGAAACCGATATTGAGAAAACAAAGGCAAAGGCAAACAAATTTGAAATTTGGACCATATATAGCCTCACTATTACTCTATTGTGTGCTAAAATTTCAGTTAGATTCGTTATCCCATTTTTTAGTTATTAATAAAAATGTTGAAAAAATCACGGTTTTCTGCCTACAAAATCGATAACTCTCACTTTAACTCGTATTTTTTTTGTTAATTGATAAATAAATTCCAAATTTTTACTGACGATAGGTCTAACTATTGTCTATCTCCGTAAATATTGCGTTCTTTTAAAAAGGAAAAAAATTGACATAGGTAGTAAATAACTGTAAACAACAATCTGAAAAAAATTGTTAAAATAATACAGTTATAAATATGATATTCTTAAAAACAGTTAAAGTGAGAGGTATCAATTTTGTAGGCAGAAAACCGTGATTTTTTCAACATTTCCATTAATAACTAAAAAAAAACTAACTGAAGCACACAATAGAGTAATAGTATAATATATGGCTATATATGGTCAAAATTTCAAATATTTTTTGCCCCTACGTTTTCTTAATATCGGTTTCCAAACTCAGGGGTCTATTTCATTTATTTCGATAGTAGTCAAGTATTATAATATGGGTGAAACGATAATGCAGACATTTAAAAATATTTTTTGTACCCAAACCGCTCATTTAATCAAAATTCTATAAGAGGCCCAAAAACTTCCAAATGGTATCACCTATCAGATAAAAAATAGTTGTTATTATTGCCTGAAAGAGGAAAAGTTATGAACGGCTATTATCACCATACATCAATTTTGTAGAAGTTGTAGGTTTTAAAAAACACTCTGTATAACAAATTTATAGATTGAAAGCAAAAATCTACACCCAAAAAATAATCAAAATCGATTAATAAGTATTTGAGTTATTTACAAAATTTAAAAAATATTCACGAACTTTGAGGCCATCTAGCGGCCAAACGAAGTGATTTCGGATATAGGTGAAGTAGCCTAGATCTGCCTACTTTGAGTACACGAATCTGTGTGCACGTTATTCTGGGACACCCTGTATTTGATTGAATGAAATAATTAGTTTCATTTACAAGGTAAAACCAGTATTTAAAATAATTATAACTATCTTCGAGGAAATAGTAAACGAAATGAGAACAGAATACCGTTTTTTCCGCGTATACCGCCTTTATTTTTTTGCTAGAAGTAATACCTCTTGGTCCCCTAACGGACCAATCTAATGATCATTGCAAGAACTTTTATTTGTCATTCCAACAACTTTGTTTTTTTATGGTAACTCTATGTACGTATCATATACCGTTTGTTTGAGTGTTTGCCTCAGACAAATACCAGAAATTACAATAGTGGGACTCCCTTCGAGTTAGAATAGCGTTCCGCAAAAGACGGTGCTACTCGTACGCCCAAAGCTCGAGTAAATAATCTTGGTATCTCCACTTCAGATCAGCTCCTATCTAAGAGCCCGAGGCATGGCAAACAAGAAACCCTTGTCGTAAATATGCTGGTGTGAATGATAATTATCTTGGATGTCCTCCGGCCAACATCTGGTCGTGTGGTCTGTAACTTTTGAGACTGGGTTCTAGTCCCGAATACATTGTTAAAGAATACAAGCACGATATATTGTTGCATTATATCGTGTTCGAGACTGTTGAGGCATAAAGTTACTTAAATTTGTAGAAATACAAAAAATTCATTTTCAATTTTAGAAAAAACAATTATATTAAAAATTAGCACCGTCCGCTAAAACTTATACAGGGCGTTTTTAAACGGGGAGCATACATGCTACCAAATAATCTTCAGGCTAAAATACAGGGTGTTTGCCATAAGAGCCGACACAGGGCAGGGGCATGTAGGGATTGTAGGGAAACCCAAAATATGATAATTTAACACAACTTACCTTTATACTAAGCTGCAAGCCTTGAAAGTGGGGTTTTAAATTTCGAAAAAATCAATATCTCACTTATAAAAACCAAATTTGGTATACGGTGTGAGTATACCAAGAGCACATTAATCGTCAGTAAATACAGTTCAATTGAAGTATTTTAAAGTGTTGATAAGGGATGATGCACCATTAAAATGTGACAGAATTTTTTAACCCGTTGGCGGACTTAAAATATTATTACCTTACTTTATGGGGAATTTAATTTTAAAAAACTTTGTCGTTTTCAACAAAAACACGAGTAACTAATAATACGCATTGTAGCTGTTATATAAAATCATCGAAAATTCAAAACTTATATGAATTTAAACGTCAAATCTGACGATCAGGAAAAAAGATGGAATAAGAATAATTTAATAGAAAAACAAACAACTTAAACAACAGAAATAACAAACAATTTACACTGATAAGTTATAGAAATTATTCAAAATGATTACCGGCCGCGTTAGAGGTCCTTCTGGGGCTGCCGACCCTTCCTACATGGATTGTAAGAGAGGCGATGGCGGCATACCTTAGGATAAGGGACGCAGGCGGTTGGAGAGCGAAAGGACGCACTGAGGGCCATGCTGCCGTGGCCCTCAGGGCGGAGAGAGACATCCCAATATCCACCATGAGGGTTACGGAAGCAGAGGACCGGCTTAGGTTAGGAAAGAAGTATGTCACCACTTTCCCCTCGAGAGAGCAGTGGAAGCAGAATGGTGATATGTCCCCCCCGGGATTCCTAGTATGTTATAGTGATGGATCTCGGGTAGAAGACTAGTTTTCAGGAGCAGGAATTTATCTGGAAGGCAGCGGCATCCAGGAAAGCTTTTCACTGGGTATGAACGATACAGTCTTCCAGGCCGACGTTTTTGCTATTTGGATGGTAGCAAGCAAGGAGGAGGTAAGGAATTGTGTAGAGGAGAAGATTTTTATCTGCTCCGACAGTCAGGCCGCACTCAGAGCGGTTAGCTCCCCGAGGACTAGGTCTGCCCTTGTCCAGGAATGTGGAGACGCTCTAAAGTCATTGGCCAGAAGAAGAGAGGTAAAGTTGGTTTGGGTCTCAGGCCATATGGGTATCCCTGGTAACGAGAGGGCTGATCAACTAACTCGTCTCGGATCTAGGGGACCTGGTCAGGGACCTGAACCAATCTTAGGTATTACACGAGACAGCATGAATGGGGCCGTCAATAAATGGGCCTATCAAACTTTAGGTCAGAATTGGAGGAGAAATAGAGGATGTAGGCAGGACCATAGTTTTATACATGGACCTAACAAATCCAAGACGAGATGGCTGCTGAGCCTTAGTCGAAGAGCCCTAAACCAAATGGTGGGGGTTCTGACAGGTCACTGCAGACTTAGGAGGTATTTAAGTTTAATAGGAATTGAGGAGGACCCTCTATGCCCAGAATGTGGAGAAGGGGAGGACACCCCTGTCCACCTTCTGGGACATTGTGCAGCCTTTGGGAGAATAAGACATAATGTCTTTGGTGCTGAAGAGCTGCAAGGTGAGAGACCTTCCATGGACCAAAATCCTGGCGTCGGTTAGGCTCGAGAAGGGTCAGAGGCAGAGAGTGGATAGGTGATGGGACGGCGGGGTAGGCAAAAAGGGCCCACTTGTGGCTTAATTGCCAGGCTGAGGCCACCCCTTTTCTACTACTACTACTAGGCAAAAAAATGAATTTTATTTACCACTATGTAAATATACTTTATCTCGCAATTCACCAGACTACATGTGTGTACAAATTTTTAATAAACTTCCACGGTATTTATGGGAGATAAAATATATAAATTATTTTAGATGTAAACTGAAAAAATACCTTGTCGACAGATGCTTTTATGGCATAAATGAATTCTATGCACAAGACTAAGTTGGTGTTAGGAGTGTGTCCAATTTGTATTGTTATTGTTAAGGTTACTTAATTTTATACCTATGGTGTATTTAGAACTGACTATTCCTATACAGTTATTGTAATTGTCTAACGGAAAATAAATTTACACGCTATATTTTCCTTGGATTTTTCTCAAGTTTGTTAGATATAGACTCCTCGACATAACTTTCTGTTACAGAGGAGCTCTTCCATCCACCATGCAGTTTGATGGTTGTAAAATCAGCACTTTTATTGGTCAATAAAGTTGTTCAAGTGCGCCTCATACAATGGTCAGTATATGCTTCTGGATTTGCGATATTCAGGAATGAAGCAACTATTGAGGGTACCTTCGCCAATGTGTTGATTCCAATAGGCCGAGAAGTACATTTTTGATTGATGTATCTTAAAAAGAATCTGTCTTGTGTTAGGGGAATTGGGCGCAGAGAAATATATATTCTGTATATATTCAGCAACATTCACGCAAAATCCTTCTTCTACAATTGTAAATTTTCTTGAAATGCCCGTATTGGTGTCAGGTATTGAAACAAGAAGGTAACTGCCAACATCCTGTACGTCACTAATTTTCAAATTTGGCAATTCGCAGCATCCACAGGCACCAGAAACCCCCATTATTAGTGTAACAACAGGTAAAAGGTAAATAGATATTTCCTTAATCATTAAATATTCTCTATCGGAAACCCCAGTAAAAAATTATTCAATATGTGCTCTTTCCAATACTGCGGCGTTTCTTGCTCTGTATTCTCTCGATTCAAATAAGCAGTAAGCTTGTTATATTTTCCAATATCTATATTTTTGTAAACCTTTATAGTAGGCTTCAACATCGAATACTTCGACAACATAGATGAAATTGCATATTTTTTCTTCAAATTTTAAAAATACGATAGCATGACTTCTTCATTTATTGCCATTACTCTCCGTTTTTCCCTCCATTCGTTAAATTCGGCGAAAACTTTTTCGTAGTGTTCTCTGGATTTCGCTGGCAATAAATGGAAAATTGCTTTTTGAGCACCTAACACTAATAGAATGTCAACTTGTCCGCTAAATGAAATCTTCCTGGCCATTTTCAAAACACTCAACAAACAATTATTAAAATTAAATGACTTTCTTCGTAATCGTCAAGATTGACGTTTAAATTTGTATTATTATATATAAAAATTATACTTTGAATTATCCAAGATTATCCCAAATAAATGTATTTACCAAATGAGATTTTAATAAGTAGTCTGTAAACATAAATTAGTTGTTGTTTATTAGGGTACATAAGCACAAACCGAGTAGGTAATGACCCGGATAAGTGTTAATTAGGATAGGGTAATATAAGTAGGTACCTAGGGACAAGGATAAAACCGAAAAACATTTACAGGCACGAAAGAGCCTAGTTCCTGCTCGGTTGTGTCTCGTGTTACCGGCAAAACTAGTAGAATAAAGTTTTCCATGCTACTTAGAGTTTTTCTCCTCACTTAAAGACCAAACCACTATAAATTCATAGCCAACTTTTGAATTTTCGATGATTTTAATACGTATTATAAGTTATTCGTGTTTTTGTTGAAAACGACGACTTTTTTGAAAACTAATAAGAGTTGGAAAGTTTTAGAATTAAATTCCCCATAAAATAAAGTATCCATTTTTTAAATCCGTTGAAAATTCTGTCATATTTTATCCCTTATCAACACTAAAATGCTTCAATTGAACTCTACTTACTGTAGATTAATGCTCTTCTCAGTGGCGCACTTAGTATAAATGTAAGCCGCGTTAAATAACCATTTTGGGTTCCCATACATGCCCCTGCGTCGGTTCTTATGCGAAACACCCTGTATACTAAAAAAACCTTTTATAATAAATAAATAAAAAATGTTTTTTTCAATTTGGGTGAAACAAATACTGGTAAGCACATTTTGTAATAAGATTTATTAGAGTATTTTGCGGGTCCAACGTAATTATATTAAGTTATTAAATCGCGTTTTCTAGGGATTCGGGGACAGGCAAGCAGCCAAGACCAGGTACCGTCCCAAAAATAATGTCGATGAAATAAGTAGGTAAGCCGAATTAAATGAAAACACCCACGTCCACATTCCCGGGGACTGTCATATGAATTATTAACATTGATTCAATTTAAAAATAGTCGAGGCCTACTTCAGCAGGTGACTCAAGCGCGCTTCGCACAGACCAAGAAAACAACATTGTCCCCCGTTCCATTTGATTCCAACAATAAAATCCGATCTGGAGATATATTTAGTTTTTGTGTTTGTACAGAGATAACACTTGATGGATTACCTGCTTCTGTAATGTGGGTAACGATATGGTTCCATTAGTACTTAAAATGAGAAGCAATGTATTAAAAAATGTATTTTTAAATCAACATTTTGATGATAGTTATCTATACACTCTTACAGCGTAACTCCTGTGTAGTGAAATGATAACGTAAAGCAGATACCAAATATTTATCAAAAAGGAAACAGGAAGGATACAGGGTCCAGTTGGAGAAGTATGATTTAAAAAACTATTTCTAAATAAATAACTGGAGAAATCAAATTGTAAGAATTTTTACATATTTATAAAGTTGTTTGCTCTTGAATGAATGAATGAATGAATGAAAAAAACGGTAATATCTCTGAAAAATGTGTCGTGAGAAAAATAAGATAATTTTTCCCCATGTCCATCGTCTTTTGTTTTTGAGATACAGGGTGTCAAAAATAATTTTTGAAATCAAGTAATAGCTGCAGATACGAAAAAAATGCAAACATTTTTTTAAACTAAGAAAATGTTAAGTTGGAAATTTTTAATGAAATATTTTATTTACTTAAATTTTAGTTTTGAAAATTAAAATACTAATTTATTTTTTTAAAACAACTTAGTAATAAATTAGTATAAATATTTGTTGACAAAAGAATTTAAAAATACCTATAAAATTTTATGTTAAAAAGTAACATACTTAAAACATACATAAAAATTTAGCTCTGGAATTTTAAATAAAAAAAATAAGAATAAAAACCTGGCTGAGAAATACTATGGTACAAAATCATCTTAATGGCCTAGTAATGATGAGTATACGCAGAAAGCTTATTTTTCACAATGAATATTCTATTTTCAAAAAATCCGAGAAGATTGTTTTACCTAATTTGCGTTTAACTTCTTTATTTTTTTAGTTATTTATATATTTTTTGTTTTTTTTTTGTATTAAAAAGGTTTTATTAAAAATATTTCCAAAAAAAATTAATTCACTGTTAACTTTTTTGTTTTAAGAGTTATAAAAAAATGTTAAATATGAAAGTTGCACGATTTTTTATGAAGTTTTCGAAAATGATAGTAGAAAAACAAATGAGGTCCAAACAAAATGGCAGCGGATGTTAACTTTGTTAAATTAAATGAAACACCCTGTATATTTTTACATATTTGGATAGAACGTTCCCTGTCAGTATAGTCATATAGGGTTCGTTGGGTCCGTCTCTAACAATAAGCGAGATAATATTAAAACACGAAAAGAAGGTTTTTTATTAAAAAAATAAGACATCTTGTAATTGCTAGTCTTTTTTCAGACATTTCTGCCTTTTTTCCAATTACGTAAGGATTTAGATTTAGTTGTAATATTTGTTGACATATCGGACAATGATATAGTGCAAAATGCATATAGGTATTGTAACTAAATATCACTAATTATGCCGTGATAGGCCTAATTACTCATGTACAATGTTATACGGTAGGTCGTGACAGTGACAGGTAATGTCATGACAACATTGTTATTCTTTGATAGTTTGTATTATTATTTAATTAAAATGGGTTATACAGAAGTAGAAAATTGAAATAAATATTTTAATTCCAAATAATATTTCAATTTTCTTCTTCTGTGTTACTTATTTTAATTAAATAATAATACAAACTATCAATCAATAACAATGTTGTAATCACATTACTACCTGTCAGTGTCACGGCCTACCATATAACATTGTTCATGCGTAATTAGGCCTCTCACGGCCTAATTAGTGATATTTAATTAAAATACCTATACATATTTTGAACCATATCAATGTCCGATATGTCAAAATTAGTGCTGGCAAAAACCAGAAAAAAGTGAAACCGACTAACCAGGTTCTGTAAAAACCGATTTCAGGTAAAACCGGTTAGCCGATTAGTGGTTAAAATAGGATATTCTAAAACTGATTATTCGAATAACCGGTTACTCGAATAATGGCCAAAACCAGATATCTGAAAATCAATATTTTGAAAAACTGACGGGATATACAATGTTATTCACATATTTTCAAATCTAATGTTAAAATATTAAAACACTTACACTTAATAAACTGTGGTTCTTCAATTTATTATTTATATAAATGGGTTTGGTTGTTTGGTGTATGTGGGTGTGGGTGTGTCTGTGTCCCAGGATAAAATATAAAAGTAAATTATATTTCCCTTAATAGTTCAACCTAATTTTCGTAGTAGGTATCTACTATGTAGCCAATGTCAATAACTATATAACACGAACTTCGTATTAAGTAGTTACTTAATACAAAGAAAGAAAGCGATTACCTATTCGGATGTTTGAATAAACATATTATTATCGAATAATCAATCGGTTATTTGAATAATCGGATATTTGAAGAATCGAATAACCGGTTTTCGGGTTTTGTAAAAATCCGAATTGTCCGAAACCGGTTAACCGACTATCCAAAAAACCGATTTCAGTTGCCAGCACTAGTGAAAATATATTATAACTAAATCTGTAAATCCTTAGGTCACTGAAAAAAAGCAGAAATGCCTGAAAGGGGTGTAACAATTACAAGATGTACCTATTATTTTCTTAATAAAAAAACCTTTTCGTTTTTTAATAATATCTCCCTTATTGTTAGAGATGGACCCAACAAACCCTATATGACTATGCTCGATAGGAACGTTCTAACCGAATATGTAAAAATATACAGGGTGTTCCATTTAAATTAACAAAGTTAACATCTGCGGCCATTCTGTTTGGACTTCAATTGTTTTTCAACTATCATTTTCGAAAAATTCATAAAAAATCGTGCAACTTTGGTATTTCACATTTTTTTATAACTCAAAACAAAAAAGTTAAAGGGGGGGTCAAAATATAGTGAATCACCCTGTACCTATTTCTACCTATAATTTATATTTCTCCGATCCTCTCTCTTATCTTGCCCATTGGCTGGCGACACCCTCGCTATGTATGTTGCATATTTTAAGGTAAAATTGAATTTAAGTTTGAGAACACACTTCTGGATATCAGCAAAAGAATGTAAAAGGTGTAAGAAACAGCATTTAAATAGTATGTGGAAATGTATTTAAATATCATAACTGTAAGTTTTAATAAATTTGTACATAACATTTAAACATCTTTTATTTTTCTTTATAGAAATTTAATGTAACTTGCGTTGCTAAAAATGTACTGTTCCCGAGAAAATTCATCTGTTTGCGCCCAAGTCAACTATCGCTAAATATTGCTTGTTTACTAAATACATTTTATTAAAGTACAGGAAAATCATATTACTAGGATTAACATTTCTTTCTATTCATTAAATGTAAAATTATTATTATTTTACAATACCACATTCCAAGAGATTTGCTGTTGATTGTACATTTTTTCACGTTATTAATAAAATTGTTTTCCTTTTAATCCTCAAACCTAAAATAAAACAAATTTTTTTCCAGTTTTGAGATACTACAAAAACATTAGTGCCGCATACCGTGTGATTTTTTTCAACATATTCTAATTTCTGTCAAAAAAATTTCTTCTAGTAAGACATTTGTAAAAATTTGAAATAAAGAAACCAGCATCTGTATTTACTAATATAAAATGGTTTTAACAATTTTAAAACTCTTCTTGATGGTATGCACATAACACAAAATTTGACAACACACATAGCAACCCAAAATTTGACTTTGTGTTATTAATATCTTCAAAAAAGTAAATCATCCTCTAAATTTTACAGCTAATTAACATCGTGTGCTCTTATAAAAAAATGTTTTTTGGATTTTTTTTTTCATTTTCTGTTCAAATAAATTCATTATTAGTATGAAGGCTAAGATTTAAAGATTTTTAGTGACAATACCGCTTGTAATCATTTGTGAAGGCTTTATAGATGGATTTTGGGAACATGGTATCAATCCTAATTTAGCAGCAGTTATCTTTTCACGAAGGGGTAATGGATGTCCAAATAAGAACCTCGACCATATCTATGCAAGAAAGGCTTCAACACTGTTAAAAAAATATGCAAAAAGCATCTCTGGAAATTGTTTTAAAGTCTTATATGTATCACAAAAGATATTTTTTCCAATTCTTTGCTTGAGCAAAGTAGGTACTTTAATGTGGATACATTTGTATCACATCCTACCTCTTTTCTTGTTTTTTTTTGTATTTCTATGCTTATAGTAAAAAAATGCTGCAATTTAGATCATCCTCTTTTTTTAACACCCTGCATTATATGCTTTTGTTTCGTTAATTATAAGTTTGTAGACTCTTTCAGGACAGTAATTTTTAATCAATCACTTCATTATTTAAAACGACGGCAAATCTGATTGCTTTCTTCACAACACTCTGTAGCATGATTATCGGTATCAGAATATAATAATTTTATTTTAGTAAGCACCACGCGGATGTAGTTGACTTAGCCGGAGCAAACAAATCATATAAATCAAATACACAACGTCGATACGTTATCTGGTAATTGCTCACAGATACTTCCAACTCAACCTTTAACATCAGCTTATCGAACTGGTGTACTTATTTTTGTAATTTATCGATACTGCTCTCGGCAAACATACAGGGGTTATCGCCGGGCTGTTTTGGAAGCAGCGTATTATGTCTGTAACTTTTATAATTCCTTCTAAATTTAGCCGCGTAATACAACAACATGGCTATTTATCAAACTGTTTTCAGTCCCTGCATCCAAAGGAAAAGATAGGAGAGTCTATGATAAGGATATTTTTTTTATTGTCCAATTAACTTTTTATCAATATTATAATAATCGTAGATGCACGTGTTGATGCTGCAACCTTAATCTCTGATGTAGTAGAATATGGTCTTCTCGAAATATTCTAATTAAATCAGTTATATACAGCGTGTCCCACTAATGCGGGAAAGTCCAATATCTATGTTAAAATGAGGCATATATGGATTTTTCTTTTTACTGTATTGCCACATTTCTCAGAATGTACAAATTAAAAATATATTCAACTATACAGGGTGTTCCACTTTTCCTGGACAGACACCAACTTTGTTTTTTTAAATGGAAACACACATTTTTTTATATTTTTTTCGGATTATACATCAAAAATAAAGGGTATTTTGTGTAGAATAGTTCTATTTAAATATTCACAGTTTTTGAGATATCTCGCTTGAAAGGTTTTTCTAGTCGATATTGGTTGCTTACATTTTCTAATACTGACAGGTTATACTTATAGCTACTAGGCCTATTTTTTTATCAGATGTTTAGTAAGGATGACTCTTTCGAATCATGCTCCAAAAACTGGCCTGCGTTATACAGGGTGACCAAAATATCATGTCAAAATTGCCAATTGAAATATTGAAAAATCTTTGAAAATTTTTTTAAATGCAACGCCCTGTATATTTGCATAACATGAGATGCAGAATTAAATTCTCTACAACTTTGATATACCTGATCCTATACCAAAATTCATTAGTTTTTCATGAAATCTCATTTCTATGAAAAAATGCGAAGTTTACAAATAGTTTATATGTAAAATAACGTAGTAGGCTCCTGTCAAATGATAATCTGGAAAATTTTCGATTCACATAAGGTTTAATAGAAAGAACCCCTTACGTTTTTAGCTTTAACTCTGCTATATTGTATCATTTCTTTTTTTAGGATTACCAAAACATTGGAACACTAGTTTTTATTTCTAATTATTCAAATAGTAATAGTTTCCTAGAACTTCCCGTTTTCCTAGATTTCAAAACAAGAATCCTCAATGCCGCACGGATTTATATGACATCAGAAACCCGATAACAAGAATACATTGTACAAGGTATATCCATTTTGCGTTATTTATGGCCAACTACAAATGACAAATAATATATAGGTATATCTTAGCTCAAATAATATAGTTCATTATAATTCTATAGGTTATTTTCTAAATCGGTATCATAACTTCAGATATTTGTTCCTTGAATCATTTTAGAACGGACATTGTCCTAATGAATCAATTATTTAATGCCGCTGTATTTCGAAATACAGAGAATTTTGAAAAAAATATATCTGAAGATGTTTGACGTAGATTGATGAAACTTAATTACTTCTGTTAAAAATGTTGTCACGGTCGTTCTTGGCGCTGAAAATTCAAAATATTTGGAATTATTCAATTTTCGTGGCTGAACACATACATAGGTACTGTATTCTCGAAACCGAAAGAGTTGCACTAACCAAATTTGGACAGGACATAGCCAATACAATGCAAAACATCGCCGTACTATTAAAAATGTTGTCACCGCCGTTCTTGGTGGTGAAAATTCGAAATATTTGGAATTATTCAATTTTCGTAGCTGAAAACATACATAAGTATTGTATTCTCGAAACCGATATAGTTGCACTAACCAAATTTGGACAGGACATAGCTAATACAATACGAAACATCGCCTTATGTTAAAAATGTTGTCATCGCCGTTGTTGGTGGTGAAAATTCGAAATATTTGGAATTATTCAATTTTCGTGGCTGAAAACATACTTAGGTATCGTATTTTTGAGGACGAGAGAGTTTCTCTCATCATATTTGGACAGGATAGCTAATAGAATGAAAAACATCGCCTTGCTGTTAAAAATGTTACAGCCGTTGTCTAATTATAGCTAAAAAGTCGTTGAATTGTTACATAAATCTGTCAACCAGAGGCGGAAATATTGGGAAACATTATCACTAAGAACCCTAGAATTTCAACGAAACGGAATATTTTGGAAATTGAACTTAATTTCTAACGGCATTTTAATGAAAAAATTCTCTTATGTCCGAAATGTTCCACTTTACTTGAAAATCAAGCCGTTCTAGAATTATAAATTTGTTCAAGCTTAAAATAAGCTACTACGTATGAATAAATATAAACTATTACCTTAAAAAAAATCCTTCGAAATAAAATTTTAAATACGATGTAATGGTGAAAAGTCTGAAAACACGATTGTTCTGAAATTTTCCTAAGATATTGAAAGGGGTGTAGGGTGAGGACGAATGTAGTAAATATGTAAAATTTCTACGATAATGATATTATTTTTTTTATTTTTTTTTTTATTTTATTTTATTTATCAGTACAATATCCAACGAGCGATAAAGCCCAGTTACAGGATAAGGAGAAGAAGCAAGAAGTCAGTCATCTAAATGATGTAAAACAAAAGAAACAACAAAGAATAGTGTCAAAGATACATACATAAAAGTTAAAAAACATTAAAAAAGAAAAAATAACAGTCACTAATTAAAAACAGACAATAGACAAAACTAAAGTACAATAAAAGTCACAAAATAAAATCAGTTGCGTACATTATAAACCTGCTTAATACAACTGATGGTAGAACAGAATAAATCTAACCGTGATTCAACTTCTAGGTAGCTGGCACACATCTGATGAACAGGCGCTGCTTTGTACAAATTTGTTCGACCTTTTTTTAATTCCAAAAGATGCCTGTTTCTAGCATTCACTCGAGGAACATGAAAATCTACTAGCCTCAACAAGTTCTCACATTTTATTAAATTATTGAGCAATTTAAACAAAAATATAACAGAATACATTTTTCGGCGTTCTGCGAGACTGCACATGTTGAAGCGTTCGAAAAATGCCTCCTGCGGAAAGCCCCTCGGCGGGTAGTGACCATCAAGCGCGAACACCGCTAGTTTAAAAAATCGACGTTGAACTCTTTCTAAGCATGACACATGAATAGAATAAATAGGAGTCCAAACCAAAGACGCATACTCCAGTCTAGATCTGACCAGTGCACCGTATAGCAGTTTAAAAGTGTTAGGATTCCGAAAACCCGCCATATTCCGCACGACAAAACCCAGGTTCTTGTAGGCAGATTTAACTATAAAATCCATATGCTGCCTGAAAGAAAGTTTTGGATCGAAATAGACTCCTAGGTCTTTAATAACATTTGGCCGAACTAGGCTGGACCCATGTAATCGGTAGTCATACGAAATTTGCCTCAACTGCCGACTGAAGGACATGACATTGCATTTTGCCACATTAAGAGGTAATCTATTGTCAGCGCACCAGGAGTTTACCAAATCCAAATTTCTCTGCAGATTACGTGCATCACGTTCATTGGCTATGGGACAAAATATCTTCATATCATCCGCATATAATAGGAAACGCACATCCAGATCCAATGCTATATCATTAATAAAAATCGTAAACAACAAGGGCCCCAGGACAGAACCTTGTGGAACCCCTGAGGATTGAGCAAATTCCAATGACCTTTCTCCCATAATCTGGACAAACTGAGTTCTGTCAGATAAGTAAGAGGCCATGAGCTCCAACAATGAAGAACCCAACCCCGCGGAATCTAGTTTCGACAATAATAAACCGTGGTCAAGACGGTCGAAAGCCTTCGAAAAATCCGTGTACAAGACATCCACCTGACCTCCCCTATCAATCACCTCATGGATATACTGCGCCATACACGCCAAATTGGTAACCGTGGAACGCCCTTCAACAAAACCATGCTGCTCTGGTAGGATAATATTTCTAAGGTGAAATGACAAAATATTATGTAGGGCTGTTTCAAAAATTTTGCCGAAATTACATAGTATTGCAATTGGTCTATAATTTTTTATGTCATTCCTGTTATCTTTTTTATATATGGGACAGATTTTCGAAGTTTTCCAACGATCGGGAAATGTATGAGTGGACAGTATTCGGTTGAATATTATAAGAAGAGGCTTGGCAAACACAGTAGCACAATCTTTGATAAGAAAGGCAGGTATGAGATCGGGACCCATGGTCATTTTAGGTTTTAGTTTTTTTATGGAATTAAGTACATCGTTGTGTGAGAAAATTACATCAGAAAGAGCATTGGTATTAATATTAAAATTGGTGCTGCTCAAAGGATCACTATTGTCACTGTTTACGAATGAGGAAGCAAAGTAGTCAGCAAAGGAATCAGCAATTTGTTTAGTATCATTTAACGACATGTTGTCGTATGTCATGATATTTGGGATGGTTGGATTACCTTTCTTAGCGTTAACAAATGTCCAGAATTTATTTGGACTGTGTTTTAATTGATGTTCAATATCAGCGATATATGTGTTGTAGGCCAGTTTACTTTTGCTTTTTACAGCTGATCGCAAACGTTGGAAATTTATATGATCCTCAGCATTTGAAGTGGAACGGTACTTCTTCCATGCCCTCGCTTTTTCATTAATGGCAACAATTAGGTCTCTGTTAAACCAGGGTGGGTAGGATCTTTTTGAAGGTATCTTTTTGGGAACATATTTCAGAAGAATGGAGTTTAAGGTTTCATAAAACTGAGAAACAAGATCGTTGACAGATGTGATTTTTTCCATGAAGGACCAGTCAGTCAAAGTAAGTTCGTGATACAAGGCAGGGAAGTTCGCTTTCCTAAAATTAATATTTGAACTTAGTTGTGTTCTTATTCTCTTAACATTATTGGGAACAAAGAAGTCTATTAGTAAAGCAGGATGATGAGGATCCTCCGGCAACAACACGTCAGAAGAGTGGAAAACGGAACATCTGACATTAGAGAGAACGAGGTCAAGAATCCTGTTATTGTGATTTAGAATATTGTTGTATTGATGGAAGTCATAAAAGTTTATAAAATTATTTAGTAAATGAAGTGGAGATTGTTCAGTAAGAGTGGTATTATTAATATAATTAGGCAAATTAAAGTCGCCCACCACAACAATATCGGAATCATATATCACGTACATAGATTCAAAAGCAAAAAATAGCTTTTCGTAAGTATCCGTTGTTGTTTTAGGAGGTACGTAGATTACAAATATGTATAAATTGCGATTTTTCGTAATGTTAACTTTTATAGAAATAATATCAATAGAGAAGAGATCCTGAAATATTTCGTATTGCAGCTTATGATCAAATTTGCAAGCATTAAAATGCTTAGCAATAGCCAATAAAACACCCCCACCTCTACTAGAATTAGTATGAATAGAATCACGATCAGAACGAAAAACATCATAGTGATTTGTGTTAATTAATTATGTTACTTTTGATAGTTTAAAATTAAATTTGATATTAATAATAGTTAATTTTCGATTTATTCCATTGTGCCCAGTTTGAAATAAAAAAAAATAAACCTAAAACAGTCCCCTTCTCGAATAAAATATATCTTATCTAAAAAATACGTCGGCAATTAAATGCACTCGTTCAATTTTCAAAATACCCGTAGCGTCGAAAGTATGGTGTTTTTAAAGACGCAATATCTCACAGTATCCTTGCCACTAGTTGATATATAGAAAACTAATTCAATAAGTCTTTATCTTTAGTTAATTACCTATCTTATTAGACCAATTCATCAATTTTGGTATGTCAAAGATCTTTAGAGATATTTATCACAAGCTGATTATTTTATTAGTCCAATTTTTATTAAATATGTCAATTTTTTAAACTTTAATACCTTGTACATATTTTTATAGCCTTAGTTTAAGCTTTTCTAAAATAACTCAAAGAACTACCTCCTGTTAGCTATAACATGAATTCGGAAAACGCTCTGTATATTAGTATCATATTCGTGATATATAAAACGAAACTATTCTTGACATAAGCTTTGATAATGTAAATTATGATGAATGTTCCATTAAACAGAGAGATACCATGTCGGAAGATTATCAGATTTGACGGAGAAAATCCTTTTTATTTTTATTTATCATTTTCACATTTTCACAATACTTTCCGCTACCATCACCTATCCACGGCAAATAATCTGCGACATCATTGGAAAATGAAATACTAATGAAATGAAAGGTCATACCTACTTATCATCATTATGATAACTCTAATTACGATTGTCGTATTATTAATTTAATCTTGCTGTCCGCATTATCCTCCAAGACATTCTTAACTTGTCAACATAGAGATTATACCACATCTGTTTCAATTTTTTTAAAATGGCCATTAGTTTTAAACTAACGTTATTCTTAAAAGCTTTTAAAAGTAGTTGTGTGCTTCAAGGACCAATGTTGGACCCAATATTAGTTTCATTGAACGTTTAGGAATATGCTTCAAAAACAGCTAAGACGACGCAATGTGTTAATTATTAGTTCTCAGTATACCTACTATAAAACCAGAAGGCAAGAAAGCTATTACTACTACTATTACAACTACTTATATCCTGCAGTGTTTAATATGTTGTAACATAGTAATTAAATGACATTAATTTAAATTACAAAATGTGGATCTGGTTCGTGCTTAGTTGAGTGGTGTTTGAGACATTTTGCTCTCTTACAAGATGAAACCTTTTGATATTTTTACGTGTGACATTTATCTAAAGACATAAAAATATAATCCTTGAATATTATTGGATCAGACAAAAATTTTAAAGCTTTGACACCAAAACTACTCTTCATGGCCAATTCATATATATTTATAACCTACTTTAATAGATACAAGTTTTCCAGATGTATACAAAAGCGAAATTCGTATTTTATGAACACAAATATAATTTATTAATTTTGGAGAGGCAACGATACAAAATAAAGCTGCGTTATTCTCAAACAAATAATATGCTTGTTGTCATTGACGTGATTATTTAAGTTCTGCTTTTGGCAACGTGACAATACGATTGTCATTAATTCATTTTCATGGTTCTTGCATGCAAATGTAAATATTCACCACATCATTTACAAATTTCAAAGCACTTAGCGAATTTTACCGGTCGATTTAAAAAAAATCAGCAAAATTAAAATGAGCTGTTCTTCTTCTTCCTCTAGTGGTTGGTTCTAATCAAGTCCCGACCGATCAGTTCTATTCAGAAAGTAGTTTTGAACTTTTTACAAAGTCCAAAAGTTTCCTTGCCGACACTTCTCTCAGCTCCTTAGGTTCCAGATAGGATTTTCCCAGGAGCGTCGCCGTCGTTTTGCTACGTGCAAACTCTGGACATTCGCCCAGGATATGCATACGAAGTCACATCCCATATGAATAAATACCTATATTATAATATGCATTTCTTGTAACAAAATTAAATTAATTTATTTTTCATTTAAATGTGAGGTTTGTATTGGTAATCTTAGATAATAATATACGACATTACCATTAATTGAAAAGTATACAGTTGCTGAATCAATAGTTTACGAATCGATATTTTGATTTCCGGCTGCTCGCAGGCCAAATACAGCTTTCGGTGAGTAACCTCGCACAAGAAAAATTAAAAAAGCTCCAGTACCATCCTAAAAAACATAAATTGAAAATGTCGACTTTTGGTTATTTTTCGACCTTAATAGTCCAGTATACAATGGTAAAAATAGGGTATTACCTCCGAATTCTTGCCACACGCACCGATTTTCATGAAAATTGGTGAGCAAGCTCATTTCACCCTCCTTTACAAAAGTTACATATCCATAATGTGTGCTTATTGTTTTTAGGGGGTGAAAACTACCCCTTCTTGCAAAAACGTAAAAACCATAGATTTAAGTGTTATCTCAATAGAATAAGCATTCTTTTATGTTTTGAATATTAATTTTTGATTTCAACATTTCAACCTTTAAAATCCACCTTTTATGAGGAAAAAAAAAACAAAAATTAGTTTTCGCGGCTTTGAAATGTTTTGACGGAGCAATAATGAAGAATTGAATATTTTTTACTGTTTATGAAATAATACATGATTCATTGCAACGTTTCAACCCTTAAAAACAACCCTTAATGAGGAATTGAAGAATTTTTACCTGCTTCAAAACATTCAACGATACATTACTAAATTCAACGAGATTACTTAAAACTCGAAATTTAAATTATGTAATTAGTGAAAGGGAAAATAAAAATTATTTGTGTATTATACAATTATACTTTATTATCCAAAATTTACATATCATCTAAAGAACTACACTGTCACTGTCGACTTCCTCTGTTTGGTCCGTGATTGGAGTACAATTTTGGCAGCTGTTCCCAGAACATGTTCCGCATGTCGCATTACAATAGAGTCCACTTTGCGACCACTGCAAGTCGCACCGCATCCTTTTTTGCAATTGCAAAATATCATTTTTAAAAGTTCTTCGGGTGCAGGCTGATTGAACATTTTGATTGGCTGGAGAGAATTTTCATTTTTAATCCATCCCCAATCAGTTGGAAATCGTTCGTAGCTCGAAAACAAAGCTTTTTTCGAAAAAATCACAAGAGTTAAAAAGTGCTTATTTTTGTCCAAAATATAGGGTAGCCCATCGAAAACGTACCGCAAGGCATTACAGGGTAGTAATGAACTTTTCGGCAAAATCCAAAAACAGGTAAAGTTTGCTTCTGAGGGGGACAACTTTTGGCGCAAAAAGCATAGCAAAATCTTCAACCCCCTAAGTGGGGGTGCCATCCCCCAAATTTTTTTAAATGGGAATGGGGGTCAAGTGGGGGGTCATTAGAAAGGGCTTTTAATTCTCTATACATCGATTCTTACTTTTTGAAAATCGATCCATTATTTTAGAAAATATGCAGCTTTGAAAATACGAACAATATTTTTGACGAGAAATGCGAAAATCGATTTAATTTTACTTCAAAACTTACGGTATTAGCTTGGTAAATTCCTTCAAAAGAATTCGCTGTTTTTTTTTTTGATTTGCGAATTCTTTAGCCTGATTTTGGTGAGCAAAAAATTGTCCGCTTTTTGTTTCGTATTTAGATAGGCCACAAGAAGTTGCTAGATAACTGTCTTGTGACTTGTAGTTGAAGAGTACCAATACTGCCGAGTCTTTTAAATTGATTAATTATGGTGTACTCAATTCCAGAAAGAGTAGAAATTATTGAGCTTTTTTTCAAAAACAATGAATGCGGAAATCGGGTCGCCGAACTGTTCAACCAACGGCATCCTGAGAAACATGCGTCTGGAAAAATTGTTCGCGAATTGGTGGCCAAATTTCGCGAAACTGGCTCCGTTCATAACAAAAAGAGGCAGGTTGAAAATCCGGTACTAAATGAACCTACGGAAATAGCGGTATTGGGGCAAGTGGCAATGGATAGTACGCTGAGTACAATGCAATTGGCTACTGCGACAGGAGTGAGTCGTACAAGTGTCCAACGAATATTAAAAAAATACAAATTCCATCCTTATAAGATTCGGCTAGTGCAAGAGCTAAATGAAGACGATTTTGATCGTCGTTTGCAATTTTGCGAAATAATGACTGAACGAGCGATAAACGATAATTTCCTCTTTAATGTGTGTTTTTCGGACGAGTGTACGTTCTTCTTGAATGGTTTAGTGAATCGCCATAATTGTCGTTACTGGGCTGATACCAATCCAAGGATTTTCCATGAGACACACTCCCAACACCCCCAGAAGTTGAATGTATGGGCAGGTATTTTTGGAAATTCCATTGTAGGTCCTTTTTTCCTTCCTGGAAATTTGACAGGCGATATGTACTTGGATTTACTACAAAATGTCATCGACCCAGCTCTAACAAATATCATAGAGGACGACCCTGCTTACAATGAACACGAACTGATTTTCCAGCAAGACGGAGCTCCTCCACATTACTCGCTCAATGTGCGCAATTACCTAAATGAGACGTTTCCAGGACGCTGGATAGGACGAAGAGGTGCAATTGAGTGGCCCCCTCGGTCACCCGACTTAAATCCTTTAGATTTCTTTCTCTGGGGGCACATTAAAAGCAAAGTTTACAGCACTCCACCTGATACCTTGGAAGATCTGCGAGGACGAATCATTAATGTATGTCGCGAAGTAACACCGCAAGTGCTCCAGAATGTTCGACAACGGTTTGAAGACAACCTGTATCATTGTATGCAAGTTGGCGGACAACATTTTCAGCATTTACTTGACTAATACCGTAAGTTTTGAAGTAAAATTAAATCGATTTTCGCATTTCTCGTCAAAAATATTGTTCGTATTTTCAAAGCTGCATATTTTCTAAAATAATGAATCGATTTTCAAAAAGTAAGAATCGATGTATAGAGAATTAAAAGCCCTTTCTAATGACCCCCCACTTGACCCCCATTCCCATTTGAAAATATTTAGGGAATCGATTTTTTAAATTTTCGCAATTTTTTTGTTAATAACAAATTACTGACCATCGATACAGAAAAATGTCGTTAGGGTTTTTTGTTCGCAACAACGTAACATAGCCTTCAGAAAATGTTTCATCCTGGCCTCCCTCCGTGGTCGGTTGTTTATTTTGATGAGCGAAATCAGGTCTGCAAGTTTGTTACAGCGTGACTGTTACCTTATACATAAGCCGTTAACAATTTGTTAAAATATTTTATATACTCATTATAAGGAAAAAAAGCACTTCAAGTTAATATTTCTTGGCTACGTCCGCTGAAAAAGTCGATATATAATTTACAAACCTCAAAACGAGTCCCCATATTCTGCAACCGCATAGCATACTTTTATCAGAGTAATAAAGTATCCAGCGGAACCTGCGGTTTTTCTTAATAAGGCTAACTTAATAAACCGATGATAATTAAACAGGTTATACAGTTGCCAATAAAATAAATCAGAGGCTGGTTGCATGTCCGAAGTAACTAAACCTGTGCGGTTTATATTTAACTGTATTTAAACAATTTTCTGTATCGGCCTTGCTATCAGAATCATCCCACTGTGCTTTAATACGACGCATTCCGACGTTGTTAACATACCCGTTTCATTAATTTTCCACTATATAATAAAAACGTTTAGTTAATTACCTGCGAAATTTACATTAAGACAGAACATAGGTACAGGCGAGGTTAAGAAACAAAAATACTAAATTATTTTTTCTTACTTTGTTTATTTGGTGTAGTATTAATTTTTTAATGATAAGGGCGAGAAATCTTTTTATATCAACGTTTCATGTAATCCAGGTCCAGGTTTGGACATATTTCTTCATAATTTTATTTTTTTTCAGATATTCCTCTCAACAATTAAACAAACGAATACTTGTACGTATGATCATTATGTCTGGATAAATCGGGTAAGGAAATTCGAAAAATGCCTTGGTTTGCTTAGTTTTCGTTTACTTTTCGAAATTCAAACGAAATTAATGAGCTTAAATCAGTAAACTCCGATGGCATATTCTTCCTGGTATTGGTTTCGAAGATTTTTTTCAAAATTTGCAGGACCGGCTTCCGTAGCAGTTGTTTATTGTTCAACAACTCTGAAATTGAATATTAAGTCCTCTGGCGATATTTTTATTTTGGTCCTTCTTTTTTCTGCGCCTGATTGAGGTCACTGATTGATTTTTTATTTTTAAAGATGAGTTGTTGATTAATTCCAGTTAGTTGTAGGCTTTCACCTCGACTGAAGTATATCGCTCTTACAGCTCGTCTTGAGAAAGGCTGACCATGTCTTCATTGTACAGGTATTAACGTCTTGCCTTAAGAGACGACCCATCTTATTTGATATCCTTTTATACACGCCTGGAAAATCAAGACATTTCATAATCTGCAATCAATAGAATGCGCTTGGTTAGAAGTGGGAGTGACTATTCATATTATGAAACGTCTTCATTATACCCATCCTTGTCAAATATTCTTCATTTTCCTCCTACTGATAACTAGTTTGATATTTCTTTTAGTTTACTTTTATCCGATCGATTCCGAAGATTGTAGATGATGTAGTTTTTTGTCCAAGTGTTCTGGTTCTCATATTGTGCGTGCTACATGTACTAAGGTGTTGAGAATATTTAGTTTCTATGCGAAGTACCAGAAGGAGTAAGAACCTGATACAGTACACTGCCAAACCTCGGAAAACGGATTGGATTAAAAAGTCCAAGTCATCCATGACTGCGGGAATATGAAGAATTCGCCATTCTCACTACCGAAGAATAAAATGCAACTGTAGTTTTAAGTAGAGTATAAATGCAGGATGTGAATAAACTTAAGTCAAAAATTTAAAGGAGTGAAAAATGAACAAAAACTGAGTTAACTGATGTCACAAACTTGTATCGGTAAGTTTAAGGTCATAGACAAAAAAAGCTAATTAAAATGTGTTTAAAACTGGAACTGCTGAAATACATGTATTTTTATTTTTTACAAAAAATCCCGTAACACTTTTTATGAGTTTGTAGGTTTCTTATGAAGCCGGATTGTATTCGAAAGTCAGTTTATAATATATTGTTGTAGTGATTGCTGTGCTGTTTTTCGAAAGTACATTTAATAGCCGTATTTCCAAGTTTTCTAGCAAATAAATATTTCGCATCCTTTTGTGTGGCGGACATTACGAGAAGCTCAGTTGTATCCATTTCATATTCAACGTGTTCAAGCGCTTATTCCTGATTTTCCACTATGTCGAGGTTTTTGTGAATGGTTGCTTCAGGAACATGCAAGAAATCTTCAATTTACAGCGTAAATACTTGTTACAGATGAAGCATGTTTCAGTAGAAATGTTGTACGTAACGTTTACAACACTCACCACTGGACTATCGAAAATCTACACGAAATACGTCGTGGTGCCTTTCAGCAACAGTTTTCAGTGAACATGTGGGCCGGTATCGTTAATGACACTTTGATAGGACCTTTTGATTTGCTGAGACGCTTAGACGGTGCTTCATATCTAAATTTTTTTTAAAATCGCTTGCCAGAGTTATTGGAAGACGTGCCATTAAATGTCCGGCAAAATATGTGGTTACTGCATGACGGAGCCCCCGCTCACTTTTTTAGCCCCCGGTACAAGAACCTCACCACTTTAGACTTCTTTTTGTGGGAATATGTGAAAAATGTTGTGTATTCCATGGAAGTTTGTGACATCAACCAACTGCGACATCGTATTGCCGAAACGTGGCAACGCGTGTGAGCGAATTGGATACGTCTCGCTGAAGCTTGTGTGCAAGCAAATGGTAGCTACATCGAACACCTTCTATGGAAATCAAACGTGTGGTGTGGTACGGTCGATAGCTAAGTATTTAATTGGTCCTTTCAGTTTGGAGAATCAACTCACAGGAGACCATTACTTAACATTTTTAAGAGGATGTTCCTATAAACATGAAAATGCGAATGTACTACCGGTTGCTGCACATTTTGCTCGTCAAGTCAAGCTACATTTGAACGAAAGGTTTCCAGGGCGTTGGATGACCGCGGTGGTCCTATTAGTTGGCCTCCAAGATCTCCAGACCTCACAGCACTAAGTTACTGTTTATGAGACTGCGACTGGGGCAATAATTCGACGTTTCACCAATACTGCGGCACTTATTAACGAAAGACATGCAGCAATCGGGAAAGCTACAGGCGCCTTTCGTAGACGAAGCAGAAAGTATTTAAAGGTAAATGGTGGTGTTTTTGGACATTTGATCAAAGAACGCTTTGATTAATAGAATATTAATAAATTATTACTTTTTATTGAAATGTACGTCATATCTTGAAAACAAACGAAAATCGGATAACAACATTTGAGTTTTTTCTTATTATTTTGATGTGTACATTCCTGGAGATTGGTACGATTCTCCCCTGTAGATTCTGATAGTCCAGTCTATAATTAAATCGAATGGATTTTTTTTCAAGCAGACTAACAAAATTTCTAAATCGTTGTTTTAAAATGTATATGATTTAATTAAGTAACTGTTATCTAAAATATATATTAATCTATTAATTAATAGGGGCCAAATAAAAATTTTCGCATACTTTGCTCGTAGAATTAAACAAAATTATGTTAATGTCCTCCTCTAGATCCGCCCCTATTGAAGCTAATACTTGGTATAATAAATAGTGTTTTCAGTAACTCCAACGTACATTCTACAGAAATAAATAAACACAATTTACTCGATAAATAAAAATTAATTATACGGATAATTATATTTCCTTCAAAACAAGCAACTAGAGACAACGTGCTATTTATTGTATTGCTTTATAAAAATGTATGCAAATTAAACCGGCGTTCGTGTGGACAATAAAACTGTAATTAGTTATATTTAGCGGCGATATAATATGTTAAATGTGGCGTAAGGCTGGCTGGCAGGATTCCACCGATTTTAGAAGTCTAATTGAGTGGTGTGTGGCCCCAACGCTTAGATGTTTGAATACGTTATTTAAGATATGTAACGTAATTTACACTTAAACATATGCCGTTAATGGCTAGGTTGAAGTGCTGGCAAACGACGCGATGATCAAAAACAACATCGCGTCATTTCCAGTCGCCGCATACGAGGGGGGTCGAAGAGTTTCAATCAACAATCCCATGAATTGCGGGTATTGTACTTTACGACATTATTAGGTTAAGACGTTCAGAGAGTCTAATATGATAGTTAATACATTACTAAAAAATTCTCCCAGACTGTTTGGGTTTGGGTTTGGACCCACCTAAAATCATTTCCAAAATATACCTTGAGCGTGTTTTGAGAAGAATGAATGTTTTTTTTTCATAAATTGTTCTCGTCTAGAAAGAAATGTATTTTTAGAGAGTTTCCTAAGAAGATAAATAAATAACAAAAATAAATATATCTTTATTGCACACAAAATACAAAAAATAATAATAAATAGGACATAAATAAGCGGCTACAATTTTTCACTAAAGTAAGAGTGAAGAAAGAAAATAATAAATAACTGAATGAGTATCATCACATTAACTATAACTATTCATTAACTTTGAAAGTATGTCTTTTATACTCGACGGCCGAAAATATAGATAGTGATTCATAATATAGAAACACTATTACCGTAAAGTGTATAAAACTTAAAATGATTTTTATAACGGTTCAATATTATTTGCTTATGTTAAATGATGTGCCGCTCTCTTTGCATATCGATAGGATCTATAAGTCATAGACTGAGTTACACTGAACGCGATTTATTTCCTATCTCTGTCTATCGCACTTATTACAGATAGGGAAATGCTCTTTTTAGTGGGTGTAAACGGACGTACGTAGAATTCGAGTTAGCCGTAGTTAGAAACGTCAAACTATAAGCGCGCGCGAGGGTTTGCATATTCCGTGACTATAGTAAATTTATAAATTAAAAAAATACAATCGGGACGTTTTAAAACGTAGGAATAATAATTAAAATGGATCAAAGTGCCGGTTGTAGCAAACGGTCTGTTGCTCATAAACGCCCTAACCTATGCGATGCGGAATTAATAATGGTAAAAAACGTGTATAAAGGAATTCGGTCGCGAAATTCTAATACAAGTGTAAGTGAAGCTGTTGATATGTGTAGTTCGTTGACAAAAGTATCCGTTGCTACTGTTTATCGTGCCATAAAAAATAGTGTAGAAGTGAATCCAAAGAAGAAAAAAGTGGAAACACGAGGGAGGAAGAAAATAGAAGTCGACGTTGACGTGAAATACTCCATACGTAGGAAAATTCATGGATTTTTCTTTAGAAATGAAATACCAACGATAAAGAAAATTCAAGCTGCAATAGCTGAAGATGAGGATATTCCTAATTTCTCTGATAAGGTTCTTAGAAGAATAATGCGTGACATGAATTTTCGATATTTGAAACGGAATCGGAATAGTATGCTCGTTGAAAAAGACGAAATTGTGGTATGGCGAAGAGAATACTTAGAAAAAATAAGAGAACTTCGTGCATCTGGTAAGAAGATATATTACATGGATGAAACATGGGTAAACGAAGGTCATACTGTATCAAAAGTTTGGCAGGATGGTAATGTTAAGAGTAAGAGACAAGCATTTTTAGATGGATTTTCTACTGGATTAAAGGCACCTTCTGGAAAAGGACGAAGATTGATTATAACACATATTGGAAGCGATACGGGATTTTTAGAAAATGGTTTGCATGTATTTGAGTCACGAAAAACGGGAGATTATCATGAAGATATGAACAGCGACGTGTTTGAAAAATGGTTTGAATATGTTTTATCATATCTGGAGCCAGGAGCAGTTGTTGTGATGGATAACGCACCTTATCATAGTAGAAGAGTTGAAATGTTACCGACATCAGCATGGAGAAAAGGAAATATTATGGACTGGTTACAATCGAAAAATATTGAATATACAGAAACCATGCTAAAAGTACAATTATTAAAAATTGTCCAAAGAGAAAAAGGTCAATACATTAAGTATGTAGTGGATGAGATGGCCAAAGATCGAGGAATTCGTGTACTCCGTTTACCGCCATACCACTGTGAATTAAACCCAATTGAGTTGGTTTGGGCACAAATAAAGAATGAAATCGCACGAAAAAACACCACCTTTAAAATAAACGACGTGAAATTATTATTACAGGATGCTATTAATCACGTCACTGCTGAAACATGGTGTAAGTGTATTGGACATGCACAGAAAGAGGAACAACGTATGTGGGATCTTGATACAACGGTAGAAGTGTTCATAGAACCAGTCATTATTCATTTGGGTGAAGATGATTCTAGTGATAGTGATAGCAACAGTGATATGTGAAATATATAATGTGAATAATGTGATATGTAAGTATTTAAATATATTAATAGTGAAGTGATTATGTGGCAGTGAAGTGAAAGTGTGACAGTGATAATATTCGTGAGATAATTATTATAAAATATGTAAGTACCTACTTAAATAAATATATTAATAGTAAACATTACAATATTTTGCGGCGGCGTAAGCCGGGTGGTGGTGGGTTATCGATGCCCAAGAGGGCATCGTTTTATAGAAAACACTTAAAATTTAAAAACAAAATGTTACTAAAATATTTTTGAAGTTTTCTCGATAAAACCTCTAAAAATAATAGATGTTATGTTTTATTATATTTTTTCCATATTTTCTACATCTTGTTGCCTTTTACGTATACACGCCTATGAATTTTCGATCCCCGCACGCCTCATCCTCCTTACTAGACCAAGAGCTAGCGATGAATCACTATCTATAATTTCGGCCGTCGAGTATAGTATGTTTCATAAAGTGCATGTATAGTAAAGGACCCCTGTAGGCCGGTTAACTCGCTTGTGGTGCGGAATTTAATTATTTCAAGAAAAATAAACGACCAAACTTGCTATACCCAGGGTAACGTGGGTTATTGTTCAGGGTACCGAGATAGGTAACATATAAAAAAATCAGTTTTTTAAGGAATTCGAAGATTACGATCGCTTTTATTTTTTTTATTGCAACGTTGAGTTGAGCTTTAAAATGTGTACCTCTTCCAAAAACTTTTAAGTTAATAAAATGACAACTAGATGTTACTTGAAAGTAATTTTGAATTTGATAGAACCATACAACAGTAAACATAAAAATTTAAATTAAGTTATAGGTTATACCAATAACTTCTTTTTTAAATTTAAGTTTAAATGCTGAATTTTGGGATTTTTCAAAACAACACTGAAAAAGTTAAAATAAAAAACCCATGGGGTCAGCAGTAAGTTATTGGGGCTGAAGAGATTGCAAATCACCCCTTTTTTCGGCCAATTCAGTTTGGCAAGCGATGTACCAAACACCCTGTATTGTGGCTGAAAATAATAATATACCGTACAGCAATAATCAATATGTGGCTACATTAAAGATTTGATTAGTTTTAATTTTGTATCTGCTGTTAAACTATATTTTAGGTGATAGACCAGGGCGTATCTGTCGAAATATCCCACTTCTTGGATATAACAGGGGGCAAACTAATTTTTGCTGGAATACCTTCAGTGCAATTCACATAATAAAAGTGTAGATCCCTAGATCTGGGCGAGGTCCGAAAAATTTTAAAAAATACCTATTTTATCTTAGTTTTTTACTTACGCATTTTGGAAGAATATTGATGAGGAAAAAAAATTTAGAATTGAATTTTGCACAATGTACCGTAAGATAAAAATGTTTAAATTTATTTATTACCGATGTTGCAAAATAGCAATAATTCATGAAGAAAGCAAAAATATCAAGTTTTTTGGTTAATTTTTTAAAAATATTAATTGCTCTGAGGGTATTTTAATTTTGGTAAAAAACCTATATAGTATAATAAAACAACTAACCAAATTTCATTAAAATCGGTTCTATAGTTTTCGCAAACTAATTTTTTGAAAAAAATTTTCGAACTTTCAAAATTTTGCACAGCTTCAAATGAGGCATAGAAAAGACCACTCAACCTTTCAAATGGTGTTTGAAAAATTGAAATTGGTTGATTAGGACGACCACAGTAAATTTTTAAAGGTAAGTGACACTTCTTTTTATTTTTAAACAATTAGATTACATTTATCAATTTGCAATTTAGTTTTTTTCAAAAATTATAATTTTAAAGTACTCGGAAAGTCCCCCTACCCCACTTTTCGTGTTTTGAGTCACTTTTCGCGCTGATTTATCTATGTTGCCGAAAACTTTAAAAATTTACTGTGGCCGTCCTAATCAACCGATTTCAATTTTTCAAAAACTAATGGAAAAGCGGAGCGGTCTTTTCTCTGTGAAAAAATGTTCAAGTATCTAGATACTTTATTTGAGACTGTGCAACATTTTGAAAATTCGAACATTTTATTATCAAAATTTTTTTCAAAAAATTATTTTGCGAAAACTATAGAACCGATTTTAATGAATTTTGATGTGTCGGTTTATTATACTATAAAGTTTTTTTTAGAAATTAGAAACTTATAGTATATTGTGCAAAATTCAATTCTAAAACTTTTTTTCCTTTTCAATATTCTTCCAAAGTGCATAGGTTCCAAGATATAAGTAAAAAAACTCAGATAAAATAGGTACCTATTTTTTGAAAATTTTTTAAACATTTTTGCAATTTGGAAAATGTTCCGGTCCTCGCCCAGATCTAGGGATTTACACTTTTATTATGAGAGTTGTACTCACATCCACCTCAAAATAGAACCGCCCTGATCTGTGAAGAGGTGAAGAGACTTCAGTTTATATAATGCAACTTGATAAACATTTAAATTATTATCGATGTATAAGCTCAAATTTTTTGCTGATGATATCCATTCTCTTAGTTGAGATATTACTAGCACATAACTTAGGTACAGATTTATTTGGATTTATTCCGAGACCATTATTCTTGCACCAATTATAAATATTATCCAAAACACAATTTATTGATTCAGTAGCGGTACATGCTGAACTAGATTTGTTTTATATGATCTTCCATATTTCACTTCATTCGGTAAGTCCAATATAAAAATGGAAAACAAAATTGGTCCCAAGATGCTACCTTGTGGTACACTACTTTTTATTGACTTTCATTGTGAACTTAATTCATGATTTATTTTCAGCCTTTGCAATAGATTTTGTAAATAACTACGAAACCACAATGTAGCACCCTGATCAAATCCAATATAAAAGGTCGAAAAATACTAAATCGAATGCCTTACTTTGATATAATAATATCAATATCGTTGACAGTGATTTATTATGCTGTAATTATGTCATCGATAATTTTTAACGTAGCAGTAGTACTTCTATGATTTTTACGAAAACCCGATTGCATCGGTGGTAAAATTTTGATTTCTTTCTAAATAGTTAGTGACTTGTAGGGCTACAATTTTTCCAAAAACTTTTGAAAATGTTAATTTGTTGTAAGTACTAGGGTTTCTAGCTTTGGATATCTGGAAATATACCACTAGCTTTAAAACTGTTAATAATAGTACTAACAATATCAACACAATAAGGGATTATAATCATTTTTATCTTAATTCCATCTATGCTCTATGTCTATGCGTATGTTCACTATTAAAATTTTTTATACTGTTAACAATATCTTCATTTGTCATTGGTTAAAAAGAAAAAATATGATCACCCAAAGTATTTTGAAAAAATTATTGTAGCATATTCACATTAATATGGCATTCGCCAGCCACATTCAAGAAATAATCTTATCTCCTCCGTCCAGTGAAGTTATTAGATATACCATAACCTTTCGATTTTCTACAGACTGCCCATTTTCTTGAGTATTTCCAAATTATTTTAGAGTTTGCTTATTATTTCATACGATGTATGTATTTCATATACGCATCTTTTTCTCTATTTATTGCTTCTTTTACATAATTTCTAAAAGTTATTATAAAGATCGACCAGTTTTATTAAAGGGTAAACTGAAAAAAAAGTAGTGTTTTCTGTGACGCATGTGAAAAGGCCGCCGAAATCATTTTTACAAGTGGTCGTTACACGCATTTTGGGGGAATTGCATGTTGCAATTTTAATGTTTTCCTAAACATCGGAGCCAAAAGTATGTTTCCATTTGATTACACATACTAAACCGCCTTAATAGATATTTACAATAGTGAACGTCTAGCAATTGCAATGAAGTTAAGGTTTGACAACAATTCTGCATTTCCTATTGCACTAGTTGTGAAAAAAAACTGGTAAATATAAAAATATGCGAAACCGTAGCTATTAATAACTGCAATAACGTAGTAAAAACAAGTGACTGTCCGTGTGTTTCTGTTCTAATTTCGACACTGCGTTGTGAAATTGTAAGAATAAATAACATTTTTTTACGCGAACAATAAAAATAGAAAATTATATATAAGGCAGATAACGGAGCATAAAATAAAAGATTTTATCTAGCTATGCAGTTGAGCGTATTAATAATAATAAACGGATTTATGCATTCACAACCCTGGCATTTCAATAATTTTGTTATCTTGCTGACATATCGGGGATACCGAACAATAACCGTTTGTGCTTGACCAGAAAAAATTATAATTGGTTTTCAGATAGGGTAATAATATGGGCAAAAGGGGATTTAAATTTATCGATTCTAGGTAGATTTATTATTGCCTGTTTGAATTGCTACCGGTTAACTGTTAACAAATGTCGATAGATTAAATTTAAGTCAAGTACGTTGCATCTGGTACTAACCACATAATAGGAGGCAATAATAAAGCTTGTATCAGTTATCAAGTAAACAGGGGAACATTACTTTTTTAACTTTATTATAGTAGGTATAAAAATGTTACATATATGATAACAGTAATTAACTTTAACTTTGTAAATAGGTCTTATATCGTACAAAACCTTCTGTAATAAGTTTTTAGGCAAGTACTAGAAACAAACTATTTCTGAATGTTGTATCTAAAATCTTGGGATTATAACATGGAATCAGAACAAATGATTGGTCGAATTTAAAAACCCGCTATAATTAAATTAAATTAATTAAATTAAATGTAATTAATCAGTTCTGATTTCAAGATTATTTTTATAGCAAATTGTACAGTTTTTACCTTAGAATTTAAATTAATCTATCCTCAAATTGCATTTTAATATGTGTCTAATGAGTTTTGCTTGGTACACTATTTTTATCTTTTTTGATTTATTATTTGTAACAATTCTTTGATCTGTTCTTATTCGTAATCTTTCAGTCTACTTCCTTTTGGGTTTAGTATAGGTACATTAAATTTCTTTAGGTTAGTGCTGTCTTCTTTTATTTCTATATAGGTATATAGGTATGTGGTTATACCATTTAAATTTCATCGATGGAATATGTCTATTTCAAAATTAACTGACTGTTTCCGTTTCACTTAGTTTCTTTCGAATTACAACTTCTTCACTTTTGCTCAATGTTATAATTTCTTTTGTATATATTTTTGTTCGTTTTTACAAATGTCCTATAAATACTTACTTTGTTTTTTATTTTTTCTATCTTAGAACATTTGCTTTTTACAATAAAATGCTGTGTATCCTTTCTGAATTCTTTTATTTACATCTTGCTTATTGTTTTATTATTATTTATTAATATTCCTTACTTGTTTCTAGATTAATCACAAAAGTTAGAGTATAAAAAAATCTTAAATTTTTCATATTTTTTTTTCTCTTTTTGATATTTTATATTTTAGGATGAAAAGAAAAATGGATTTTTACGAAAAGAAAAACATTTTTAATTTAAAAAAATGAATAAAAGGTGCAAAATTGGTCCTAATTGACTTTTGGTAAAAGTGACAATTTCAATCATAATTATGAATCACAAATAAAAGAAAAGTGACAGCGGTTTGAATTTTTCGTGGTTTCTTTGAGGTTAAAATGAAATCTACTCATCATTCGTAAAGTTCTTACAAGTTTAGTGAAAATCCTTAAAACATAATTTTTTACTTTTCTTTTGGATAAAATTTCTTACATCGAAAAACTTTTTTTATTAAAAAACGTCCTATAGATGATACTTTGAAGTTTTGAATATTCTGCCTAGATTTTCTGTACAATCTTCCGAGTAATTAATAAATCAAAACCAAAAAGGCCATTTTCGTTTTGAACAACTATAACTTAGGGACAAATCATCGTACTTTCTTAAACAGCTCAAATTAAAGGCAATGAATCAAATTAAAAGAGCTGACAGGTGGAATTACAAAAAAAATATTGACGTCAGTGCACGTTTTAAAAGGGAAGCAAAAATTTTGAATTTGAAGGTGATCAAAGTTAAAACTTTTTGACTTTCAAATTATAAAACTAAAAACTTCAAGCTTCAATTTACTTTTTCTATTACTCTAAGACCAAGTTACAGCCTTTTGAAAACCACTTAAAAATTTAGGATTTTTTTAATTCTTTAATTTTTGTGACTAGTACTCTTTCTTCCCAATTGCAGCACATGTATTTATTGTTTCTTCATTAATCATCAATCCTCTTAATTTTTGCTTCTTTTAAGTTTTAATGTTGCTCTTTGATAACATAACATATTGTTACGAGATACAACTTTGACTATAAAGCGTATACATACAAATGTCCATAAAACAGTACATGGTGATTCATTAACGATATGGAGCGGCTTTATATAGGACATATCCTGCCTCGTTATGGAAACAATAATCTTTATAAATACTCAGATATTTGGAATTGATAAGAAAATGAAACATTGCAGTTATCAAAAAAAATTCAAAATATATAAATAAATTTCAATATATATAGTAAAGTACTTTTTTGGTATAGTTTTAGAATTTACTTTGGACTATGTCAATGTTGTTTAGAGAACTAAATAAAGGAGAATGCTCTATAGCACAACTTCGCTATTTTAGCAATAACTTCAAAACGAAAAAAGATGTCGACCTCCGGTTTGTGTATTTGTTTTCCATAATAAATGGTCTATCATGCCATGAAAAACAACCTATATCGTTGCATTTAATTTATTTAGTAAACGGAGACAATTACAAAACTTTTCTGATTAGTGTCGTCTACCGTTGGGCAGGAAAATAATTTTTTTCCCATATCATAAATATAAATTTTACTAATAGTTCTTTAAAATGAGCCGTCGTTTCTTCAAATCGATTAAGGCATTTAGAAGTTATGACAATTTAAAAATTTCAAGATAGCGTCCTTCATACCGACGTCGCTATGGTAATAACAAAAAAAAAGTTCATATAAAACTTGTGAAGGGTTTAATAGTGTATCTAAAAACTGTATTTTTAACTTAGGTTATATAGGCGAAACTTAAAAAAAAACGACAATTTTCTGTAATACTCTAGCAGTTGCGCCCCTAGCGGTGAAGTTACAAACTAGAAAATATTTTAAATCATGTTCTTTTGGCCGTATTTGTTAATAGATTTTTTACCCCATAGTCGTAGCACGTCTAATTTCCTATATACAGGGGCTCCGTACTGTTAATGGATCACCCTGTATATCATCTACTTTTCTCCCGGTATTGGACTTGGGAAAAAAGTAGTCATAAATAACACTTTAGTGGTTTTGCTTCTATTCCAAACTTTAGTCTCATTTGACATGAGATACGTAACAGCTGTATTCCCTCATTTTTTTCACGCTACATAGGTATCGACAAGATATATTTATATTTCTCTAACGAGTAACATTTGCCGCCGCGACAATTTATTTAATGTATCTCTTTGCCACCGTTTGTTAATAATCCCCAGTACTCGTTGACCGCGTGATTGGAGGACGTTAATTAATGTTCCCAGCGTTAATTAAGTAAATTGCAATAAACGAAGCGCATAATCAGTCTATAGGTATCTTCCGATGCGAGACAAGTGTGTCTGTGTGACACTTCAGGTGGCTAAGTTGCGATAGAGGCATTCCATCTCACTTTTCAAATCAGTTAAGAGGAGATCAGATCTAAATTGAAAGCTTTTACTGGTTTTAACCTCGAAATGTCAGTCGTTGCATTGGGTCAAGTATTATATTGTGTAGGTTGTCTAGATTTTAGATTTGCACTACGCAATTAAGTAAACGAATGAAAATAAAGCCTCCAGAAGTAAACGTTACGGCACTACAGGTACATATCGGATCAGACGAGATCAGATAACACAAGATAAGTCTACCAAGTTTAATACAAGGTGTTAGAAGCTTGACTGCCTTAATTTTAACAAACGATACATTAAAATAAACAAAAAAACCTTATATGACATGGGTCCTAAACTCAACTATTTTCGAGAGAAAAATTATCAAAATCTCTAACTTGATGTACAAAAGTTCGATTAATTAAGGAATATTGACATAACTGCGTGCATAGAATACCATAAAATACAATGTTTATCACTTTTTGAACTTCTTTATGCTTAATTCTAAAAAATAATTAGGACTGTAAAAAATTTAAAATTCCATAAAATTCATATCGAGCAATGTGACAACGGCGCGGCGGTTAACACAAGATACGAAGGTGTCCAACAACCAACAATACGCAATTCAGTTTCAGTTGGTATTTGAAATTCGACAATCGAAGACTTGCGAGAACGAATTTTTGCCGCAGTACATCAAATAAATATAGATCCAGGTATTTTCTAGCAATTGCCCGATGATTATTTGGACGACGTCAACCTTTGGGTAGTTTAATTACATATTTTTAAATTCATAATTTGATTAAAAGTTCCTGCTTTAAGAGACTCATAATTACTAAAATTCGAGTTAAAATTTAAGCACAACACTATCTTCGTACTACAAAATCGATACATTTTATTTATTTAAAAACTGGAAAATAATTGTCTTAAAATTTGCTAAATGTTTCACAGTAATAGTTGTTTACATTTTTATTATTCCGTAGGACAAGTCTGCAGCGTGCACACGTGGTATGCATCAAATATTTAAAGTTAGGTTAAGCGCTGTTGTCACGTTGTAATGAAACGCCCCAATATTAATACTCGCTGTATTTTGAAAACTGTTAATCTTACGCCCCTGGAATATACGACTTTTTTGTTCATTTATGATTACTCTATCTCATGCTGAAGTAATGGCAGTTAAACTTCTTACACCCTGTATATTAACGTCCGATCGCAAAAATGGTTTCAGGGGTAAAAACACTAACTGCGAGGCCTATAATAAGCTAAACAGAACGGTTAGCTCATGCGACGCGGGAAAACAATTTTTTATGCGAGACATTTAATCTAAAAATATCCGGTTAAAAGCTATATCTATTCACATTTCCATTTATTAGCAGGGCAGGGCGGTTTGCAGACTGGACACGATATAGTGGAATTATCATGACACGACAGTTGATATCGTATTCAGTAAATGAGGCAGTTATGAACTGAAATGTATTATCTTCGTGCATTCGTTTTATATGTATATGAAGTGTGGCGTTTCTCCTGATAATTCAGTATTAGTCGACCAAACAATAGATACGAACCTATGTTAAAAATATCTGTATTTATTATTAGTTCTTCTAATTTTACTTTATTTTAAAAATAAAACGTTAATTTAATTAAATTCATAAGATTTTCTAAAAATCCTTTCGAATGACGTCAATGTTCTTTGATATAAAAAATCTAGATATGCAGGACCCTATAGACAAGATTCCTAACCTTAGAGCATATACAGGTTCGGAAAGTCCCCATGGTACATCGGCCGTTACGTGAGAGCGATAAAGTACGTCATAGAAATCCGTGAGATAGACAAGGATGGCTATAGTGAAGACGTTTCATAATCTGAATAGTCACTCCCACTTCTAACCCGAAACGGGCGGTGACTATTCAGATTAAGAAACGTAAGAAAAGGCAGATGGACCATGTGGATTTTCCAGCCCTGTATACTATAGAAACAAGCTTACGGCGACAGTGTAGACGCGTGACAGAGGGAGAAAGAGATCCTTTGGGCACTTTCTTTCTCGCGCAGGCACAAATGCAACTGGGAAAATAATGGGGGTAGTTCATATAACGTTTTTTTCCACGGCGTCCTGTTTTCGAGATACAGTGTCTTGAACTTACTTTCCAAATGGATTTTCTTAATTATCTTTAAATCGGCTAAAGATAACAATGTCAAAATTTGTAAACGAGTAAACATCAACTGTGCGTTAAAAATAATGTAGAAATGTTTTTTTTTCTGAAAAGCAGTGTGGCGGCATGTTAAAATTACATTTTTATATTTAATTAGCAAATAAATTTGTTTTTATAATTAATAACACATTAATTATAAAATAATTAATATCACATTATATTAAGCTGTATTTAGAGTAAATGAGATTAGGAATAGGTACATCATTAATTAGAAGTAGGTACACGACCGAGAGGGCAAAATCTTAGATCAGGCAAAGAAACGACATTATTAGAATGGGTTAAGTCTTGTTCCCGATCGGTCGTGCTGTCCTGTAAAGAAGCGTTCAATAAAGTTATACAGGGTGTCTCATAATTAGCTGCCAACCCTGAACAGGCCAATTCTATGATCAAAACTAAGTAAAAAAGTTCATATGAACATGGGTCCGGAAATGCTTCCTAAGGGCACAGGGACCCATTGAAGAGGGAGGAATGGAAATCATTTTTTTGCAATATCTCTCAATCGCGTTGTGATAAATGAATGAAATTTGGTATACACAGCTAAATTTTGATGAGCAATTTGATGGACTAATCCATTTATTTCCACAAGGTCCATTGGGGTGGGTACGGGGGGGCCCTTGGTACTTTGCGTGTGTAACTTTTTCATCTTTGACTTTTTAACAAATTGGACAGCAAATTCCGTTTTCCCGAACTGTTTTACGTTAAAAAGGTACTCTTGTTTCAAATCGTTATCTTTAACGGTTTCTGAGAAAATCGCTCTTGAATTAATCCCACTTTGATCAATTTCATAGCAATTTAAAAAAAAAAAATTTTTTTGTTTAAATTTAATCTAATTTTAATAAAAAAATAATAATAAAAAATTAAATTAAATAAAAATTAATCCTTTAAATGGAAAAGAGAGGAAAGGAAAATTATTATTATTATTTTTTGTTTAAATTACTATGAAATTGACCAAAGTGGGATTAATTCAAGAGCGATTTTCTCAGAAACCGTTAAAGATAACGATTTGAAACAAGAGTACCTTTTTAACGTAAAACAGTTCGGGAAAACGGAATTTGCTGTCCAATTTGTTAAAAAGTCAAAGATGAAAAAGTTACACACGCAAAGTACCAAGGGCCCCCCCGTACCCACCCCAATGGACCTTGTGGAAATAAATGGATTAGTCCATCAAATTGCTCATCAAAATTTAGCTGTGTATACCAAATTTCATTCATTTATAACAACGCGATTGAGAGATATTGCAAAAAAATGATTTCCATTCCTCCCTCTTCAATGGGTCCCTGTGCCCTTAGGAAGCATTTCCGGACCCATGTTCATATAAACTTTTTTAATTAGTTTTGATCATAGAATCGGCCTGTTCAGGGTTGGCAGCTAATTATGAGACACCCTGTATTGTTACACGTTGCGTTTTTCTTTGGATGAACTCGAAGCACCCACAGCAGTGTTACCGAAACAGGCATTAGGAGAGGTAGGTACAATTGAAAAAAAATATGTTAAGTCAAAATTTGTTACACTTCTAAACGGTTTTGTAAACTTTAAAGCATACTACACAAAAAGGTATTTTTGTCGAAATTCAGTAGCATGTACCATTATGTTCTAGAAAAATCAAGTTGCATTTTTATGCTCACATAAAGCGGCACAAATACATTGAATTTTGTAAACTACTACCCTACCACTACTAAAATTAACAATTGTTGATGGACTTTAAAAAAGTGATAAGAACAGAAAAATATTAGAAAACAGACTCGAAAACAGACAAAACAAAATAGCTGCACAATTAAATAAAACACTAAAACTCGAAATACTACAGTAGATGCTTACATTGTCCCCCCATTTGCTTCTATGAAACTTAATTTTTCTCGAAAATGGTACATACATGGTACTGAATTTCGACAAGTACACCATTTTTTGGAGTATGCTATAGAGTTTACAAAACCCTTTAGAAATGTAAGAAATTTTGACTTTTAAATATATATTTTTTTCGATTGTACCCCTTCAATTGCCTGTATCGGCGACACTGCTTTTCAGAAAGAAACCGTTTGCAAGTTATTCTTAACACACAGTTGATGTTTACTCGTGTACAAATTTTGACTTTTTTATCTTTAGACGATTTCAAGATAATTAAGGAAAACCATTTGGAAAGTAACAACTTCAACACACTGTATTTCGAAAACAGGGAGTCTAAGAAAAAAACGTCACATGAACTACACCCATTATTTTCGCATAAGAAACTTGCAGGCAAGTTTTTTTGAAACATGAAGACACTCTGTATATTGTCATTTTTCCACTGTACCTATTTATTTTAGAAAATTCATCGTCATTATTTGGATTTCCATTTGAATAATTAATATTTGTTGTAACTTTTCAATTACGTTTCCAAATATTTAAATTCAACCTCAATCTTCAATGATAGGCTATTGATTATTATTGAAAGCCAGTTATCATTGTTGATTGTGTGTCTTCCAATCCTCTGTTTTATTTTATTTTATTGTTAGACATCGATAAATTGTTTCAAAATTACGCATGGGACTGTTTCGTTTCATGCATATAATAATGACTCAAGTTTTGGTATTATTTATCTTTATGTAAAAATATAAAAAATAATTGTCTAATATAACCATAATTTGAAGTGAATTAATTAACTCTTGAATATAGTTGTCAGGATGACATTTTAATAAATAAATACTCGTATCTAGTTAGAACACTTCTTGGTGCTGCTTGGTGGCGGTGTTTATCAAAGTGGATTGTATGTGTCCGTTTGTCACTATTTATTTATTTATTTGTTTTTGTTGATATCATAAACTTTAAACTGAAATATTTTGAAATCTGTAAAAGGCAGGTACAGGAACCGCTATATCATTAGAGAGGTGATCTAATTCTATGTCACATGAAATAAAAATATACAGGGTGTCTTATTTAAAAAAAATCAAGTTTTAAGCAATTGAATTTCCTTAACTTTGAATGCCACAAAGTAACACCCTACAAATTGGAGACATGTTCTAATCTCAGTACAACATTCTTCAACATATCCCCCGTCTCAGAACCAAATTGCAGTTCTCTATCGAAAAAATTGGGGTAGCAATGTATTTCCCAAAAGGATGCTTTCCTAAATTTTTTATAATAAAAAATTGAATAACTTCGCAGCGGTTAGTCAGGTTTTGGAAAATAAAATATAGCTGAATAGACAATTTAATGTGTAATCAGAAATTTAAATAATATACAGTGTTCCATTTAAAATAATTAAGTTTTATATAGCCACGTGGAAATGCAACGCCCTATATGATTATAAATAATTTTGGGAAATGGCGCTGTTGTCGTATTATAATTTCTATTTAAACTTTTTTTTTCTATCTTTAAGGGTTTAAGATATACAGAACTTTATCGCTTGGTTGGGACACCCTGTATAATACATCTTCGTTGTCAACATTTTATTGTTTCGAAGGTTTTTCTAATTTGGTCAAATGACAGATGAATGTGTATGGATCCCATCAACTCAATGGGCACAATGATCCTGATTTCTGATCACGTAACAAAATTTAAATTTTTACATAATTTATAGTATTATAGAAATTATTTTTTTATTATTGTTATCGGTTTATAACTACAAATTTATTCAGATCTAAAATAAATTAAATTTTCATGCAAGTTGACTTTGGCATTCGTTCGCGTTGGAACTCGGTATCTATAACGGCGACACATCGAACGTAACAATGATATAGCGTTGCCAGTCTCCACCTCCAACTTATTTCTGGATTATCTTCATAACTGTGCCTGTTTTCCTTAAAATGTAACTGTTCACATTTAGTCCAAGCATTCTGTCACGGATTAATGTTAAATTTGCAGAAATTATTACCTGGACAAAAAAAATATGACCGTATAGAAAATTAAATTTTAAATTGAGTTTCTTGTTCTTTAAACTCGATCCAATATGGCGAACATGGTTAAAAAAAATCGCAAAGTTGAAAAAATCGGTTTTTCTAAAATAACTAAAAAAATATAGCACGGATTGAAAAATTTTAAATGAGAAAGTTGTAGGTTTTAAAAAGATCTATCGACTGATTTTTTGAAAGTATCGATTGCTTTGTTACTTTTCGAGATATATCGAAAAAACCGTTAAAAATCTTCTCTTTTCTCTTCTTCTATAACTCGTTTACATTTACGTGCCCATATTTGCTATTTACTGCAAGCATAGCCCGCGGCAAGCCAAAAAAGTACATTTTTGAAAAATTTAAAAATATTAATTATTTTTCGAGATATATCGATTTTTTGAAAAAAAGGCGCTCTCGAAAATTGGCTAGATCTTCTCAGCGGATAGCCCTACAGTAACGATTTTCGGTTTATTTTCTTCGTAAAGAGTTATATTATCATGCTGTTAAAAAATGTTGACGATTTTATTAATTTTAAGGATCAAAAAATGACTGAAAAAGTTGCACTTTTTTTGGGTATGTTTTTTTCAAATAACTATTTCAATTTTTATTATTTTTTTGTACTTAATCTGGGGTAGCTAAACACGAATATTATAGCATTTTCGCCTTAGAAGCAAAATAGACCCGTAAATGTTTAGTTTTCTTTCTTTAAAAGTCATTTTCATAAAATAAAAATTGAAATAGTAATTTGAAAAAAACATACCCAAAAAAGTGCAACTTATTCAAAGTCATTTTTTGATCCTTAAAATTAATAAAATCGTCAACATTTTTTAACAGCATGATAATATAACTCTTTACGAAGAAAATAAACCGAAAATCGTTACTGTAGGGCTATCCGCTGAGAAGATCTAGCCAATTTTCGAGAGCGCCTTTTTTTCAAAAAATCGATATATCTCGAAAAATAATTAATATTTTTAAATTTTTCAAAAATGTACTTTTTTGGCTTGCCGCGGGCTATGCTTGCAGTAAATAGCAAATATGGGCACGTAAATGTAAACGAGTTATAGAAGAAGAGAAAAGAGAAGATTTTTAACGGTTTTTTCGATATATCTCGAAAAGTAACAAAGCAATCGATACTTTCAAAAAATCAGTCGATAGATCTTTTTAAAACCTACAACTTTCTCATTTAAAATTTTTCAATCCGTGCTATATTTTTTTAGTTATTTTAGAAAAACCGTTTTTTTCAACTTTGCGATTTTTTTTAACCATGTTCGCCATATTGGATCGAGTTTAAAGAACAAGAAACTCAATTTAAAATTTAATTTTCTATACGGTCATATTTTTTTTGTCCAGGTAATAATTTCTGTAAGCATTTCTCTATAATGCTTGGACTAATTCTAGATATGCCTTTATCTTCCCAAGACCTAAATGTCTGCGTTATGGTCTAACGTATCGTTATTAATTGTGCTTGCTATCACCGTGCTCATTGGGCATGTCCGGCATGCAGAAAATTATGAAAACATTTTCTCAGGAGTACTCGATATGCGTCGATATTTATTATTTTGTGCGACGATGATGCAACAGGCAGCATGAATTATAAAACATAGCACCTTGCCAAACAGGTTATACACTAATGGGTAGGAAATGATAATTGAGCCTTGTGCAAGGTACCCAAGGTGTATAGAATTCAGTAATAGTCCCATGATGTTTATTCAGAGAAATATTTGGCGCCAATTTGACGACACGGTTAAAAAATTCCTTGTTTTTCAATTAAATTACGTTTTCCGTCGAACTAATAGTTTCGTGGAGGATAGAACAAAGAATACGAATAATAATAGTTATTTTTCTACGTTCATGCAATAAACACAACTTTATTGAACTATATTTACTAGAAAAAGTGGATCTTTATTGCACTAGTGCAATAAATATTTATTGCACTCATCTGTCATTATAGTACAGCGGTTTGTGATCAAGACAAACATAAACATTCAAATGAGCGAAATATTTAGTCCTTTTTCTGTGAGATTGTAATACGTTTCAAAGAATTGCGGATTTTATTTTATTATCAATCATATTTATTATGTACTGGATTACGAAATTACTAGAAAATGCATTTTTTTCTAAAATGCCATATGATTACAATTTATAAACACAAACGTAAATGCCTCAAACATACGCGATCACGACTACTATGATTTGGATAATGCAACTCTGCAGTTCTAGAAATGTCAGTCAAAAATTAATTTTGACATTTAAACAAAGTTTAAAAATGAGTGATATTATTGGAAAAATAGATGATAGTGATGAAGAAGAATTTGTTGGGACCCCACCAGAAGTTAGTGAAATAGCAAATACAGCGTCATTAAACTTATTACCTAGCAAATCAAGAAAACTATATGAAAAAAGTTATAATCGTTTTAAAGAGTGGTGCTTT
>NW_019416247.1:1506979-1604995 GCF_000390285.2 Anoplophora glabripennis
CCCTCCCGCGCTAGCCTAAGGGCCACCTTAGCAAAGCGCATCCCAGGCTGCATAGCCGCACTACCCTACCCAACCATACCACACATAAACATGACACTACCCCCGGGGTTTACACAGACGAGCCGGCGAAGCAAGAAGAGCGCCAGAAGAAAGGGCCCTAGCCGGCGGGGCCCAGCCAGGACAAAAGGAGGTCCCACAAAGCGCCTACACCGGCCGCATTTGCGGTCGGGGTAGACGACGGATGGGGCCCACCTACGAAGGCTGTCCAGGCCTACACGAGATGAGGCAGGATAAAGAGGGATAATCCCCCTCGATCCCAAATCATTGAGGCCAATTTCTAGCCATAGAATAATGGCGCGATATGATGATATTGATAATACATACCGTATTGTCTAACAAATGTCAGAAATATTGCGTGGACACGCCCTGTATGTGAAGGAGATATCCCAGCGAACCGCTGGCGTTCGATCACCGTTTTTTTGTGAAATTTTTTATTTTTTTCTTATATATAAAATAGTAGTATTTGTTCAGTTCTCGCACCTGTAGGATTTGTTAGATATTTCGCTATGTACATTTTAAAATTAATAACTTTGTGTGATTAATTCTTTTAGTCAATCATAAATAGCAATTTATCGAACGCATTTCCTTTTATCTTTCCCTTTTACTCCTGACAAGAAAGAAAATCAATTGCATCAGAGTTTTGGTGAGTTTCTTTTTTTTCTTTTCTTTTAAACGTACAGTCCACTTGAAACTTGAAAGGCCTATTTGGGTCCCTCTATTGTGTGTAGAACAAAAATGAATAAAACTTGCAAAAAGCGCCAAAACAGGTCGATTTTTTGTCAAAGGTTTTGTTAAATTTTGAACTAATACGTCATATATTGTTTAAATAAATGGAAGTGCACATTCTTTCAACTACCGTTGAGATTACTGCTTCTCAAGTGATTTTCCCCCAGAAAACTTTTTCTAATTTGGGGATGTTAGTTTCACATTATTTTAATTGAAGAAAATGTATGAAGCAAATGAAGTCATTGAAAAAAAAATGTTGACAAACATTAAGTAATTGATAACATTGTTTAAATTGAACTTTTGTTGCTACTTCGCAGTACCACTAAAGCTGGGGCCACACTTACGTTAACGTGTAACGTCCATTATCGCGATGATTATTGCTTTAAAAGTAATAGATTAAATTTCGCGGTAAAGTGAATAGTTACACTTGTGTTTGATGTGTAGTCAACAAATAACGCGTTATTTGATAAAATATTTCATCATGGAGATTGAGGCCGCTTTAGAGTTGTATTATACAGGGTGTGGCGTGTATAATCTACAAAATTTAAATTACAGCTTCCTGATGATATTTGTAATAGAAAACTCTTATACGAAAAAGTTTTATCTTCATGTTTTTTTTTTTTGTAAATTAAAGTTCATTTATTCAACAAAAGTGAAGGCCGACCCTGTGTTATTTATTAAAAACTTTGGAAATGGTTTTATGGGACCCGAAATGCAACCTTATAATTTAAGTCGGTATAATCTAATACTAGTAATACTAAGAGAAGTTACATTGTCAAAAAATTTGTGCAGTCAACTGATTTTGTATTTGTATTGAATTCATTATTCACGTAATTATTAAATATTACGCATCATCCATCGACCCATCAGTGTTAATAAGTGAAAGATTACAGACAAAAGTTTTTATTTTGTAATTCCACGATAGTGTCTGTAATTTTTATAAAGAAGTAAAAATAAGAATAGCGTGCCGATTACATTAAAATCGAGATTCTTATTTCTTGCTTTGCTTAATTTTTTAGTTCGTGCACGAATTAGTTGTACAATGAGCCGAGAAAACAATGCGTTTACTATTTCTGAACGACTTGATATGGTGTTAGTGTATGGTGCAGCCGGAGAAAAAGCGCTCGCGGCGACTAGGTTGTACCGGGAAAGATGGTCACAACGTCACCCCCCATGTACAAATACAATCCTACAATGCGTTAGCAAGTTAACCTTAATGTTGAAGATGCAGTGTTGGAAAATCATGACGAAGACCCCACAATTAGTACTCGACGACTCGCACAGCAAGTAAGAACCTCATCTCGTACCGTACATCGCATTTTAAGGCGCCAGCTGTTGCACCCCTATATGCAACCAGTTCAACAGATTTTACCCCCGGATTGTGATCAATGAATGCGTTTTTGCAGATGGTTTTTACGGCAATGTGCCAATCAAGTAGACTTTCCTGCTTATATTCGTGTAACAAATGAGGCGACATCTACCCGTGATGAAGTGAATTTCCATAATATGCACATATGGGCCGATGAAAATCCTCACGCGATTAGGGAAACTAATTTTCAACATCGATTCTCGGTAAATGTTTGGGCTGGCATAATAGGCGATGTACTTGTGGGTCCCTAATTCTTTAAAGGACGACTAAATGAACCTGGCTTTTTGGAGAACTGGTTGTCTGAAGTATTGGACGATGTGGCATTACAACAACTCTATTAATTTTTCGTTAGACCACTCCATTTTTATGCAACCATATTAAAACATGCTCGAAGATCTAATGCGTTACAATAGTCTATTGTCGATTGAATATACAATACTACTGTAGCCACATGAATGCGATAAATGAAGCACAAATCGCTTTGATGTGTCAAAAAAAATCGCCACTCATGTTATCGCCTAACGTCTAACGCCATTAATAATGAAGATGAGAAATTAGTTCGCTAAGTCGTGGTTACACCTACGTTTAATGCAAGATAGTGCGATAATTAATGGCATTAGACGTAAGTGTGGCCCCAGCATAAGGGAAACAATTTTGGTCATTCCAGACGTTCCTAACAAAGACCATTGTTTCCACCATGATGTCTCCATCCCCATATTAACAATACCCATTAGACAGTTTAAGTTTGACGACTGTCAGAATCCAAGAATCACTAGAGATACTGCAATAGAGTGGCCAGCTCGATCACTAGACTTAACGTCCCTCGATTTTTTGTAATTTTTACAAAGCGAACTGTACGAACTTCAATGCTGAAAAAAGGCAGATTTCTTCCGAAACAACTGGAAATGCATCAAATTTAATTTGTTTAGCGTTTAGGGTACTACAAACCAGCAACGGTGCTCAATTTGAACATTTGCCTCTGACTTTTTTATGTTTGTTCCACACTCGAAGTTCCCGACTTTTATTACATGGTGTATATGGTAACTAGATGAAAATGGAGGGTACACAGTCTTTGGGCAATTCCGAAGCTGTCTATGAAAATTGCTACTCTTTCATTTTTTTCTTAAGGGTAGTACCCTTAAGAAAAAAATATTAAAGCTCAAAGAAATAAGCGGTAAATTATACTTGGAATTATACACACCATAACAAGACAGTATCTGCGTAGCATTTGTAGTATATTATTTATAAAATTGGACTCTTTCCAAGCATTGTAAATATCGATAAATTATTTTTTAGATTCTATCTCATTCTGTAACAATGTTGATGTTGCTAAAGTGTCCTCCTTTTGTCACTATTTAGTGAAGGAAAAATATCCAAATTATTATCTACAGGATTGACATACATAGTTAATATATTATACAGGGTGATTCACAACTTATCCAAAAAAAAACAAAAAATTAGGAATAGATTCGTCATGACAAATGGAGTCAATATCGTAAAAGAAATTTTGTAAAAACCTTATAGTTTTCGAGAAAGAAATTATTGAAGTTGTAGTATTTTCCACCCTTACATTACTGTGCTACTGTAGTCTTTAGCGTCATTTGCGTTGTGCGATATGCGCAATGCTAGGCGATTCCAAATACTTAAATCCAATTTTAGTATTAACGTTTTTGCGATAGTGTTTACATTAGTTTTTCAAGTGTCAACAATGGCTTATATCTATAGCAACACGGAGTTGACGGATATGGTTTTAATTTATGGTGAAGCAAGACAACATTTGTATTATGGTGAGGCATTTGTATTATGGTGCATGAAGGAGGACAAGATTTGTGTTAGTTCGTAGAAACTGGGTAAAACGGGCCCAAATGTGTTTACACAAGGAGAACTGTTAGATGTGTTTCAGAAGATATTTACAACTTTTAATTTTAGGCACATTTTCAAAACAAAATGAAAAAATTAAATAGATTTCTACAATGGTGTCATGTCTCATGTCACGTAAAGCAAGACAACTATCACCATATTCATGGTTAAAACCTTTCAGTCTTTATCACAATTTACGTCAACATTTCACGAGAAGGTATTGCACACCCTTTTCGATATATCTTATTAATATTTTATGTAAGACATTTATTTATGTGCACATATAGAGGAAAAAAACATAAATAACAATTCCCCATCAGTGCAAATTAGAGATTATTATAATTTATACCATACATCATTACTCATTTCTACTGAGATATGACTTATTGACTTGTATTTTTTATTGCCCATATCAAAACTACTTTCCATTCATGTTTACAAGCGTTTTAGATCAATTATTTGACCTAAATTTGCACATAATATGATTAGAAAAAATCACGGCTCTGTATTGTTTGAAAAATGATGTTATCTTCCCACTGTGAGTTATAGAAAACTCTACCTTAATTCCTCTCACTAATTTGATTATATTCGACTATCTTTTGCCAACAACTCGCCTGACAACACGAACGTTAATCGATAAGCAAACACACTTTGTGAAACGCGATAGACACCAAACAAGTTTTTATCTGGTTTTAGACAGTATTTCAGCTTGTACAAATAAACTTCGGATTCTAATTACGAGACCTTTGTATGTACTAGACGACACTGCACAGTCCCCTGTGTTTTATTTTTAAGATAACGTGCTTTATAAAAGCGGATAGTCTTAGTTTGGTTTGAAGGAAGAAGTTCCTCGACCATAGAACTTTTAGTAGAATTTTATTACCATCCAAGAATTTAAGTTACTAAAATTTAAGTAAAAATAAATATATGTATACTAAAGGAGCATAGGCCGGTTGTTGCATCTCATGATAAATTTATTTGCCAGTTAAATCGATATCTGCTTAGAGTTGAGGTAAAATGACACATTTCACATTTAATGAATAAGCGTACGTACTTATTATATCGATTGACATATTCATAAGTGTAAATTATGTCATTTTAAGTATTAAAATCAAGTAGATGTTAACTATAAATACAATTAAACTGACACCGGCCTACTTGCAAAATACTTGCTTGTTAATTCATTTTAGTGACCCGTTATTCTTCGGTGGCATCTAAAATTCCATGTGTCTCAACAATCGCGAATTTAATCGACCTGTACCTACTATTTAGAATTTGGGACATTATCTAAGTAAAAAAAATGTATTATTGGATATGATCTGTTACTGACTTCCTAGAAAGCTTGTGAACATATTTACAGCGTCGCAAATATATTTGTAGGTTGTGTGAAAAACGTAATTTGATTGAATTTGAAAACAGATCAGAAGTTGTATAGTTTTTCCAAAGTCAGTTGAACATGCAAAAAACCGTCTGGCAATAAAATTTAATGAGTTTCGTAGGCGTCCCTAAAAAAAATTTCTGCTAAAGGTAAAAAATTATAATAATTTGTATATAATGTGTAGAAAATTTCTATTATATGTTCATTTGGCCAACAGCATATTTTAATTATTCATATCCTCAACCAATTTTATTATATTGGTGGCAAATTTCGTTTTGTTCCGTTTCAAAAGGTCTCCAAAATGCCATGTTGTGATAATATTAGTAAAAAAATATCCCTCTTATTTCTCTCATTCGCAAATGTAATATGAATGATTGATAGAAGGTGCCTATAACAAATTAAAATTACCTGAATCACACCAAATTCCGCATTGTTGCACTGCACTACTGGGCAATTTATCAACCACTTGTCATCTGCTGTGATTTATTGCCCAGTAGCCCAATGCAACTGTGATCGGTTTCCTTTGCTCGCGCTCGCATTCTTCAACTGATCGTATACATTTCTATCGCCTCCACGTTTAGTTCGACCAGACCTGTATATGGGTATGGCTAAATAAATATGAGAACAAGTTTTTCAAATATTTCAGTGCCGAGTTGCTGCGTCAGTGATCGAACCTGGTACACTAACAATATGTTGGTTCTTCAATTGATATCGGAAATACTATACATCAAATATTTATGATAAAAATTATATATTACGTACGTATAGACGCGTTAAGGATGTTGCTTTGTTTAAACAATAACTGTTTCGGTGTTTCAAGGTGTACTATTTGATAATACAGAATTTTTGAATTTACATTTATGGTGTATGTATGAATACTACGATTTTTTCGATTATTTCGCTTATAAAATGATAAAACGATGATTATACATCGCTAGATTCGTGATTAAAAATTCTATCCGATGCAAAATGCACGAGATTAGTCAATTATACTTACTGAGAAAAATTATTGATCAGTTTGTAATGTTTGTATACCATTTTCTGCAAAAAAATAGAGGATGTCTTTTCTCAAAAAATCAGTTTTTCGGTTGCGTCCTTTTAATTGATGGTCAATTGCTTTTCTGACTGATTCAGCAGAAGTTTTTATACAGAGCTTTCATAAATGTTTACAAGCCATGTAACGGCCAAGCTTAGAGAACCCAACATTGTACCTACTATTGGTACTGATAACGAAAATTCCCTAAACCTCGGCGTTACCAATATTAATTAAATCAAATCAAATCGTTTATTGGTGTCTATACATTAAAATGTTTACACGAGTCAAAGAAAGAAAAACACGAAAGATACAACATATAAGCAATACTACACTAAAGCTAAAAAAACACATTCAGATTAATATAACGTAAACAGCATAAAAAAGTGAATATTACGAACATACATTAAATATCTAAAAACTGGTCAGCAAGGAACTCATCAAAATTGTAAAACGCTTTCCTCTTAAGATATTTTCTAATTCTGGCCTTAAAACAGTCTGAATTTAGTGATCGAATCTCAGATGGAAGTCTATTAAAGAATTTAAAGCAAAAATAATTTGTGCCATCTCTGGATTTCGCTAATCTATGAAATTTAGGCCTAATATTGTGTCGCTCTCTTGTATGATGAAAATGAAAATTTTCTTGAACAAATCTATTCTGATTATTTTTTATATAAATGAGACATTCAAATATGTAAACTGACGACATTGTAAGAATATTTAGCAGTTTGAAGTGCTCCCGACAATCATATCTGTATTTTATTCAAGCCATAATTCTAATACATTTACGTTGTAAACCAAAAATTTTATCACTGTGAGACGAATGACCCCAGAGCAAAATTGCATGTCATGGTGGCATGCAAAGTACCATAATATGCAGATATGAGTACAGGCTTAGATACTACACGATCCAAATTACGCAGTAGGAAAATATTCTTAGATAAACGTGTGGATAAATCATTGACATGTTTTTCCCAACTCAATTTAGTGTCAAGGTGAACTCCAAGAAATTTATCCAATATTAATAATTCGTTTACAATGAACAGTAACAAACCGTTACGTTTACGCTCGAGATAACGCGTGATTGGTTGAACAGAATCCGGTGAAAAATTACACCAATCGCAGCCGGTAAAACAGAGTGTTGTGTTTTAATGTAATCTTGATGTTATTGTTTTAATATTTTTTAATTTTACCGAAATATTTGTTTCGTAACATCTCCTTCAACATTCTTCTATCTACCTATATCTTTCAGATTTTTTATATTTTTAGCTCTTTATTCGCTTCATTTAACTTTATTATTATTATTAATGATTTCCATCAATTAATTACATGAAGTTTGCGTCAGTTGTCCCGTTTACTCAAGTAATTTCTTTTTTTTCGCAATGCATGTCGGTGTGTGGAAACGCAAGACAAATCAGCGCAATGTGACAAGTGTAACGTGTAGCAGAAGCCTTCCAAGTGGCCCCGATGGCCGTTCCTCTTTAAAAATAACGACCGAGGACTGAAATAACACTCGGCTCGACTGGTCGTATTCATAGAACGACATAGATTAAGAACACTTTAAATTACCAGTCCGAAAATACAAAGTGTTAAGTGAAAAGAACATTAAATTGTTTTTATTATATAATGGCACTCCGCTAAATTGCCGCGTCGTAACACGAGGAATCCGCCGCGATATCCGACGGGTTTTCTCACATTTAGAACGCGGTTGGGCCACTTTAAATCGGTTATTTATCGCTGCCGGCGTTACTCGAACGTTTTACAATGCACTCTAGATTCGACGTATCGCATGGGAAGAGGAAACGAGCAAATCGAATAACTTCTTGAAATTGCGGAAACAAATTTATGCGTAAACTACTTAACAATGAAAAATATGTTTTACTTGGTTCTACATCTCGGTTTCCGTAAGTCGCATACTAATGTTTCTAGAAAAACAGCACACATCGGAGGTCAAGCCGTTGAATAAGGAGCATTTTTTAAAGTCATTTTCAAATATACATGGTGATGCACCAAAGCATGGAGGTCAAATAACAATGTGAAATACTAATATCAAAGTCATTGGAATTTATAGTTAGAATTCGTGTAAGAAAATAAAACTATAAATACCTTAAAAAAGAAAAAATATGTATTCTACCGGTTTTAAAGTTATCAGAACGTTAAATTTACTTTATTTGTCATACACATTAGTTCTTAACTTGAAAATTGTCGTTAATGTGTCTTCAAAGTAATTTTGTCAAAAAGGTTAAAATTAAAAATATTCGGCTGACTGAAATGTGACTTTAAGGCCTGATATTTTCACCTCCTGATACATTTATGTTCCAGTTAAATATATATCTTTTTCATCAAATATATATGTATAAGAAAGTGACAGACACAGAATTAATTGACATTTATATTTACCCGACAGTTGAAAAAAACCGACCCAAGGGCCGTTTTTTCAACTGTCAGGTAAGTTTAACGGTCAAACATATCCTGAGACCAACTCAAAGGTGTTTTGAACTGTATTCGCACCACGGTAACTATATGTATATTACATATAAACAGACAATTTAAGTTGAAACATGTAATTTCCATATTTACATATGGTATAAATTGTGTTTAAGAAGTCAGTTTAAGTAAGTAGAGTTTAAATGTGAACATAACCTTAAATATTGTGTAAAGTTTGAAGCTTAAAAAAAGTTACCCGTGTTGCACAATAAAATGATTGATGTGAAGATATTTAGGCTGCAACAACTCTGTAAAGCTCTAGAAATTACGAAAAGTTGCATTTTCGTGCCAATAAATGCCATAATTTCGTCAGTTTTGGACTTAAGTGACGTCATCACATGCGTGGGACACCTGACTATGTTTATGACTATGTCTATGTCTATGACTATGTCTATGTCTATGACTATGTCTATGTCTATGACTATGACTATGATTATGTCTATGACTGTGTCTACCATTTTCACACGCATTTGTTTTTTTGTGATATATATATACAGGGTGATTCAGAACTTATCCAAAAAAATTTGGGAATAAATGCGGCATGAGAAATGTAGTCATTATCGTAAAAAAAATTTTTGGAAAATCCTTATAGTTTCCGAGAAAAAAATTACTGAAGTTATAGTACATTCAACGACTACATAGCTGGACAACTGTAGCCTCTAGCGTCATTTACAATGCGCGTGGAGAGCCACGTGGCCTCAGCGACTCCGAATACTGAAATCGTATTTCGCAATCGTCGTTGCAATAGTATTTAACTGTTATCTGTGGTGTTTACAATATTTTTTTGGTAGTTAGTGTCAAAAATGGGTAGTTAGTGTCAAAAATGGTTTGCGTGTATAGCAATTCGGAGTTGATNACCACATTGGTGGATAAAATATTGAACAATTGCTGTAACATCGGGTGTGTCAAATGATTTTATTATTTAAAAACACAAATTAATTTGATTAATAATTAATAAAGGCAAAAGCATTTGAATTTGCCGATATAAAATAGGTGCGATAAAATTCTATTTACATATTTCTTTCCTTGCGAAAGTTTTTGTCCGTTTTTATCACGCCGCCATACCGGTCGCATTGTGCGAGGTCAGGTTTTACAGTGGACCAGTTTCCAGTGCCGTGCAGAAGTGTATTTTTAAATCATTTTCGAACTGCTTTTTTTGATTTTTTCTTTACAAAATTGTATTTGTAAGGGTACCCTGTACATCCAGAAATTTTTTTTTTGGATAAGTTCTGAATCACCCTGTAGATTTAACTAATAATAAATAAATTTATTAGGTTAAAAAAACGACCTAAAGTTAGTAACACATTGGAAACTTGAATCGTAACTTGTTAGTAATCTATGCTACAAGAGAATTAATTCATATTAATGTGACAGATACTTTAAATGAAAAATATGTTACTAAATTGTAGCATAAATTACTTTCAAGAGGATCCACTTTGCGCAGAATAATAAATTAAATAATTCTTAACTTCTTCAGGAATTTTATAGTAATTATGTTGTCCAAACAATAATAAAAGTTGCAGTAAATGTCTGATACATTATTTCAAGAGTTTTCTATAGTTTTGTCGGTAAAGTGTAATTCTATTATTAAATTGAAACATTAAACACTTTTAAAGTAACAACTGAAAATTGGAGTATTCGTCATTACAGCGCCATAATCAGTTTGAGCTTTAACAATATGGCAATAAAGTAGTACTAATTAATGACATATTATTTTTCACTTAAAAACGTTTATCATTCTCTCTGTTAGCAGCAGCTTCTTTGTTGTCATCAAGTCTTTACTTTAAAAACGGTGGTGAAATTAGTTCCAATAACATTATTGGAGCTACTTCCAGAAAATAATTCCCCGCTGTGGTGAATAAAACGTAATAATTTGGTTTCTAGGTAGTACCGATCATTTTATTTTCGCTTTGATAATTGCAATTGTGTTAATGGACGATAAGTGTTACAGTTCGTTCAATATTTGTTGAAATAGATTCCAAGAAACGAATAAGCCAATAAAGTTCTGTGGTCGGAACTACTGTAACAATTGACCACAGCAGGAAATTTTTCTGTCACCTCCATTGATTTCTTTTAATAAGAAATTACACTGAAAATGCACAGGACGATACACTTACGAAGAAAAACACCTGCCTAATTACAAAACACAGTATGCACTGCAAGCTACTACGGTGAACGCCATGCCGCCAATGTCTTTCTACCTCGAGTATCGAATGCGGTTAATTCCAAGAAAGTGACGCAGAGGTCCGTATCATCTCGACTAATATCGTACCGGCCTATATTTGCACAAAAGGTATTTATTGACCCATATAATACGATTTTTTTTTCTGAAAAATAGATCTGAATTTATTTTCGGTTGTCAAAGCCTACTTTTGTCAAAGGCAAAATTTGGTTAGCAATTTTTTAATTTAAAATTTGAGCACACCCTCATTGCAATTTGCACTTTCGAGAAAAAATATTTACGAGTATTGTTTTATTATTTCCTTATTCCTAAACGGAGTAAGCAACCTATGAAACAAATGAAATTAACAAATAAAATGTTTTGTCTGTAAAAATACATTTTCTATTTTTCAAATTATGTACCCTGTATTTAAATGTTTCATTGTGCCCCCTTTTTATTCATTTATTAAGTTGATTATGTCAGTTTCCTTAAAGATATTCTATTTTTTTTCTGTAAATATTGTAAGGGCATTATTATTTCCTATTAAATTCGTTCTTATTATAATTAACCATCAATATCATTAAAATCAAAACTAGTCTTATAGCCTAGGATAGTTATTGAAATATGAATGAATTGTTACATTTCCCTGCTCCTGGCTGGCCTAGACTTCAGGAATAAATTTAGTTTGAATAATATTATATTGCATTATATTGGCCTTGTATAATTAAAAAAAAACGGATAATTTTTTCACCTATTTTTATAAAAAAATATACAGGCGGTTACAAATTCGCTTCTAACTACAGGGATCTCGGAAACGGTAAGAGATACGAAGTACCTTAAATGAGGGCAAAGTTGCGTAATCTGGTGATCCTCGAGCCTCTAAAAAATCAAGGCTAAAATGATTAGTTTTCTAAATATAAAAAACGAAATTTTGGAAATCCGTTTTTGTTTCATTCCATTTCAGCCTTGTGATATTGAAAAAAGAAGAAGACTTCCTCATGGCAACTTTTTGCTCTCTATCGAATGGCATAATCAATTTTTATATGTAACGTTTTGCCTCTCCAATACTGTACTGCCTCAGACCGAACCAGATTCAGACGTTTTGCCTCGAAAAATTCATCTTCAATGTATTCGTTCTAAATTTATCTAAATTTATTATTTTTTTAGATGTTTATTGAATTATCGTACACTCTAAGTGTCGTTAGACCCTGTGAAATCTACCTAGTTGTTTAAACTAAACATAGCATTAGTAGGTATACCATTTAAAAATGATAGGAGCTGAGATGCAGGATGCTATATTTGATAAAAAGTGTTCGGAAAATAGTATAACTTCGACAGTTCAGAATTTTTATGTTGGAAACAATGATTACTTCGAAGGAAAATTAACGTAACAGATACTGTTTAATAAGCACAATAATAATTCAAACAAGCTTAAAAGAAATATTTGTATCTTATTTTTTTTCTGAATGATCCTGCTGCATAATATAGTTATTGTACCTGTCCATATGATTGAAAAAATTAAAATGTTTGGTGCAATTTTTAGTAATATAATTTCTATAGTATAAGTCCTTCCGTATGTAAGGAATTTTCTATATATACGGACCTTATTAAACAACTCTTGCTATTTAATAACTTTTCCTCTTATATTTTAGTACAAAACTCAGAACTTTCTGATGACAGACAAGCGCAGGAACGAACTGGGCGTAACTTCTAATAGTTAATCATTAGTTTATAATTAATGTGATGATGAGGGGACAAAATCAGAATCAATCACCTTGTAATCTGCACTACTAGGTGGTCTTGTAAAGACTATGGACACAAAATAGTTAATGAATCAGTAATTTTTACATACGAGTACATAATCCGTTTTCTTCTTACAGTGTGGAGGTGTTGGAGTATAGCCTTCTCCATATTTTCGATACCCCCTTGGCTCTGCCTGCTTCCATAAGTAATTTATTTATTTCTTAATTATGCGTAATTTGTCATTAAGTAATGCTTTATGTTCGGCATAATCTATTACATTTGTGATTGTAGAAGCAATAAAAGACATAAACAAAGCAAAGTGATAAATATTCGATGACTAAGAGTGAGATAAATAACCATTCTGCGAGTAATTACTTGTTCCTAAGCATTTGTGTAAAGATAATTTTCCATGTCGTTTTTCACTGAACTGCTTATGTATAAGCCATGCGCTTAAATTATGCTGTCCTTAATAATTAATTTCTATTAAAATAACTATTTATTAATAACATAAATTTCACTGCAGGCTTGACAATTTAATGCGTAAACAAATTATTTAATATTTTTAATACAGCTGCTTATATCGAGTGTCCAAGAATTCACGCAACATTTGAATTTTGCGCCATTTCTGCCATAAAGTGTTGCCAACGAAAAAAAATACAGTGACAGCTGACAACACAAAACACCGAAGTAGTTCGAGAGTGTTGCTGAGAGTCCAGGAACATTACTTCGGCACAGTGGTCAAGAATTGGACATTTCGAGAAGCTCTCTACGGCGTATTCTCACGAAAGATTTGCCTACAATAGACTTTTTTTCGCGACTGAATATTGGTGAATATCTGACTTGTAGTTACTATTTCTATCTCTCTTGACGTTAGTTGTCATATGGTAGATTAAATCTCTGCATTCTCTCATACTACACATATTACAATATACGGCTTCACTCGCAAAAAAAGCCTAATATGCTACAGTTCCCCCTCTACGTGAGGCCGTTAAAATAACGTGATTTAGAAGGGAACTGAGGCCGGCTCAAAGCTGCTTGTACTTGTCTTGTAGCTTCAGTTCGCGGTTAATGTACGCGTCGCATAGTACGCGGGTAGTGTCTGATGTCAGTGTGAGGAATAGTACAAAAGCTTTAAGGATAAGGATAAGGTAGGTATTAATTTTAAAGTAAATAAAAAACTTCCTTACAACAAAACAAAGTAAGACTAAATTTAACGTAATTTAATAAGATACCTACTTATTGTATCTCGCAATATTGTTTTATTTTTTGACACCTTTTTCAAGATGTAATGACGTAAACTATTGCTCTAAACGAATTAAAATCACTAGTCATAGAATTTCTGAATTATGAAACGAAGAAAAATCTATAAACATGTTTAATTATGCGAAAAGTATTGCTGGACTACCAGGTAAACGGGGTAAAAGTTGCGATGAATTAGAAATTTTTTCGAAATATGATTTAATTTTTTTTGCTTTAATAGATTCCTCAGAATTTCAAGAATATGCAAACAAGTTTCTCGAAAAATCGTTTGAATGTTTATTACAAATATTTCCAAACGTTTTTAGATAGGTTGAAAAACTTAATATTTTGTACAGAGACGAACATCTTCGTAATTTAGAAGTTCAAAAAACGATAGAAATATTATACAAGGAATTTAAAATGGTATTTTCGGAAACATATAAATAGTTTTGCCAAGTTTTAACCAATTCCTGCAACAAGTGTCTCGGTAGAAACAAACTTTTCGTATCTTAAGCGCATTATGACTTAGAAATACGCTGATACAAGAGCGCTTAAACAACTTATAAGTGATGACGATAGAATAACTATTGCAAAGTCTTAGTGCCGATCCTTAATTTTATGAATACATTATAAGTAAATTTGCAAATTTAAAAGATGGACGATAAAGCCTGTTAAAAACTTTCAATACGTTTTTAAAATATTTTGTTAAAAGTGGAGGCAAACGAAAAGCTGGCGGCGCTGTTTTATATGTACCTAAATAGATAAGTTGGCTGGCTACCTTATGTTTGTTTCTATATTTTTTCATGTTTTAATATTCATAAACCAACTAGGAACAATTTTGTTAATTGTCAGGTAAATATAGCATTTTGTTTTTTCCTGTTACTTAATTTTATTGTAAATGCAAGTTTTAAAGTCTGATATTATTATTAATAACATAATTGTTTAATTTACGGTTATAGTAGGGCTATTGGCGAAGATCTCCGTAATAAAAAATGACGTGGAAATGTATTCCTACACTGAAAAAACAATTACTTTCTATTAAAGCAATCGATTGTTTTGGATGCAATCAGTTTACATTTATTCTAGTTACATTGAGATAAACCAGTTACATTCAATACGTCATTTGATTTGTTTGAATTAAAAAAAAAGAAACAGTTTGCAACAGATTTGTCTATAATTAACAAATTAGATTTAATATAACCATTTATGATTTTAGAATATTTGTTAGGCGAATTAAAAAAAATAATTTTTAATGCAAATTTATATTCGTTTTTATTTAATAAATATTATTTTATATTGGCCTATTAAACATTACAGTTGAACTTTAAAGGAAAATTATTTTAAATATATAATTTTTTAAATGTGAACCAGCTGGTTATAAAAGTTAAATTTTTATATAGTTTAAAACTATTATCAGCTCAATAGTAAAAAATATTATTTAAAAATCACTCCAATCCAATCACGTGACCAAGTTGTGTTCTCCCCTGACAGTCGTCTTTGCCATCATGGCGACTATGTATGAATGGTGCCTATAGTGTAATGTGTAGTTCAGTCGGCCAGTATGGACTATAACAATAGGTAGTGTTTCTTGTTACTGTTAGATCATATTCATAATATAACATGTGCATATAGTTACAGAGTGCTGTGTTCCGTTTGCTCCTAATTAAAATGGATGCAGAAACTGAGGAGGTTAGGGCCAAACAAGTAATAATCGTCAAAAAGTCAGTTTTAGATAAGGACGTAGTGTTGCTTTTTTAGTTTCATAAATTTATAATAAAACCCAATTTATCAATCCGCCATTTATTTTTAATAACTCATTAAACTGTCAACAACTGTGATAACTAGTTATGAACATGTACATAAGTAAATAATAAATTCTGAAAATACAGTCTTAAAATTAATTTTTAGCAAAAATGAAATGTTCGAATAAAAGTATCGTATATACTCGTATGTGCTTCTCAACACTATGTACCATTTCAAATTTAATTCTAAACTTATAGCTAGATAAAATATCTAATTATCAGTTTAATTAAGTTTGAGAAAGTACATAATTTTGAGAGCGATAAACTAAGACATAGAAATCCATGCGATAGAGAAGGATGGCTATAATGAAGGCGTCTCATAGTCACCTGCCCGTTTCGCCCTTCCACAAATAAGATCCACTTCTTATTTGTGGAAGGGCGAAATGGGCGGTGACTGTTAGACGCCTTCATTATAGCCATCTTTCTCTATCGCACGGATTTCTATGACTTACTTTATCGCTCTCACGTAACGGCAGATGGACCACCGGTACTTTCCGACCCTGTATATTTCTAATAATTTTATGTCATCTACACCTTAAAATATGTGGATTAATAATAAAGAGACGAAAAGTGATATTACAGTAAAAATAAATTAACATTCAAACAAGATTTATTACAAAACTATGAACTTATTATTAGTTACTTTTCACACTATATGTATATGCTAGGCAGCTAGGCAATATCCAAAACTTCGATTAGTTCATGGCAAACGATATTTATTTAGTCCAAATAAATCCTTTTTTCAGTGTATTATTTGAGAGCATTAATAAAATATCCGAATAGTTGCGTATTATTTTTTATAAAATTTGAATGAAAATCCTGCTCGTGAAAATCAGTTTTTCTATATTCATAAATGCAACTAAAAATTTCCAGATGCATTTAGTCGTTTGATCTTGAAAATTTAAAAATGTTTGCATGCGGCGCTTTTTTTTTCTTTCTTCCCCCCCTAGTAAAAAAGCCACCTATTCACAATTTCGTGAGCCGCCTCTGCTATACTGTATCTATTCTTTATGAATCAATAAAAAAATTACAATTTTTAATTAAAAACCGGTGTTTTCTATGAAAATTACTTGCGTGAATTTTAGGGCCTCCTTTATATCTGCTAACAACATCAAACGTTTTTAACGTCACTAAATTTATTTTTCCTTATCCTCCTCAATAAATTATCTCGCATTAAATCTGTATGTTACTGACAACGTTATTTGACAATATATCTGTATATGTATAACTAAATATTTAATACAAACTAACTAATATTTTCCTATATCAGTGCAAGTATTTGATGAAACACGTACGCATACCACATACGTACATACTCAAATACGAGATAGGTACCTATTTCGCAAGTTGCGCCCGTTATCTCTGATAATGCAGAATGACTCCGGCGAACATTTAAGCACATCGTATATCATTACATTAATATCACAACTCGTTGTGTCAAACAATGGGCACCTGGAGATAGCATAATCTACGTAAAGCATACTGTGACATAATACGAAATTATCTGACTAATTATAGAACTGGAAATGGCTTATCATGCAATTCGTGGAGCAAGTAAGTAGAAGACCGAAACCCTTGGGTGACACATAATTCATCAAAAACTCCTTCATTATAATACCTTCGGTTATCAGTATCCATATCGATAATCATCAATAGCATACTTAAAGCAACAACACTTGAAAAAATTTAAACATTTTATTTGCTCATCAGCCAATTATGATCACCAAAAAAAGGAATTACACGACCAGGAAATAACTCATGCAGTAATTGAATTATTTTGTATGGCATGTGGTACCGTCTTGTTGAAGCCACATATCGTCTGCATCCAATATCTTGCAATTTAGGCACGAAAAACTGGATTATCGTGTCGCGATAGCGAACACCATTGGCTGTTATTGCCTGGCCAGCCGTATTTTCGAGGAAAAATGGTCCCAAAATCCGTACTACAGTGACTTGTTGCAGATGCATTTGTTTTTCAACAGCACTCGTGGATTTTCTGAACCCCAAATGCTACTAAATGTACAATTCTACCAAATTGATGTTCTTGGACCCTCAGCAATACTTTTTAAACAAGACTTCAGCCTGATGGTATGTCTCCTCACCGAGCGCATAGAGTGACAGAAAGAATGTAAATGAAAATGAAGAAGCGACAAAAATAATGATGAAATTAATAGTTATAATATTGCATAATATATAATGGGAATTTAATAAACCTAACGAAGTTAGTCACTATCGTTATATTTGAGCTACAACGGAAAACAATGAGTCAACACATGATTGGATGTTGTGACTTACTCACTGGATAATCACTTGCATATGGTGAACAGATTTCATTGTCAATATTTTTCAATTATTTATCTTTCTGTCTACATTTTTGTTTGTTCTTTTCTCAAATAAAACATATTGACATTTCCCATTGTTCTTCATCAGAACTGAATGATTTTTACGTTTCTGTCAGACTCTGTACAAACGGTTGTATTGAATTTTAATTTCAAATTATTTTTACACAATATTAAAAACATTTGGTACCTACTGAATTTTCATTAAATGACAGTGAATTTAGAATTTAAACATAGGTACATTGTGATTTGTGCCATTGCTGACAAAAACAATATTCTGCTCTTTCTTTAAAAACGACAGTAGAGTATCAGGATTATTGGGCTGTTCTATTTCCATTGTTGTCCAAATTGTAATTTTACCGACATATTACGACATTTTAAAATTATTTTAATCGATTCCTGTTACAAAAAGTAAGTGAATATGAAAAATGTATTCTGTGTGTGTGTGTTTACAGATTTTTTTAATGGAAATAGATATAAGTAATTCTAAAATCACTTGAGACACTACTGATAATTTTAAATGAGAAATGGAGAGACAGCAAACAATAAATCAGCTCTTCAATCAATATTCTTTTCTATATCTCGTTTTGTCAGGTTCAAAGGGCGTGGGTATCTCAGCGTTAAATTTTTAGACGCATGTTAAAATTAATATTTCCACTTTAAACATTAATTCTGAAGTCCTATTATCCATGTCAAAATTTAAGATAATTTAATGACAAAATAATTGTAACATAATTTTACAAATTTAATTCGATAGTTTTAGTTACATATTGTTGGTAATACCGAATCTGAAAGCAATAAAATATTTATATTCATTGTAAACGAACCATTAATATTGATGACCGTCAATCAGATAAGAGTGCGCTATTAATTTTTATGTCAAAGCAAACTTGTATGAAAAAAATCTAATAATTTTTAGCGATAATATACATTTTTATAGAATAAGATATACTCTATTTTTTTATAATTTGTTATTTCAAAAAAAACGTCGAGTAATGTAGGTACGTGTTGCAGCATACTGCATATTATTACATTTTTTTAATTAACAATTTTGTCGTTTATAACAGTAAGTTAACAAAATTAATTGAAAAATGTGGAATGAAAAAAATAAAATAAACAGTGTACCTGAACATAATTATTCCTTACTTTTAGAAAAATATATTATATAAGTTTATTATAAGTGCACAGCCAACTTAAATTTCTAGTCAAACTTACTTTTGTGTGAAATAGCATGTTTTTACTTAAAGATCTGAGCTGTCATACATGTTTTATTTTAAACAAATGACATGAGCCACCTATGACTGAATTTTTTAATAATATTTGATAAAATACGGTTCGTCTCTGTCCCTTATAAGATTTTTAGAAATAAGAAATACTCTATATTTCGCGTGGAAAGTACCCAAATGAAACAACGGATCTTAAATGCTTATCTCAATTATCAGTAGTTTTTAGATATCTTCATTGTGGTAAAGTAGTTAAATGATTTATGGGATTTTTGTATGTAAACAAGGGGAAAAAGCTGCGGATCTTTTTCATTTGTTAACAGAAAATTTAAAAAATTTTGATATAGGAAATAATTAGTAGGCCAGTAGAGTGCAATTATTATATTAAGTTACATGAGAGAAAAAATATTCTGCCCACCCATCTCAAAAAGCTACGAGCCCCTACTGATATATAGCATGTCCCAGAAATAAATGCCAACATTTTAACTAAGCATTTAACTCACCCAATAGTAATAACTTTTGTATAACGCGTTTTTAGGAAAATCACATTTTTGTTCGGTATTTTATAACTATTAAAATAACGCTAACGAGTTGCCTATATATTAAATAAGTACCTTCTATGGAATTATCTACTACCGTAAAATTGTTACTAGCATAAATATTAAATACTAGGACTAATTATTTCTCACTTTTGTGCGTCTTTTGGTTTATTATTAACTGAATTAAGCGGTTCTACTTACGCTCTAGTGGTAGGTGACAAAAATTTAAGATTTCTGAAAATTATATTAACCAAAATTCCTTCGAAAAATATTGCTAGACAAAAGTTTTTGCTTGTGATGAGTTAAATGCGTGGTAATATTTTTGGCACTTATTTCTAGGGCACTCTGTATAGATACTCATTTATTAGATTTTACAGAACCAACTTGGTTTAATTGTAGGTATTGCTCAACGAATCTCTCTTAACATGACTCGTAACATGACTCAATGGATTCTTCATAATTTTGATATATCAGGATTTCTTTATCTTTATTTCCCAATGTACCTATTTTAATCTGATTGTTGACATGCGTCATTTTTAAAATAAAACAATATTTTGAATATAGCGTTGAAACTCAAAAGAATCTTTATTATCCCGCAAGTTTCTTCGAAATCCTTTAATTCCTAATCAAAATATGTATTGTCTTTTGTCGTCACTAAGGATACTTATTTTTTTTTGGTTGCGTTCAATATTTTTTCTTGTATGTTTATATAACACGTTCTAATAAGCAAATTTGCCGTTTCATAATAGTAATCGAATTAAAACTCATATTTTTTATTCACAGGTTAATACAAATATGTTTTTATAATGTCTGTAAAGATTTTCCTTTAATGTCAATTAAGTTGTTCTTTAAAATTTAGCAGTTATGAAATAGTAGCATCTAAAGCTTGCGGGGGTGCGTTTATATGAGCAATTTTTTCCCAGCATTTTAGAAAATCTAAGTTAGAAACAATATCTCTTCACTGTACTAGTTAGGTATATAAGTTTTCTTCAACGTATGAAAACTGTTAATAATTCAAAATAAGGAAAAAATCATATTTTTATTTCGTACGTTTATCTTACGTTTCCTGAATTGTACACACCTGTTGAATATACAGAAAATCGCATACGGTACTATAAACATAATCACACCCCGCAGAATGGAAACTATTACCACAGCATCATTGATCACAATTGTTGAGTATCTTTACAAATGCTGGACAAAACAGGAAAGGTACATTTTCTGATGTTTACATGTTCTCCGTGATATTTCACTGCAAAAAATCAAAGGAAGTTGCTCTAATTTAGCGCTACGTTTCGTCACTTCCTGGATGGATCTACTTGTTCAATCATTTTCTTACTAAAAGTGCGATTTCTTGTCTATAAAACACCAGCCTTAAGGAAACAGATGTGTGCTAAATTTTTACAAAATACCGATTGAATTTTAACGACTGTCAAAATTTTATCACCCTATTAAAATTTAATAGCACGAATTAAAATTGCCCCTTTATACGTCCATTGGTTCCATAGTTTCAAGTGATAAATGCACTATTAAAAATTGGGGTAAAAATCGAATACATTTGTGAATTTACACTACAGTATTACATAATAAGTAAAGTAAAATTAAATATTCTTCGTAATAATAAAAATATTTATATTTTACTAAGAAAGTTATGTGTTTTTATTTTGTAATCTCAATTTCGGTAAATTTACACCGTGCTATTACCACAGTTAAAAAATTTTACAATAAAAATGTATATTTCATTTGGCTATGTGATTTTACATTAAAGGGTAAATATATTTACAGAAGATTTAATGTAGAAACAACAGCGCGTCTAGACTAGCAATGATGCAATTGGTCAAACAGACCACGCTGTGTAGTTGTAGTAGTGAGTTGTGCGTATATTGTGCGTTATACTTATAATTAGTGATCTTTCTTAAAAAAAGATAAAGGTAAGTTATTTAAACTAATTTATAATTTTAATAAATATGTGTCGAAGTAGTTTACTTTGTCATAACATTATTATTAGGTATATTAATTTTAGGTTTAGGTTAGGTAATATTAATAATATGATGAGAAATAACCACTCTGCCTCGACCAGCATTGAATTACTTCCACAATATTTTACTCACATCTATTTCATTATTAGTTTTTTCTTCATTCTAAGGGTATTAAGCTAATTCTAATCAATTCATATAGTATGAAATAGTTCTTTGATAATAACTGATAATAAGCTGGATGCTGGATATGGTAAAGAAATAATTCCACAGACAAGGATGGAATCAGAAGCTATCTAAAATAACAATAATCTACGCAAATACACATGCCTGATATAATGAAATTATTAAATAACTTTCTTAATTACAAAATTTACTCTTAAACATTAGTACATAATTGTAGGATTATAGTGTAATACCTTTAAAATAAAATAAATAGTTTATTATGTAGTTTAGACTAGGAGTTATGAAACTATGTTTTATTCGTGTTTATTTTATACGAAAAAAGTTCTTTTCCTCGAAAAGATATGGATTACTGTAGGCAACTTTTAATTAAAAAAGCAATGTCTTAATTGTTAACAATTAACGATTTTATTGACTTGATAATGTGTACCAAAAAGTGGCTAGTTAAAATTTAACAATATTAAGAATCCTTAACCATTGATTTGATACTCATATCAGAATCAACTCGAAAATTGGTGATTTTATGTTTTTTGGCACGAGAATTACGAATTTGATGCTGAATTTGCCGCTATCTGTACAGGGTATTATTCTCTGTTACTTCAGTAAATCAGAACACATTTTGGTGTGTAGTAACTCCTGTTTAGAGATTGCCCATTCTTAATGATATACTTATTATTAATATTTAAACTAACTTAATAACTTTTTTAAGAGGTCCAATTCTAATATGTTTGGGTTAGCTCGGCCGACTTGGAGGTTACATTACATTATATTTTTTGCTTTTTGATTAAATTTAATTTCGGATAACAGATAAAGTCAAAGTTGTCCACAATAAACATTATTTTAACAAAAACTTTCAGAACTACTTTACTTAAACTTTACTTTGATTTACTTAAATCCAGCGCTACGGAGTTAAATAGCATATCCTACTGGAATTTAATAAATTTATACCTATTAACGAAGTTTAAATTTGAAGTTAACAATAAGTACTTTATTATTTAATATTTATGTACAATAGCATTGCTGTTAGTGACATTTTATGTGAAATGTGTGTATTAAAACTTATTAACTGTTAATTAATAACAAAAGTTTAGCCAGCGCACAGCTCACTTTTGAATTTTTTTGCACAAAATTACATTGATGGGAATTGATTTAAGTTAGTTTGACACCTTTACACGAAAAAGTAAAAAAAAGTATGTATCATAATTTTGTAGTATGAAACTTAGATGTTATATTATTCTAAATTATATCTACGTAAAATTTTCAACTTACACCATATGCATTATTTAGTGAAAATACACTGCATTTCTACATGTAGTCGTAAAAATATCTCTAAGGCCCGGTACTTTGAGTCTCGGTTAAGGTTTGATTAACTAATCAAGCGATTAGACTGTGATTTATAAAATAAATCAGTATATGTAAAGTCTAATCAGTCTGCTGAGTTAATCCAGAATTAACCGAGGCTCAAAGTACAGGGCCTAAATAATACAATTTTACTGTGTGAACCTAAAAAACCCAAAATAATTTTACAACACCTTTGTAAAAATAGTGTGTAAAACAAAAATTTTATATATTAAAATTGCAATTTTAAGTTGTAGAATTACAATTTTACATGAAAACATTAATATTTTACAATGTAAAATTACAATTTTACAGAGTAAAATTGCAACATTATATATGTAAAATCACACAGTAATATATGTATGGATCTATTTAAAATTACGATGTGAATTTACAACTTTTTTGTAAATTTATATAAGCTCAGTAATATTCAGGCACGAATCATAGGTAACAGAATTGCCAATGATTAGTGCCGTAATTTTACGTTTTTCAAGGTTTACATTTTTTGCAGTGTGGGTCATGTTATGGCTATTTTATTTATTTTATTACAAACTTTCCTGCTGATTTCGGACCAGTTATGTCAAACAGCCCGTCGTCATATCGAGTTTGATCCGAAAGTAAGTCAAAATCTGTAGCAACCATTTATTTTTGAACCAGTAGCATTTCTCAAGCAGTAGGGGGGTATCTGGTATCTCGCGCTCGTTTTGGGAAACCTTTCAGCTTTCAGCCGCACAAACTCGAAAGTCGTGCACTCGCCTGACAGAGCCAAGTGACGATAAAAATCAAAATAAATTTATGGCCCCGCGTCAACGGAATATTGTATCTACATAGACAATACACATAATGTACAGACCGGTATAAATTTGAATATAATTAATTCTCCATTGTCGCATAAAAACCTCGGTCTTAAATATAATTTATTAGCCTAGATTCTTGCGTTTAATTTATAGCGTGTCAACGGTGACAACGTATCGCGGCTGAATATGTTCGACTTTCAATAGCACTAAAAGGCGTGTAGGTCTATGTGTCTATCTAATAAAAACCGTGTTTATGAAATTTCGTCACCTATTAGCATATTTACCACAGCGACACTAAATCTGCTGTTTACGTATCAGTCTGCGTAAAAAATCGCGTCGTAGGTTTCGAATTATTAGCAGAAATAGCTACACTCTCGAGTTAATAGAGAAAAGATCTAGTCAGATGTACAAGATCAAGGGTAATATACGATTACGAAAAAATGTAAATAATAACTAACAAGTAAAAAAAAATATACATTAAATATTATCAAAGTACTACAATATGACGTTAATTTGACTGAAACATGGTTATATGAAGTAAAATTCTCCTCGGAATCGGCTCATGCAGCAATTTTTTTATTTGCTTAACGGAAAGATATTGCAATTTTAAGGTTCTCTGCAAAAAATTAGAATTTTATATCGCCCACAAGTCATCCAAAAAAAAATCATAAACTGGTGGAAAGGACATAACTTTTTTTAAATGTGAAATTGTTATTGCTGTTACCATTTGTATATCGCCCATTCCATGCATTGATTTGATTTCTCAATTTATATACAGGGTAGCCCATCGAAAACGTACCGCAAGGCATTACAGGGTAGTAAATAACTTTTCGGCAAAATCCAAACAGGTCAAATTTGTTTCTGAGGGGGACAATTTTTGGCTCAAAAAGCATACCAAAATCTTCAACCCCCTAAGTGGGGGTGCTATCCCCTAAATTTTTTCAAATGGGAATGGGGGTCAAGTGGGGGGTCATTAGAAAGGGCTTTTAATTCTCTATACATCGATTCTTACTTTTTGAAAATCGATTCATTATTTTAGAAAATATGCAGCTTTGAAAATACGAACAATATTTTTGACGAGAAATGCGAAAATCGATTTAATTTTACTTCAAAACTTACGGTATTAGTCAAGTAAATGCTGAAAATGTTGTCCGCCAACTTGCATACAATGATACAGGTTGTCTTCAAACCGTTGTCGAACATTCTGGAGCACTTGCGGTGTTACTTCGCGACATACATTAATGATTCGTCCTCGCAGATCTTCCAAGGTATCAGGTGGAGTGCTGTAAACTTTGCTTTTAATGTGCCCCCAGAGAAAGAAATCTAAAGGATTTAAGTCGGGTGACCGAGGGGGCCACTCAATTGCACCTCTTCGTCCTATCCAGCGTCCTGGAAACGTCTCATTTAGGTAATTGCGCACATTGAGCGAGTAATGTGGAGGAGCTCCGTCTTGCTGGAAAATCAGTTCGTGTTCATTGTAAGCAGGGTCGTCCTCTATGATATTTGTTAGAGCTGGGTCGATGACATTTTGTAGTAAATCCAAGTACATATCGCCTGTCAAATTTCCAGGAAGGAAAAAAGGACCTACAATGGAATTTCCAAAAATACCTGCCCATACATTCAACTTCTGGGGGTGTTGGGAGTGTGTCTCATGGAAAATCCTTGGATTGGTATCAGCCCAGTAACGACAATTATGGCGATTCACTAAACCATTCAAGAAGAACGTACACTCGTCCGAAAAACACACATTAAAGAGGAAATTATCGTTTATCGCTCGTTCAGTCATTATTTCGCAAAATTGCAAACGACGATCAAAATCGTCTTCATTTAGCTCTTGCACTAGCCGAATCTTATAAGGATGGAATTTGTATTTTTTTAATATTCGTTGGACACTTGTACGACTCACTCCTGTCGCAGTAGCCAATTGCATTGTACTCAGCGTACTATCCATTGCCACTTGCCCCAATACCGCTATTTCCGTAGGTTCATTTAGTACCGGATTTTCAACCTGCCTCTTTTTGTTATGAACGGAGCCAGTTTCGCGAAATTTGGCCACCAATTCGCGAACAATTTTTCCAGACGCATGTTTCTCAGGATGCCGTTGGTTGAACAGTTCGGCGACCCGATTTCCGCATTCATTGTTTTTGAAAAAAAGCTCAATAATTTCTACTCTTTCTGGAATTGAGTACACCATAATTAATCAATTTAAAAGACTCGGCAGTATTGGTACTCTTCAACTACAAGTCACAAGACAGTTATCTAGCAACTTCTTGTGGCCTATCTAAATACGAAACAAAAAGCGGACAATTTTTTGCTCACCAAAATCAGGCTAAAGAATTCGCAAATCAAAAAAAAAACAGCGAATTCTTTTGAAGGAATTTACCAAGCTAATACCGTAAGTTTTGAAGTAAAATTAAATCGATTTTCGCATTTCTCGTCAAAAATATTGTTCGTATTTTCAAAGCTGCATATTTTCTAAAATAATGGATCGATTTTCAAAAAGTAAGAATCGATGTATAGAGAATTAAAAGCCCTTTCTAATGACGCCCCACTTGACCCCCATTCCCATTTAAAAAAATTTGGGGGATGGCACCCCCACTTAGGGGGTTGAAGATTTTGCTATGCTTTTTGCGCTAAAAGTTGTCCCCCTCAGAAGCAAAATTTATCTGTTTTTGGATTTTGCCGAAAAGTTCATTACTACCCTGTAATGCCTTGCGGTATGTTTTCGATGGGCTACCCTGTATTCCTATTCTCCAGTCAGATTTTACACAGTTATTTGACTTCTCAGAACAAGCGCACTCAGACATAAAATATGTATGTTAGTGGCGAACTTAATATCGCTGATATACAATCTTTTATATAATCAATCTGGATATGTGAAACATTAAGCTGTTATTGAACTTTCTGGATCAGACCTCGAACATTAATCGCAATGATGTCTTAAACAATAATACTCGAATACTTGGATGAATTTTATCATTTTAAATGTTGATTGTTCACTAAGATGTGAAGGGCCTTTTATTTATGAAGATAGACTATCCATCACTATGTGACTTCAAAGTTATAGCACTGCTTTAGAACACCATACCTTATAAATAGAAATCGGAAACTTCGACTATCAAATAATTAAACAGTAGCAATCTATATTATGGTCATAAGGGCAATACGCATTGTAGTACTCAATGGTACTGACTGCCATAAAAACGCGTGCCATACATTCGCCCAAGCAAAGCGTCAAACTCACTGAACTGCTGCACAGCCAACGTCTCTCAGCAAACAATCTGGATTGTTCACCGGCACAAGAGGCCGACAGGGCAGGCATTAGGGCGCCGCTAGATATGTATCGAATAAGTTGATCGATGGGAAGCTTCAGATCAGAGGCACACATGTACATGTTATTGTACAATGAGGCTGATAGTGGGATTACTAAAATGTGAATGCGTGTATTAAATAGTTCGCAGGACGTGAATGATACATATCACCACTTTTACAATACCCTTTTCAAGCAATTTCATTCTCATGTTCCTATAAAAAGAGTAAATACATAATTTGTAACATACTCGAGTCGCACTACCACACATTGTACAATATAAAAAAAAACATGAATATTATAAACAGCGTTTTTTGACTTTGCGGAATACCAAGAGAGATATTAGCAATGGGTTATGTTAATTCTATAGAAATTAATGTTCGTAATAATCCCAGTCAACTATGGAATTATATTAATACAATAAAAATAACGACACGATTGTCTGGACGTATGGTTTTAACGCAGTATGATGTAAAGCAGCAAATTCAGATGACAGCAAATCGTAAGGCGCGTATAACAGACTACGTCTTGTCTTCCACCCGTATTTTTCGCACATGAGAGTATATCTAGAAATTATATAGAATATTGCTTGTAGACTGCAAATAATATAAATCCATAATGATATATTTTTTAATTTAGTAAATAGCATGCTGAAGATAATATGCAAAATAATAAAAGTTTTTCTATTTTAAATAAATGAAAACACACTTGCAAATATTAATGTTTAAGAAATTTTAAGGAGCACGGTGCAAAAATAACTTTCGAGCATTTTGTCAATATTTACACAAACTCTTTAACAATTTTGATGTAAAATGTAATTATACGCATTATTACAGATTTAGAACGCTTTATTTGAGATTCTCGTTAACGTTATACAACACCAGTAAACGTTGAGGTATCATACAAGTAACATATTACTTTAAAGTTGTTCTGAAACTCTAAAATTTATAACGTAACATGTTCTTACTAATAGCGAATAAATTACCTAAGGTGATCAAAAATATCACGAAGTAGTAACAAATCTACATAATGAATTCTTCAAATAAATAATTTTAGTACTTTTAAATTAGATGTTTATTGCGATACGCTTTTCTGCACAAGTAAAATATTCAAAGTCATTGGAAACGGCTGAATGAGATCAAATTGCCGCCAATGAAGTGAAGCTGATGACATACTGTGGTTTTCAACAACACCTTTTTCCATAAGACTTTGTCAACAATTTCACAAAAGATTTTAGTTCAGTTTTCGTGAATTTTCAAAATGAAAACATTCTCTAAGATTATCCAGATTATCATCATCAGTTGTAAATTTCTGAAGTAGAAGAGAGCGATGTGTTGCGTGCTGTGAAGGTTTTTAGGCCTAAGTTTACTGCTGGCCCTAATTCAGTACCTACCTTTATCGTCAAGAATTTTCTGTTTCCAAAACCATAACCTCATATTTTTAATCTTAATATTAAAAGCAATATTTTCCCTTATAAATGGAAAGTTGTTCCAGTGTAAATTATCGGCCGATAGCAATAATCTGCAATTTCGCAATCAATGTTATATCACTATTTCAGTCAGTATGCTAACCACTGCGTTACACCAGAGCAATACGGATTTATGAAGGGCCGGTCTATTAGTACCAATCATAGCAATTTTATACAATTCACATCAAATTTCTTGGGAGAAACACAACAAATTGGGTAACATATACTGATATTTCTCAGGCGCTTGATTAAATTAATCATAATATTTTAATTAGCAAACTCGAATATTATAGGCTGGCTTTACACCTAATTAATTCAATTAAATCATATATTATTGAATAAGTTCCAATATTTTGAGATTATGAGACATATGTTGTATATGACTAAATGTGGAGTTGCACAGGGTAGTAATTTAGGACCATTGCTGTTCTTTTTGTTTGTTAATGACATTGTTCTAAGTCTTAAGTGTTCTAAATTACTCTATGCGGATGATCATTAAAGTTAGACGGGATGATGATTGCATTTCACTTCAAAATGACCTTGGATGCTATTCGTGAGTAGTGTTTTAGTAATTAATGTTAATAAATGTAAACTCATGACCTATATCAGAAAGTTAACATCACTGACTTGCGATTATAATATTAATAGAATCGACATACCTACCAAGAGTTACTTTTGATAAAGGCCTTGGGGTGATGTTTGATCCTAGATTATCGTTTCGTCAACATTTCGATGGAGTGTGGAAAAACGCTTTGAAAATGTCACGATATTGAAGATACGTCGTATGGATACCTTATTATAACATCCACGTACAATATCTTAAGCCAATTTAGCGGCACAAATTTTGCAGGATTTTATTATTCAAACAGTTTGGACACTATCCTAACAGGGACTTTTCCTATTATAAATTATTACTAGACATGGGAAACTTTGTGACGACAATTAAGTAAACGGTAGCAATCTTTATTATACTAGTAAGTGGTAATGTTGTGATAGCAGAAATAGGCGAAGCCTTACTCACGATACACAATGCTATTGCCAAAAAAAAATATGTTTCATACACTCGACCGACCAAAGTGCAAACTCACTCACAAACGACAACGTCTCTTAGCAAAAAACCTGGATTGTTCACCAACACGCCAGGTCGGCAGGGCAGGCATTAGGGTACCGCTAGATACGTATCGAATAAATTGATCGATGTCAAGCTTCAGATCAGAGGCAGACATGTACATGTTATTGTACAATGACACCGATAATGCTTCGCCACCATTAGTAAAAACAGCACCTTCGACTATTTTAGATCCTTCAGAAATCATTAAAAATGATCTCATAATTTTATTTTTTTCCCTTATGACATGTTTATATTATTTATTAAGTACTATTTTCGCGTGTTTTTTCTTTAAATTCTTGTAGTCTATTGATCATTATTTCTAAATACTGCGTTGTTTTTAAAATGTTTTTACTAGTTGTAGAAAATGGTGTGTAATATTGTAATTTATATCATTTGTATGCGTTAACCTGCTGGATTAATAAAATTATTGTTATTATTCGCTGTAGAAATCAATGACATCACTGGCAATGATTAATTACTGCCAAATGTGGGATATTATTTAGCAAAGTAACCCACTCATTTGCATTTATTTTAAATTGTAACACTGGTGTTTCTGTAGTCCCGTGTCAGACTATCTTTCGACCAAAATAGTACGACGTTATTAAATTCCAATTTGAGGTATTTTGAAAATTGACTATCGCACCATGAAATTATTTTGAAAACTGATTTGGCCAAATTTGTCGAACTTTAAAACTTGTTCTTTTTCTCTATATTTTTTGAGAATTCTCTTTCAGTTTTGTAAATATAATTTTTTTTTGTAAAACACGAGATTATGTTATGAATGAATAGTATTTTTTATAGTAATATAAGAAATCAGAAAGCAACTAATTTGTGTACATAACAAAAATTAAGTTAGTTTGACAAAAATATAGCAGTTTTATCGTTATGACGTCAAAATGGCGACATAAAACCGTTTTTGAGAACAAATTTTTTATACTCTACTCTAACACGGACCTTAGTTTCTTAAAATACTTTTAGAATAGTTTTTTTTTGGATTTGTAGTTCATGTTTTATAAGTAAAATCAAAAAGAGATTTCAAGTCAAAGAAATCATCTGCCAGGAGGTTATCTCAAAAAGATCACTTAAATCTAAAGAACGTACCAAACTAAATCTCAAAATGTATTCTGTTACTATTTACGGAACGACTTTTTTTCAATTTCGTTCAGGACTTTGAACACAATTATATTGATCTAATTTCTCTAAAAACTCATTCATTGAATGTTGAACCAAACTGAAAAAACCACGACTACTAGGTACTCGGCTCAAAATAGTCAACATGTTGAATATCCTTTTCACATTTCATTAATCTTTGTTAATTGAGTTAAGACTTGAAAGTAAAACATCCCAGAACCATCAGAGACAGAGGCACTTTATTATTACCTATTCATACCTATAAAACGCGTACATAAACCTAGCAGAACTGCACTAAAACCTTTACGACTGCTTTTCGTTTTTGTCAAATTTTTCACTTCACTTTTAGTACTGTCTATATATAGCACAACCACGCCTTTGACACAGCCTGCATATCAGCTCCCTTTTGAATTCAACGAGTGTTTGTATTTATACTATCTGCGATCACACAGTCTAAAGCCGCTATAAAAGTAGCTAACTACAGCCATAAAACATGCTATGTGCATTTTCCGTTTATTAATCAGTAGTACGGTAGCACGGTGTAAACCGATTACGATATGAAATATATTTTTATTTTTTTATTGACCTACCCCAAAAAAATATACTTCCATTTAAGCCATCCTATGATGTTTATGAGTTATTTTATTGTTATCTATTCAAGCAGTAAATTCCCGGGAGTTGCTTATATTACTTGATAAATATTACGGTCTGTGGAAAAGCAAAAATGCATTTACGCAATAACTAGGATATAAACTTTGATTCTTAGAAATATGTTTCGAATCATTAAAATTATTTGTTATCTAATAATGCATTTGTTCTTTTTAGCGACAATCAAATAAATAAACAGTATTAATCTATATTATTAAGCCGTGTGCCCCTCTATGCTCACGATTTACAATGCTACAGACTGCCATAGAAACACGTGCTATGCATTTGATCAAGCAAAGCGTCAAATTTACTCACGCGCGCACAAATGACAATGAAACACACGGCCAACGTCCCTCAGCAAAGCCAGGGCCGCTAGATGCGTATCGAATAAATTGATCGATGCGAAGCTTCAGACCAGAGGCAGACATGTAGATGTTAGCGTACAATGATGCGGATAGTGGGATTATTCAAATGTGAAGTACCATTGTGTTAAAATAGCATCTATTAAAAACTTCCGAGTGTTTTAGATATGCGCCTGTGACCTCCGTAAATGTTTATACAATATTTTGTATATTTTACTATTAATATTTCATTGTGAATTTATTTGCGGAGCGTTTTTTATTTAATAATAATGTCGTACCGTTCATTAAGTACTGGTTAATATGTTGATAACAATTAAATAGGATATCTGATATGTCCGCCTTTCTTTTAGTTGATCGATTAATTCAGGTATGCGACACCGTTAACAATAAGAATGTAGTCAACTGTTACCACAGACGTAACATTTTTTTCGTAGGCGAAAATATTTGGATTAGTTTACGATTTACTAAATAAGTGACTAAAGCAATATGAATGTAATCAATCTAATGAAGTTAAACATTTGTATCAATATAAAAAATTGGATTAAAACAATTATCCGAGTAGGTTTTATTATCTGGTATTTTAATCAAATTGTTTGATCCTAAATTATCTGTATCAAACAAATTTAATTGATACAGTTCATCACAGCGACATGCACCGGCAACACCAAATATTAAGGCAGTGATAATAATTATTGTGAAAGTGAGTATTTTATCATACAAATTTTATAGTCAAAACTACTAATTTCAATCTACCAATGCCAATCAACATTAACTGAATCGATACAATAAAAAACGAGTACAAATCTAGCAGTTTTTACAGAAATAATTAACTTGTTCTCAGTGTAGGTCTACAAACTTCAACTAAATTTATTTAATTATCTCTTACAACAGGAACATGATGCATCAAAACCGTCATTAATTTTCGAAACGTGTACTTAATAATTAATATTTTCAAACACAACTTCATTAACATTTACATCTTGGAACTATTAAATAAGTTACAAAACAATTTAATTACTTGCTTAATAAATCCATTATTGTACTGCGATCCTTCTTCTTCTTGGTTGTGGTGTATTGAGAGTAAGGAGGACATCTTTACCTGACAGTATTAGAACTGAATAATAAATCTAATGCTGCCCGGTAAGATGTTAACAGTACTCCAAAAAAAATCCAGGATCCTCTTCTGGACATCCGATAGAACGATTACCATTTCTTCATCGTCTATACGTGTCTTCCTAGTCTATACTAAAGATACAAAAGTTGTCTCTTACTTAAATAATTAAGGCGCGAGAATATATTTTTGACAATATACAAGCATCATTCAAATGAAGTAAATTCTCAGTGTATTGTACTTATTTAGTACAATAGTACAATGTTCTGGCGTACAAAAATTAAGCCTACATGGTTAGTAATGTATGTACTTCCTACGTTGAAATAATTAAGCCGCCCTTATTATCAAAAGCAACATAAACTATTACACAATAGGTAGTAATTTACCAACAATGCATGGAGACAGTAGTAATGAGTCAGATAACCCGTATAATAAAAAAACTGCAATTAAAAAAATTCCAAGCTACATTATATACCGCATGTTTAACATAAAATACAAGTCTCGTCATATCAAAATACCAGTATCAAAAGATAAAAAATATATATTACAATTCTTAAACCTTTAGAGAAAAATTTAATACAAACTTACGTATATTAGAAATAAACTATTACAGTACGATTTTTCACTGTTTGTTATTAGGAATACGTGTTTGCTGAATCGAACCACGAACATTGTGTTACGTAAACTTAATTTGATATTTTTAGATACAGAAATAACTTATAATTAGATACCGCTCTAAGGTAAATAGTACAATATATTCTTCCACTATAAATAGCTTCTAGGCCGCTGAATATTATTGTGTACCGTTAATTTATACGTCTTTTTAACGTACGAAGCAGCACATTGGACCTATGAATAACATTATTGGGTTCCTAAATCTACTTTGCAAAACATCACACTGCTGACGGGAGCCTTTTAAAAGTTCAATAATCCATCAATGTCAAAATTGTTGTTAAACAGGTAGGAAATATTTTATTAATATGTGATAGATAGAAAGTAGTCTCGCTTGGGTATACAAAAGTTCTAGTATAACATGAAAATATTCAATATTGTAAGTAACAATAAGAAATGTGCAAGGTTTTAATATTGTATTTATTTGCATTTTGTTCCAGTTTAAATATTTTTCATACAATCGAAGTCGTTTGAATACAATACAAATACAAACTAAGGACAAAATCGACTCTTGTAAAATAATTTAAAATTGCCATTATAAATTATTAATATACAGGGTATGGCGTATATAATCTACAAAAATGAAACCACAGCTTCCTAACAATATTTGTAATACGAAAAAGATCTATTTTTGCGTTTTTTTTTTCGTAAATTAAAGTTCAATTATGGATCAAAATATTTTCTCTGGAACGGTCCTGTCCGTGTGCTGTACGATGAGTTACGTGCTGTAGACAAGCCGCGAAACAAATCGTCGTTGAAAGATAGAAAAATACTTTTGAGGAAATTTTTCAATGCAAAAGTACAAACTAAGAAAAATAGATATTTAAACAAAACTGGTATTTTCTTATTATCATAATTAATAGTAATTCCTATCTTAAATGCATTGTTGTTACTGCAAGAGTTCGCAAACAAAACCACATCCGTAAGCATCTCTAGTTGCCAACTGCGTACACTAAACAAACTCCATTAAAATATGGAACAAAATGAAATAAAACTTACCATTTCTAGAGAAAATGTTGAAATTGAACCCCATTAGCGCGGATACAGGCATGGCACTGACGCACCCAATTTTGACGAATATTTTCTCAAATTTCAGGTATTCCCATAATTGTGTCAGCAGTTTCAAGTATACGGTTTCGCAATTCTTCCACCGTAGCAATTGGAGTATTGTAAACCAATGACTTCAAGTGACTCCAAAGATAAAAGTCCATTGGAGTTAGATCGGGTGACCAAGGTGGCCACGGCACAGGACCAGAGTCCAATCCATAGCTGAGGAAACATTTCATTCAAAAGTGTCGTTACTTACCGAGTACTGTGTGGAGAAGCCCCATCTTGAAGATAAAACATGCGTGCCCGAACTTGTAATGTCACACCGTCCAATAATTCAAGTAACCGGTTCTCCAAAAAGTCAGCATATGTTGGTCCATTTAGTCGTCCTTCAAAGAAATAGGGACCCACAAGTACATCACCTATTATGCCAGCCCAAACATTTACCGAGAACCAATGTTGAAAATGAGTTCCCCTAATCGCGTGAGGTTTTTTAGCGGCCCATATATGCATATTATGGAAATTCACTTCATCACGGGTAAATGTCGCCTCATCTGTTACACAAACATAAGCAAGAAAGTCTACTTGATTGGAACATCGCCGCAAAAACCATCTGCAAAAACGCATTCGTTGATCACAATCCAGGGGTAAAATCTGTTGAATTGGTTGCGCCTTATGCGATGTACGGTACGAGATGAGGCTCCTATTTGTTGTGCGAGTCGTCGAGTACTAATTGTGGGATCTTCGTCAAGATTTTCCAACACTGCATCTTCAACATTAAGTTTCACTTGCTGACCATGTTCTTCTCCTCGAGGAATAACACTTCCCGTATCTCGCAGCCGCTGACCGCACTGTAGGATTGTATTTGCACATGGGGGGTGACGTTGTGGCTATCGTTCCCGGTACAACCTAGTTGCCGCGAGCGCATTTTCTCCGGCTGCACCATACACTGACACCATATCGACACGTTCGGAAATAGTAAAAGCATTGTTTTCTCGGTTCATTGTAATACTAGTTTGTGCACAAACTAAAAGTTAAGCAAAGTAAGAAATAAGAATCTCGTTTTTAATGTAATCGGCACGCTATTCTTATTTTTTTACTTCTTTATAAAAATTAACAGTCACTATCGTGGAATTACAAAATAAAAACGTTTGTCTGGAATCTTTCACTTTTTATCACTGATGGGTTGATGGATGATGCTTAATATTTAATAATTAAGTGAATAATGAATTCAATACAAATACAAAACCAGTTGACTGCACAAATTTTTTGACAATGTAACCTAACCTTCTTTTAGTATTACTAGTATTAAATTATATCGACTTAAATTATAAGGTTGCATCTCGGGTCGCATAAAAAACATTTCCAAAGTTTTTAATAAATAACACAGGGTCGGCCTTCATTTTCGTTGAATAAATGAACTTTAATTTAAAAAAAAAAACGCGAAGATAGAACTTTTCGTATAAGACTTTTCTATTACATATATCATCAGGAAGCTGCAGTTCAATTTTTATAGATTATACACGCCACACCCTGTATACTGTCGAATTAAAATTTTTAATTAGGATTGATTAATTAATGTTTACTTAAATCATGGATATAATATGCAACACGTGAAGAACGTGAATGTAATAAAGACAAATATGTTTATTGTGTAAACATTATAATTTACAAGGTCCCAAATTTTTTTAATGCGAACTAAACAAACATGAGCTTGTGACAAATTTGGGAGCCGACATTTAGAATGGTGAATATAAACTGCTATTTCAGATATAATAAATATTTAATTGTATTAAATTAGTATTAAGCATTATTTCTGTGATAAATATTGAACTTTTCAAAGTAACAGGGAGTGTGAAGTTTCAATATAACTAACTATTAGTATTTCAATGTATTCCACTCCTTAAATATGCACTTTAAGATCACAGACACTTCGCTTATAAATAATTATATACCTCACATGCTCTGTTCAAGCGATTTTTTTCAGTGATACAGTTGCCAATCCTACATCCGCACAAATTTTTTGCGACCCAACCATATGGGCGGTAACCTCAGAGGTATAATACCAAAGGGAACATGGTGTTGACGTCACATCTCGTCAAATGTGCTCATGGAAGCGTGGGATCACCACAGCGAGTCCTGTGACGTTGACACGTGGGGGCGGTGTCATATTGTGCACACCTTGTGACTAACAAAATAACAAGTACAATTTCTTTTTTTATTACTAGCACATTTCGACGTCTACTTCGTTTAAAGTCAATAATATTTGCGGGAGACGTTAAATCAGTGACAAATGAATCACACACGTCGAGATATCAGCTAAGGATGGTTCGCACCTGCTCCGAAACGTCAGGGAATATTCCTGACTGATATCAATTAGACAAATGCGATTGCCCTCGTCAGTCAGGAGCTTTGGACAAGTGCCAGATGTGCCGAGGACAAAGTCTTGTTCCAAAGTGAAATAAAATTTAGAACAGCGTAGACACAAAATCTCCTTGAAGAAATGACAGTTCCTAGACTACATGTAATTACACTTTGCTACAGAGCCTTACAAACTAACCTAAAAATGAATCCACATTCTGCTGTTGCGTCACATAATCTCCGGAATTAAATCCCGATATTTTCCAGTTATCCGTAATAAAAACGTCGCGCGTAATCGGCAGCAGAAGGAAACCTTCAAACAAATCAATTTTTAACTTTAGTGATACAGCTCAGTCCGTTATTGCCGTTTTTATGACTCTGCGCTCATAAAATCGGGTAGCTGTAAAAATAACTCCCAGACAATAAGTTAAATTATGTTGCTGCCGTTACATTCTTTTGATTTTTTTTCGTAACAAGGCCTCCGGGTTATTTTCAACCGGCCCGCGGAAACAAATGAGGTACATCGACGCGTATGTCACTGTCGCATTGGCTTAGAAAGAAAATAAATGACGATCTGGTTGTTGTGTTCCATTACATCAGACTGATACATGGCTGTGTTGGAGATTTACGTTTTTAACAGAAAATGTAAAGATTTGTAGAAAGTTTCCAAATGTCTAAGTCAGCTTTGAATTATATGTATGCTTGGATATCACTAGATTTGGGACATTTAACGAACGATGAAAAATATCGCTAAGTTGCTGCAATCGATTAAAGTTATCACACATGTGCACCGGTGATCTCAGTAAAATGTTAGTTTTAGCAGGATCACATTTAAAGCATACAGTATTTCTTGAATTTAGCCTAGGAACTCAAATCGCCTTCTGCTAAGTCGACTAGTTAAAACACTGTAATACCCCAAACACCATGATCTTTACATACATACATATTCAAAAACTTTCCCTAAACACGTTCCACAAATATCTTTTACGTCAGAAAACATACCACACAAGCGCTATATACTCTAGTCTAGAATATAAATACGCAAAATAAAAAGTTTTAATACCACCTTTGTCAGCAAACTGCAATATCTTATTATAAATCCATAGAATTTCAACGCTTCATTTGTTTTAAGAACTTGATCAATAAAAGAAAAATTTGTATCAAACAATACACCAAAATCCTTACAAGACACACCGATGTAGTATAATATTATGAATGGTATTGTTAAATTTATGGATAGACAATTTTCTGCAAAAAATTAAGGATTTTTTAGATATAATCTATTTTCTACACACCAAGCTTGTAAATATGGTCAATCTACTATACAGCTGATTGTCTCATCAGGGTTATTAATGAATAAAACGAACAGTAACGGGCCAAGTGTAGAACCCTAAGGTACTTCAGAAGAAATTTAATTATAAGGGCTTTTTCAAAGACTTAAAGACATTGGATATGATCGATATTGGTCTATAGTTCTCAGCTTGACTTGACTTGTCACCATTTTAAAATACAATAAAAATTTACTTGCTTCTTTCGAGGGATTTGGAAACGATTTAAAGTAAGGTAGGTACACAAGGAAACGGTTAAAATTACAGCACAAACTTTCACATTAAAAAAATAATAATCCGGGCGACATGTTATTTTGATTTTTCATTTCTTATCTCTTTATTTATCAGGCTACTTTGATTCAAATATGAACTTATATATTTTTTAAATGTTTGTAACTTCTAAACAAAAACGAATGAGACCTATGTTCATATAAGAAAAAATGTTTCAACTTAAGCCAGCCACCATCTGTAAAAGTTTGTCATAAAGCTCGTAGACATATAAAAAGTTACATAATCTGTATTAAATGTTAGTGGGGGTGAATTAAAATAAAAAAGATATAAACTGAAATTTTGTCAAATGTTTTGATAGTGTTATCAGATTAAACATTGTGACGGCATAAAATTATTATTAATTGGTTTAATCTCAATGACAGCAGCGTCATACACAAATAGCAGAACCTGCTGAAGAATGAAAGCGGGCACGATGACATGTGTTATATTAATAGAAATAGACACTACGATTTCTCAGTTTATGCAACAAAGAAATTGGTTTCACGTAGCTTATCGTTAAATGAACAATTTCACATTATTGGACGATGTAAGCCGGTAATAACATGTACGTCTAGTCAATGTACCCATAAACGAAAAAATGCATGTTACCACGAAATACATATATTAACAAATCAACAATTCTACTGTCCTCAATCAACAGTAAACGTTAAACGGTAATTTTTCTTGCATAATTTACTATTACGTACCTAACATACGTAGAAATTTTACTCCAGAAAACTTCGGAAAACGCATAGTATATGTTTTAAAGATAGCCAACAAGACATTAACACCGTGTCTAAACTCTAGCTTGTTGAATTTTGTATTAATATTATTGCTTTATGTTTTAAATGCTTAAGCCTGTATTATACTCGCAAGATGGAAGGAAAAGAAGACCCTACAGCATTTGCCAAGTCACATGATTATACTTCACTGCTAAAGCAGTACAGTTGAGTCATAAATAAATCAAATTATTTCTAGTCTGATAAAATAATTTCGTATATTCTCTGCATGGGAATTATTGTAATAAGCCACTCATTCCGCCTAATGTTCCGATATGTTCAGCGACGTTGTATTCTAAATCTGCTGATGAGTGTCAGTGCGTATCATAAGCGTACAAGTAGGAAAGACGTGTTATTATTTTCATATTTTAGTTATTCCAATAAATGATAAAAATGCAATCGTGCGCGGCCATTATTGGTCAATCTGATAATCAGGTCATATCAATAACATTGTATGATATAATGTGTATAAAGAAATATGAGCATATGCCATAATAAATGTGCCGTTCTTTAACAAAAGAGAGTATTAGAAAGGCGTCAGTAGTAGGCAAAAGAGAAACAAAATTTAATGCCATCGTAGAAGGCGAAGATTTGGCTAGATCGTTTCTATAAGTTTTACTGGTACCATGCATGAAATGGATTTTCGTTACTTAAAATTAGATTGAAAAAATCTGCTAATAGAAAAGAACGGAATTGTAATATAGCAAAGAGCAATTAGAAAAAAAAAACAATAGTCTCGTACATCGCAAGCAAACATTTATTATTCAGAGGAAACATGGATAAACTAAACGATAAAAGTGTAAAGAAATGTATGTCGATTGTCATCATATCACCATAAGCTGAACCCCATTGAACTAATCTGTGCGGACTCAAAAATTTATGTGACACGAAACCTATAAATTAGTAAACGTACTTCTGTAGGTATTAATCAGATAACTGTGGTAAAATAGAATATGTTATGAAGGTCAAAAGCAGAACAACGAATACCTTTAGGCGGTAGCAGTGATAGAGACGACAGTTATTAATGACTTTACTAATGCTCATAACGGTCGTTTCCAGTGTTATCGGTAGTGCCTCGCATTTTTCAGTGACGTTTGTATTTGTTTTACTGATGTTCTGTAGCGTTACTGTTACCACACTACGTTGCAATAGTCTTTTCACAGGGGTCACTTATCCAGTTAAATGAAACGCTATAATAAAACAAAAGCAAAAAACGTTTACGCAGGATATTTTGATATAGTGTGGGTGTAAATTTGTAAGAATAATCTAATTTTTATCAAAATTGACATATCTATGTGTTGTTCTACATCCAGCAATTTTTGGGATCCTCTAAAATGATACGCCCATGGAATAGAATTCCCCGCGTGAGAATTTATGAAAGTACGGAACTGAATGAAGATTGGTGTCTATCTAGAACGATAATTTGGTGTAAAATGCGCAAGAAATATAGGTAGTTAGTCTTTATACCGATTAAATTTTTTAAGTAGCATATTTCGAGGAACTCTGTGCCCCAAATTCCAAATTGTAGGGTACGAAAACCTGAATAACCACCGCTGACATTATGCATGCCGTGCCAGCAAGTGCTCGCCAAGCACTGTCGAAGTATACCAATGCATACGTTATTAGCCTTATTAAATTAAGTTGTTAAAACATTTACATCTAACAGATTCGATTAGTATGATTATAATTAATTGCCACTAGCGCCCAGTACGCTCCTAAGGCCTTATTTTACTTGTTAATATTTACAATCTCTCCTATCATTAATAGAAAACGCCTACTGGATTCTCACAACTGCTTGGCAGCGAATGATTTAGTTTTGCAGAGTCCGTCACGGTCTTCATCGTCCGTTAAAATAAATGTTGACTTCTCTTACAAACACGTTTCTGTGTTTCTAACAAATTAGAGACTCGAAGCATGAATATATTTTTAAGCTTTCCGACCAGTAATTTAGGAAAAAATTGCTTTATCGATTTTTTGACAGTATTAAAATTTTTTATGTCCATATTTCAACACCCTGAAAGTGTAGCGAGTCTTAGAAAAGATATAAGAGAAATGCAGAGATAGACAGATTTTCGTACTAAGACAGTCAGACAGTATGTAAATGTTTGCCTCATTGGTACTATTACAATTTAAATATTATTTTCTCTGTCCCTGTTTAATGAATATATTTAATCTGTTTTATGAAAATATATTCAATCACTCTAGCCATATATTAAGAGAATTTAACTAAAAACTACCAAAAAACGTATTATAAATATAAATTCTTACAGTGCATTAAGAACTACCCTAGCGAAGCGCGAATCATATTATGATTTTTTTTATACATAATGTAACTTTGAATCATATTTACATGACTTTAAAAACATATTAGTGTGTTTTCTCAAATTTCGTAGTGAAAAATGTTTTTTCTATTCAATATTTTCATACCCCGCCGCTGAACAGATTAATGTAACCCCAAACAACCACAAGCGGATACCCAATTGGGAGCTACGGCGTGCGTTGTTGTCGAATCTTATATTTCTTTGTTCGTTCGTGTACATTCACAATGAAGACACAAACACATCGAAAGTTTATAAGGTTATAGCAACAGTACACTATATAAATTATACTTCAATTTAAGTAGTTGATGTGATAAGTCAAGCAACGGTGATCGGATGGGTGACCATCCAGGAAAGGTTCGCGGTGCTCGTCCACTTTCTACTGGACCAATATGTCGGTGTATTCACAGAAGATATAGAAATTTATGAGAGATTCTTATAGAAAGTCATTCGTTCCGGATAAACTGGAAAGTAAAATGTCATAAAATGAAGTGATGACATAATCAGCCGTTCTGGTTTGACGATTTAACGTTGGTCATTTGTTTTTTGCCTGACGCCCAGTTGTCATATCATAGCAGATGGGTTGATATAGTTGAAATTAGGTCAATGTCAGAGGTCAGTGACACTGAGATTTACAAACTAAACACAGTGCTTTAAAAAATACTATTAAATCAATATATATTAAAATCTGATAGCTCCGTCTGCGTCGCACGATCGGGCCGAAAAAGGGCCGACTTTGGATTGCAAAGGCTTCGCCTTCCTAGCTACATCGCGCCGTCGTATTTACAACACGGCGTCTCGACGTCTTCGAGGCGATTTTTCCCGTTTTCCGGAAGCCTACGGGGGGCGTGGCCCAATTTTTGTGTGAACGGCGATAGTCCGACACGCCCTCCCGCTGAAAGCTGACGGTCGCCGATCGCCTCGAATCGCGCGCGGTACGGCTTTTTTATTTTTTATTTCCCTCATTTTCTACGATATTTTATTTAAAACTGTGGCGAAAATACTCATATTCGTCGACCGGGTGCCTTCTTCCAACTTTTTATGTACAAATTTCCGCGAAATCAAACGCGGGATTCGAAATGCGGCCGTAAATACGTTAAAATGCACTGTCTAGGAAGGCCGAAAAATTGTGAATTTTGCCGCATAAAATTTCTTCTTCGCGAGCCTCGAAACGGCGTGCGACTTGGCACAGTTACTCAGTCGTTCCTCCTTAGTCGTTCGGGGGCATTTTTGTAACGTTTTTTTCGCGTTTTCATATTTAATTTTGCCTTCTTTTTGGGGTCTGCTCGACGACAGACGACCATTTCGAAAGCCGTAAGATTGAAGCTTTAAGACACGCCCACCGGGAGAAAATTGGAACGTCGTTAGAAACGTCAGATTCATTATGTCAAAATAATTTCACGCCAAACGCGAAAGACGTCTTTGGGGTCGCGACGAACCGTTATTTTACCTTACTAGGCCTTTTTTAACCTTAATACATTGCTACGCCACGACATATACAGGTATTTCTTATTATTAGGTTAGGTTGTTATTTACATTTTCGCAGCTCTACCGTTTGACATGCCTAGGATTACGATACCTGTCCCCCGAATAAACGTAAGTACTTGCCCTCTAAAACAGCATAATTTTAAACCAATCCATAGTACCTAAACCCTTGAACCTTTGTATTAGTACATTTGCTTCGTTAATTTACTATATTGCATTCGTATCTATTACTCCCCAAACGTCAAAAGTTAAGAATAAGTTGGAGTTAAAGACTCTTTCAAGTTATAGGATGTCGTTATTTATCTGTGTTATCTCATTGTGGATCTTTTGCGAGACGACTTTGTGTTAGAAAAATGCAAATTTAACATTACAAAAATTGTTTATTACTTCAGCTGTGAACGACGACACTACGCGCTCAAGCCAGATTGGAAAACTACCATTTTGGCGCACGGACTGGGTTTCTCCGCGAGATCCGAAGCGGCATAACCGCGCCTCATCTCCCTTCGTTCGTCGCTTAATGAAATTTTTGCAACTTTATATTCGCGTTTTCAAATGTACCTCTCTGGGTGGACTTCTCACTGACATACGGCCATTTTATAAGCGAAATAGAGATTCAACCAGCCCTGAACGCAAATCGACGAAAATCTAAAAATCACGAAGAATGTCAGATTGAAACGTCAAAATAAATTTCGCTATATTTGACGTTTCCAATTGAGGTTAGAATATCACAACGAACCATAGATCGATGGAAGGAAAATACTAATTGATATTTGACGTATTCCGTAAGTAATTTAGGTTAGGAAACCAGACGGGACCATAGAACTTATAAACTACTGGATTCGCCCGACTGTCATTTTGCCAATATAAACGGCAATGGCATAGACGTGTGCGAGAGAGATAGAGCTGGTGCGGGCTAATGCTTCGTTCTTAAAACTTCAAGTATCGCGCGAATTAAATTGAATTTCTCTTCTTTTAACAATACATATTTGTACGACTAATTTTAATTAATTATTATTAACGAATAAGAGCATAAGCACTCTTTGTTTATATAGAATTTTTGTACAAATTGGAGGTATTAAAGGGGGAATGTAATAATATTTTTTTTTAAATCTTTTCATGAAAAGTTATATAGTTGCTAACCAAAGGGTTTTTTTAAAATCCATATACTGCATGTTCTACATAACTGACCCAAGTCAAAATTATCGGTCTAGAGACTTCTGTATATTTCAGAAATTTATTGTCGCAATATTTTTATAAAAAATCTTATATTGTAGAACTCAGAGTCATTTTGCAAATTTATATACTGAGTGTTTCATAAAAATGACACAGGCGGACTAGGATTTTTTTCTCATTTCACTACCTACCTAAATTTTCAAATAGATATTTCTACACACGGTGTCAAATGTTTCTTGCAATTTATGTACAGGATGTTTCATAAAACTGACACAGATGGACCAGATTTTCTCTGATTCATTTTGTTAATTTTTTCATGAAATCTTTTGAAGTTGTATATTTACTGACCAGCCGCTTTTTAGAAAATCCATATATGTACTGGGTGTTCCATAAAATTGATCCATATCTGAAACGGTCAATTTTTATCCTTTTCACTTTTAACTTTGTCTTTATTTACTAAAGTCTTTTAATGAAAAATTGTATACTTATTAACCAGTTGTCTTTTTGAATTTTTATACTGAGTATTTATGACCAATAGAACGAAACATTCCTTAATGTTTTTTCCTTTTCTATATTTTGTACTGAAGTCTGCAATATTTTTATGAAAAACCCGACTAACCAGGTGTTTTTTGCAATTCATGTACAGGATGTTTCATAGAACTGACACAGGTTTGTTCCTTTTCACTTTTAACTTTGTCTTTATTTACTAAAGTCTTTTAATGAAAAATTGTATACTTATTAACCAGTTGTCTTTTTGAATTTTTATACTGAGTATTTATGACCAATAGAACGAAACATTCCTTAATGTTTTTTCCTTTTCTATATTTTGTACTGAAGTCTGCAATATTTTTATGAAAAACCCGACTAACCAGGTGTTTTTTGCAATTCATGTACAGGATGTTTCATAGAACTGACACAGGTTTGTTCCTTTTCACTTTTAACTTTGTCTTTATTTACTAAAGTCTTTTAATGAAAAATTGTATACTTATTAACCAGTTGTCTTTTTGAATTTTTATACTGAGTATTCTACAATTCTGATGCAGATTAAAATTACGAATAGAATGTTTTTTCCTTTTCTATATTTTGTACTGAAGTCGACAATATTTTTATGAAAAACCTTATATTCTACTAACCAGGTGTTTCTTGCAATTTATGTACAGGATGTTCCATAAAACTGACACAGGTGTACCAGATTTTCCCTTATTCATTTTGTTAATTTTTTCATGGAATCTTTTGATGAAAAGTTGTATATTTATTGACCAGCCGCTTTTTAGAAAATCTATATATGTACTGGGCGTTCCACAAAATTGACCCACATCTGCTGAATTACGGGCAATTTTTTCCTTTTTCACTTTTAACTTTGTCTTTATTTACTAAAGTCTTTGAATGAAAAATTGTATATTTATTAACCAGGTGTCTTTTTGAATCTTTATACTGGATGTTCCACAAAACTGATCCAATTACCAACAGAACGAAACTTTCCTTAGGTATATTTGTTTCCATTTCTACAGTTTGTACTGAAGTCTGCAATATTTTTATGAAAAATCTTATTCCCTACTAACCACATGTTTTTTGCAATTTATGTACTGGGTGTTTCATAAAACTGACACAGGTGGACTAGGTTTTTCCTTTTTCATTTAACCAGATGCCTTTTTTGGAAGTTTGGAAGAAACTTTTCTTAGTCTTTCCCCGAGCGGGGCCTACTCTTTTTTGAAAAACGTTCTCATTAAACTTTTATATACGGGGTGTTTAAAAACTAAAGTACAGGGTGTTTCAAAAAATGTTATATTTACTAACCAGCGAGGAGAGCACCGCGGAGCGGTGCTCGGGCCGCGCGCAGCGCGGCTCGAGGGCCGAAGGCCCGAGAGAAAGGTCAAACTTCGCGTCAGCGAAGTTTGCCTACCTTTCTAGTACTTTCTATTAAAATATTGACATGATTTTAAACAATCTATCAGATTAGTATCTCTCTTCTAAATCATGAGAAAATATTAACTTATTAAGAAAACTTGTACACATACAAAGATTAAAAAATATCGACTTTTAAATGCTATTTCGCAGTCATTCAAAAATAACCTGTTTTTTACAAAATTACTTTCCATTGCACCCCCGGTCTGTGTTCCGTTAGTTTCATATAGTTGATATTAAAAAAGCAACAGCAGGCAACATTGATAAGTGCGCACATACAACCAGTTCGGGAGTTGCCTGAAGGTGGCGTATTTGATTTAAAAAAAATAATTTCAGATTAGTAGGTACTCTAAGAATGTTATACCTAAAAAACTGCCCCCCTCTTAAAGTTACACCCAGTATAAATAGTGGTCTTCCAAATGTAGGTATCTGTTAAACCAATTATGACGATTCAGTTGGTAGTCCGAGCCAACTGTGATTTTTTTGGAGGTGGTTTCAGAAAATAACTATGATTTTTTTTAAAAATTGGCTACGAATACTGAATATTTTTTTTATACAGTTACATTTTTAAATTAAGTAAGTTTATAAGCAAACGTGTTTCAATTTAAAAATAGAGCAGACATTGCAAATGCCTGAAGATGAAGATGAATAAGAGTCATAAAGCGGATCTTATTATTTAATTATTACTAATAGTATCAATAATTGGCTAATTTTTCATCTTAGGCATTTTCAATATGTCCTAGATTTTTAAACTGATTGTGAAATAGAAACTTAATGAAATTAAAGTTGTAAGCCATAATCAGAGATGTCTCGGCAAATTTTTCTTTACAAGTTTCAAATGACCATCTTAAGTAAAATTCTATAATTTTTGTAAAATGAGTCATGCTATTTTTCGGTTTTAAAATTAAATCTTACAAAATGTAACATACAGTGGATTTTTGTCTTCTCACTGGGTTTTTTAATACCTTGAACTTCCCAAGGAGTGCCAGGTTTTCCAGATTGCTAGATCCTCTGATTTCTATCGAAGAAAACCACAAGGTGATTTTACAATGATAAAATGTCTAAATTTCATAATTTCAACAAAACAAAAACATGTATCATCATCATTTAACAAGTTCTACGGTATGTCTACTGTCCGCCAGCGCGTTTCGCGTAACTGGACGTTTTTTCGAATATGTACTGACGCGAAAATAATCTCTAACAGTACACCGTTGCATCGCGTTACAGTCCAGCGACTCCATCGACACAAACTACCGGGTATAATACTACCAAGTTTCAAAATTGCTTCTTACCGACACACGTGAATAGGAAACGTTGAAGGCGGATTCCTAACGTCTTGCGGCCCAAGGTAGCCTGAAAAGGAAAAGTATATTGTTATTAAAAATAATCATATTTCTTGTTCATAAATATTTATAGCTATGGAAAAAATGCTAATAACACCCAAGATAATATCTCAGTTAATTTATGTTTTTAACGCGCTGATTTGAAGATCAGATCTCTCAGACAGTTTACTGACACATACAGGGTTCTAAATAAAACTGCTCAGCCATACAGGGTGGTTCTAAAATAGGGTTCCAAACTTCTGCTGCGTTTATAACTCATTAAAATAAGCCAAAAAGTTCCTATTAACATGTGCTCTAAAACGCACTCTTAGGAAGTTATATGTCCTAAAAAGGGCTTAAACAAAACTGTTTTTTTCTGTTACTGACAAAACGGTCGCAAATAAATAGAAAAAAATGTATGGTTCTTACATAACTTTTTACGTTAAATAACATGGGCTACTCCGTTTTTCGAAATGCAAATCATATGCGTCCCATTTAGGTTGGTGAAGGGGGTTTTCGGCCCGTAATTTTTTTTATTTCAATTTTTTTACAATTTTCTCTACAGATTTATAAAATCTTAACAATTTTACGTAAAAAATATTATCTTTGTCCAAATCGATATTTCCAATGGTTTTCGAGTAAATTGAGTTTGAAAATTACTCTGCTCTTTAAGTTATTAGGCCAAAAATTACAAAAATCTGTTTACCATGGCAAATAAAAGACTGACGTTGCCACAACGCTTAACAATTTAAGTTATTGATAAACTGTCAATTGAGCTTTGCAGTGTTTAATTAGTAAAAGTGGTGAGTGGAAAATTTAAGTATACAACATTATTGCAACTCATAAAATGGAGTCATATTCAAACACGGAAATGGCAGATATGCACTTTATGTACGGCCGTGCGGCTGGAAATGCATCAGAAGCGAGGCGTCTGTATGCGGCAGCATACCCGAATAGAAGACTTCCTTCTCGACAGGTATTTCAGAGGATCCATCAACGTTTAAGAGAAAATGGTTCGTTCCAACCAAGAGTAAATGATCGTGGCAGAGACAGATTTGTAAGAACACCGGTGATGGAAGAAAATGTATTGAGAGCTGTGCAGGACAATCCAAGGGTTAGTGTAAGAAGTGTCGCACGTATGCATAACATAAGTTTTTCCGTAGTTTGGCGAATTCTTTGCGAACAACTACTTCATCCTTTTCATATCCAGCGTGTTCAAGCTTTAAATCCGAATGACTACGAACCACGTCGGCAGTTCTGCCAATGGTTTTTGCGAAAATCGAGGCGGATTCCGAATTTTGCATCTCTTATTTTGTTTACGGATGAGGCAAGCTTCAGTAAAGATGGTTATGTCAATTTTCATAACGCTCATGAATGGGCTGATGAAAACCCACACAGCATATTTCAGTCCAGACATCAGATTCGGTTTTCCGTCAACGTTTGGGCAGGCATTTTAGGCGATCGGCTAATCGGACCGTTTGTGTTGCCTAATCGATTGAATGGTGAGGATTATTACAATTTTTTAGTTAACGACTTGCCAGGACTTTTGGAAGATGTCCCTTTAATTGAACGCCAAAGCATATGGTTTATGCAGGACGGGGCGCCACCTCATTACCTACATAATGTAAGACAACACTTAAATGAGTTGTATGGAGAAAAATGGATAGGCCGAGGAGGTCCTGTTCCCTGGCCTCCACGTTCCCCTGACCTTAACCCCCTGGACTATTTTTTGTGGGGTCAACTTAAGGCAAAGGTTTATAAAATTCCAATTGAGACCATTCAGCAACTACGGGAGGAAATTGAAACCGCGTGCATGGAAATAAGGCAAACACCTAGAATTTTCCAAAGAGTTCGCAAATCATTGAAGCGTCGAGCTAGATTATGCATCGAAATGCAAGGTGGTCACTTCGAGCAGTTCTTGTAATTTAACTTATTATTACTAATTTTAATCCCATTATTTTCTATTTCACATTTAGCTATTGTCTGCAGTAGTAATTAGTTCTTTAATTAGTAAGTGTAACTCTAAATTTAAATAGTCTTAGTTTATGTCCTAAATTATTTATTAAATGATCGGATCCTTCATAACTGCAATTTATATAAAAAAAAAAAAACAGTTTTGTTTGAGCCCTTTTAAGGGCATATAACTTCCTAAGGGTGCGTTTTAGGGCTCATGTTAATAGGAACTTTTTGGCTTATTTTAATGAGTTATAAGCGCAACAGAAGTTTGGAACCCTATTTTAGAAACACCCTGCATATCACGAAAACAAAGAGAAATGTCTAAGTTGTGTAAAAAGTATCATGTAGAGCACATAAATGACTTCAGTTACACTACTGTTAATACAAAGCCTTTATATATGACGCGACCAGTAATTTTCTTTGGAACAGTAATTTTATTTCCTTCGTTGGTAATTAAATTTCGGTAGAATTAAAAATGATTAAAACAATAAGATCCAGATTCTATTTCATCGGCTGTGATTGGTGTATTTAGAACTGTTAAGTTGGACAAAAGACACTTCACATTTCGAGCCCTGAGGATGGTGTAAAATAACACCGAAACGTTGGCAATGATTTAAAATATAGTGTTCTTTTATTTATTGATTTGTATCCCACTAAAACCTTGACTTGGATAACTAATCAAAATCGCTAAACAGTGGAAACGTAATTAGATATTTCTTTTGGTTTTCGGGATATAGGCCTAAGGGATTATAAATACGCCACCACACATAGAACGTATTCGTAAATCTCATATTTCTCAATCATCTCAAAAAATATAAACGAAGATTATACAGAGCCTTGAGATCCAGGCATAATCATTAAGTTGTTTAGTTATTCATATATACAATTTCGCTTATTTTAAGGTATAACATTAATATCATTAACTGAAACTATTCAAACCAAGCCCGTCACTGTAGCTGTTGACAACAAATAAAAGTGATCGATTTATTATTAAGTCGGTGTTCTTTAAGGGAGGATATTTATACACTTGGACTGAAAAATGCGGTATATTGTTCTCGCTATCTAACTGATGACGCGTCGCTATCGTAAAACAAAGCGTTCCCTGCTGAAATAATCGAAATTGAAATAAAGGAGGCCTTGCAACGGAGCGTCATTATTACAGTTAATTAAAACGTAAGAGAAATTTCGACATGGATGTCGAGACCGTCGAGTGTTTGAAAGTAAGGCCCGAGGTCTGTGACGAATATATGAAAGGCTAGGGAAGGTTTCAATTCGAATCGCTCACTGCTTAAAAAAATATATTTCTAGCAGGTTGATCACAATATTAATGGAATACAATGTTAATAATACATACTAGAAAATATACTGACAACACTACAAAATTTAGTTCAAGGAATTTTAGAAAGTAACCTTACATTTTTACTGAAACACCTCAAAGATGGGCAGCCAGTGTAATTGGAACAGTTGCACCAACACTATTGCGCAAAAACCGTCTTCAAAGTCAAACAAGAACATTTTTTTATAATTCTAAGGTAACATTAAGGCAACCATTAGATCGCATTTATCGATTTTACAATCATTTACGTAGCAGTTGCATGATGTCCAACACAAATTCCAACGAGGCTATTTTTAACACTGCTAAATAAGTTTCTAACGACATTCCGTTTTCCGAGGTCAATTTTGACACAAAATAGATTCGTTTAAGTTTAGCGAAGTCGACTCAGATAAAATGTGAGGTTATGTTACTTGTTTTTGTTTATTGAAGGGCTCAGGATGATTTTGTAATAATTGTTGTAATTATGTACAAACTATGAGGCGTTCCAAAATTGACCCTCGAAATCTAACCAACTTTGGACCGGACAATTATTGATTCAATCTCTAGTTAACGAATGACGAATTCAGTACACTTTGAATAGACGAAAGGCGCTCAAAATGTGCCGCTATAAATGGTGATACCTAACAAATCTTACATTTTAGTGGAACAACGACTAATCAGATTGCGCAGACACGTCGACGAGTCAGTGGCGTGTATTGAGATAAATAATAAAAATACATTTAAAATTACCAATAACAGAAAAATATAAATAATGCATCTTAATTAACAAACTTTATTTTTAATTCATTTACTAAATTAATGTACATCTTATATCGAGAAATCAAAAAGGTCATTGTTAAATAATGTATTTTATGTGTGTGTGAAAAAGAACTTCCTACATCGCTAGATTAAAAAAATAAATAAATAAATGTTACTGAACTCGATAATATTGTAAGAGCTCATCGGAAGCACCAACATTATTCACATAGTCGGAATATTATTAACAAGAAATTGTTTAACAAACTCTTTATTATATTTTTATAGACAGATGGTTTCTGATATCAAAAATGAATCATTCGTGTCACTGACTGTACCCCATATCTATATAATCAGAAATCGTAACACATAAATTTAAAATTCGTGAAATGTTAGATAAGATTTCAGAAGAGCAGGTCGAACCGCAAGTAAAAATGTACTGAATTTGAGAAGACCCTCCAAGTCTTAAAAATATACCTTTGTGTATAATAGTCTTTTCGATCTCAATTGAAGGACCAAGAGGTTGGCAGTATGTACCAGGTCCGGTCGTTGACGTTGCAACTCAGCATTGAAATATTTGAAAAACTTGTTCCCATATTTATTTAGTTATACTAACAGATCTGGTCGCCCACTTGAAGAATGAACGCACGGGCAAACGCGGCACAAACTTAGCCGCACTGGGCGACCTGGCCATAAATTCAGTTGTCGACAAATGGCCTATCAGTGCAGTGCAGTAATGCGGAATTTGGTGTGACTCAGGTAATTTTAATTTATTATAAGCACCTTTTATTAATCATTCTTATTACAATTGCGAAAGGGAGAAATAAGAGGGATATTTTGTTTACTAATATTACAACATGGCACTTTGGAGACCTTTTGAAACAGAACAAAACGAATTTACCATCGCTATAATAAAATTGTTTGGGGACATAAATAATTAAAATATGTTGTTGGTCAAATGAACATATAATAGAAATTTTCTACACATACAAATTATTATAATTTTTTATCTTTAGGAGAAAACTTTTTAGGGACGCTTATGAAACTAATTAAATTTTATTGCTAGGCGTTTTTATACATGTTCAACTGACTTCGGAAAGACTATACAATAGGGTCGTTCTCTTAAATGAATTTCTATAAGAAAATGTCATATTCCATAAAATTAAGAATTTTCATTATGGAACAATCCTGTTGTGACTTATCCTTTACTCTACATAGCAGTGTCAACAGCGGTCAATAGTAGCAGCTAGTTATTTAAATCTAAATGTATAATACACACGATTTAATAGCAAGAAACACCAATGCAGATGCCTCTCACTCTATCGATGTATAATAAGATGGATATCGCAATCATAGAGCCGATTGTGAATATACAGGGTGATTCACAACTTATCCAAAAAAATCTGGGAATAGATGCGGCATGAGAAATGGAGTTAATATCGTAAAAATAATTTTTGTAAAATCCTTAGTTTCCGAGAAAAAAATCATTGAAGTTATAGTACATTCAACCACTACATAGCTGGACAACTGTAGTCTCTAGCGTCATTCGCAATACGCGTGGAGAGCCACGTGGCTTCAGCAACTCCGAATACTGAAATCGGATTTTGCAATCGTCATTGCGATAGTATTTACCTGTTATCTGTGGTGTTTACAATAGTTTTTTAGTAGTTAGTGTCAAAAATGGGTAGTTAGTGTCAAACATGGTTTGCGTTTGCGGAGTTGATGGCTATCGTTTTAATTTATGGTGAAGCATTTGTGTTATGGTGAAGCAAGATAACATTTGTGTTAGTTTGTAGAAACTGAGTAAGACGGACCCAAATGTGTTTACACGTTGGTGGATAAAATTTTGAACAATTGTTGTTGTAATATTGGGTATGTCAAATGATTTTATTATTTAAAAACACAAATTAATTTTATTAATTAATAAAAGCAAAAGCAGTTGAATTTGCCGTTATAAAATAGGTGCGATAAAATTCTATTTACATATTTATTTCCTTCCGGCATGCCGGTCGCATTGTGCGAGGTCAGGTTTTACAGTGGACCAGTTTCCAGTGCCGTGCAGAAGTGTATTTTTAAATCATTTTCGAACTGCCCTTTTTGATTTTTTTCTTTACAAAATTGTATTTGTAAGGGTCCCCTGTACATCCAGATTTTTTTTTTTTGATAAGTTCTGAATCACCCTGTATAAACGTAGTCCTAATGCGTATAAACGATTCTACGTCCTAATATATTTTGTACTTATAGCTCAGTAACTGGCTACGTTTGGGAGACGAACTCATTCCACGTATCCACATATAAATCCGACATTTGTTCGTCTTCTTATATTTAAAACAAGTGCCGACCTATTCGTCTAACTTTTCTGGGCCACCTGTTATATTTCGAACACATGTCCCATTTGACGGCTTGTTGCCGATCGTTATTACGTTCTAATGAAAGAACCGTGTACTTGCAGTTAACAACGCTAAATCGCTGATAAAACAACAGAGAGTACAAACGATTTCAAGCGAATGGCTCGTGAGCTTGAGTCACGCGCCAAATCGGAATTTAAAGCAATCGAGGTACTGAAAGTGTGCTGGATTGGATTGTTATCCCATAATTTGTCTGTCTAACGCGCACTACCATAAAAAATAGAGATTAGTAGAATAAGAAGAATATATTGTAGGGGAAGAAAGATATATAATTATTTCTCAATGTATTACAAGCAATATTCACTTCAAAAAATATGTTAAGTAAATGATAATGCCAATGTCGGCCAGCATTCATCCAGTAGTAACAGTAGTATAAGTCAGTTGAACATGTATAAAAACGCCTAGCATTAAAATTTAATGAGTTCCAAACACACCAAATTCCGCATTGCTGCACTGCACTGCTAGGCAATTTGTCAACTGAAATTTACGGCGAGTCGTCCAGTCCGGCTGTGTTTGTTCGCCGTTTGCCCGCACGCGCATTCTTCAACTGGGCGACCAGACCTGTATCGTATGGCTAAAAAAATATGGGAACAAGTTTTTCAAATATTTCAAACCCGCCTAGCTCTTTGGTCTTCAATTGAGATCGGAAAGACTATAACAGTAACTCTCAGGACCGATTCATGTCGCCAAAATAATTTAAAAAATACGAGTGACGATTTGTCCCTAAAACTATTCTTACGCTTCAAAGATCGGACATGAAGCAGAGTTTTTGATCAGTAACTCAAGAACCATGGAATAAATAAAAGTACACATCAAATTTAGTACAGTTTAGTAGATTTGCCTGCAAAATTTGATAAAAATCAACCAGTAACGTCGAAATGAAATTAGAAAGGGTACGAGGTATTTCAACTATCAAATAAAAGTTTGATGGTAGAGAGAATCTTCTATTGAAGATTAGAATGCACAAATTCTCGTTTATTTTAATAAAAGGTAATCGAATATATTACCTTTCCATAATTATGTACCTTTAATTATTGCGAAATTAGAACAAAATACATAACTGACTTTTATCTACGAATCATGCTGACGAGCACGTAACATTGTCATGGGTTTTTGAACTTTTGGACGTAAACCATAGATACATTTTACGAAAAAAAAATAAAAGACACAAATTTTGATTTGATATAATACATCCATTTCAAACAACTTTTTTTATAAAGTATGTTATATCTTAAACGTTACTGCTATTGTACCTGCTGGCAAAGAGTGACCTACTAACCTGTAAGTGTTATGAAAGCATGACTTGTTTTCATACTAGGCGAAATAAACATCTAACTATTGATATTGTGGAAAACCAACTACATGGCTCCATCTAACACTCTCAGTATTTAATACTAACTAAAATTACTCGTCAGTAGCATCACCATACATATACCGGTTTCGAGCTTTAGTGGTTTAACTATTTGGATGTTTGGCTCATCATGTTTCAATATAACCTACAAAGAAGATACGACAGATACTTTAGTGAGTCGTAGACAGTCAATAAGCAAAACACAAAATAACAGACTAACGAATGTTGAATGAGATTCCTAAGAAAAATATATAAAAAAAAAGAGATGAAATTAACAATGACTGCATTGCTGAAAACGTTGTAAACAATAAAGGAGAATATGAAAAAGACCGTTTAGATTTAAATTCAAATTACAACATAGCTTTACACCGAAAGATAAAAAAGCTGAGGACTAAGAAGAAAACCTTCAACAGTTATTGACCAACTGATCAAAAAATGTGTTTCACGTCGTTTGAAGGATGGAAAAGCTCTTAGAAATCGGTTTAAGAAAAAATATTATTTGTTTTAACATCAAGAAGAATGTTTGTCACAATATCTTTGTTACAGTTACACCCTGCAGCGGTATGTCGCCACGATGTAACAACCACTCCTACTTTGTGTCGCGCTATGTAAACAAGGCTTAATTAAAATTTGCATATTTAATTTAACATTTATCTCATTTACTACATTATATATTAACATAATCTATTACTATAGTCTAATATAACAATTAAAACCTGCCAGGCAATTTCTATCGCTTCGATTCAAAGCATGGTGAGGCATAAGTGAATGAAAATGATGCCGTCCATTTCCGGTCAAGTCGAAAACCATCCCACGTCTCTTATATCTAAACATCTAGACAGAAATATACGAGAATGGAATTATTTTTTATCCCAACAACGTGAACAAACGCACTGCCCACCTTCTTTTGGCCACCTATTTGTTATCTGTTACAAAACTGAAGATAAAAGGAAATGAAGAATATGAGTATAACAATGATAAAAAATTATATTTAATTTAATATTCCGATCAACTTTAATAGTTCTTGCACGTTTGTTAGGTACCATTCGTACAATGGTGAGTCGAATTGTTGAAGACACCGTGTATATATAGTAATATCGTTTTTATACGTGTTGTTTTCGTTTAGAGAGTAAATTACATACATAAAGGCTACTACCGAATTATATCTAATCTACCCGACAATTTTGGCCGAGACCCATTATTTTTTAATTATTGTTACGTGATGAAACTAATATATCAGATTTTATCAGGAGATAAATTAGGAAAACGTGACTAACCTGTCCGACTTGATTGAGTTATCAAAATTTGCAGTTCTAAATGATTAAAACCTTATTCAAAGTTTTCCGTACGAAAGGTTTGTTTATTTGTTCAGATACCGACTGGTTCCCTTTCCTCGTTTCCTCTCAAGATATCTTAAAAGGGCTTAAACATTCTACATGCACTTTTTTGAGATACATTCGATGGCATAAAAATAAATGTGATAATATTTTTAGGTTTTGTGATATAACCACAACTAGCATTTTTTTTTTATATTAATCACCTTGTTTTCCAAGAATATACAGGGTGATTCACAAGGTATCCCCAAAAAAATTGGGAATAGATGCGGCATGAGAAAGGGAGTCATATCATAAATTTTTTTTTTGTAAAATCCTTATAGTTTACGAGAAAAAAAATATTGAAGTTGTAGTACTTTCAACCATTACATAGCTGGACAACTGTAGTCTTTAGCGTTATTCGCAATACGCGTGGAGAGCGACGTGGCCTCAGCGACTCCGAATACTGAAATCCGATTTTACAATCGTCGTTGCGATAGTGTTTACAATAGTTTTTTAGTTTTAGTTTTTTAGTTTTTTTACAATAGTGTCAAAAATGGCTTGCGTGTGTAGCAACTCGGAGCTGATGGATATCGTTTTAATTTATGCTGAAGCAAGACAACATATGTGTTATGATGAAGCAATTGTATTATGAAGCAAGACAACATTTGCATTAGTTAGTAGAAACTAGACGGGCCCAAATATGTTTACACGTCGATGGACAAAATTTTGAACAGTAGTTGTAACATCAGCTATGTCAAATTATTTTATTACTTAAAACCACAAATTAATTTAATTAATTAATAATAACAATAACGGCAAAAGCAGTTGATTATGCTGAAGACAAATTCAATTTAATAAAATGTTTTAATCTAATTGTAAGAAATGACTCGTCTATCAGATTTGCTCTATCTATGACACATTCGCAGTAACCCTTGGAAACCGACCAATTTGAACCACCCAGTATATAAATCTGTACGAATTTCAAATGCACAAGTGCAGCATTGAGTAGGAGGTCCTTGAAGCGACAAAAAACTTATTACAATATACCAAAGGCGTTTTAAAAAATAACAAAAAAGAGAGAATGCGATTCGGCAATTATTTTTAATGAATTCCAAACGGGCAATTAAAGCTCGAAGAAGCATTCACCTGTCGAAACAATCTTTCGATTAAGGTCAGGCGATAATTTCCGAAATTTCGACAACTTATTCATTTAAATTTTACCAACCGAGACCGTCCCAACCAATTATGAAATTAAAAAACATTTATATGCAAATGCAGCCGACCCGACTGGTTGGACGACCAGTTTTTGCATTCGTTCCTAAATTTGTGCCATCAATAAATAAACATTTTATAGAATCTACGATTCTCTCAAACCCAGTTACGCAACTGGATTGATAAGTCAAACGACTCGCGGAGGTCCAACTGAATCTCGCGGTTAATTACTTTTTTCAACGAGGGAGAATAATTTTCAACACAAAAAATAAGAAAATAAGACGATTTTTTTCTGTGGACTACGCATATCATGTTGGTTTTGAGAAATAGGGGATCAAAGACGATCTTTTTTTAAATAAAATTTTAGCCATATCCTTTCCAAAAAAAAATATATTATATTCCATTGAAATTTGGTACAGATAAGTTCTTGAGGGTGTTTTAGACGTCACTGTAAGTTTTTGTTCATCTGCTAGAGGTCGTTAGCTACCACCAACGTATTATATCAAGTTTTTTGAGATTAAGTCTATTACAATGTACATGTGTCGTATATTAAATATCGTTTTAAAGTCGTATTTCGCAGAAAACGTACGTTTTTAAGAAGATCGCAGTTGACAGTCGCAGTCAACAATGTTCTATTATCCAACACACGTTAAATATAGGAAATAAAAAATGTAATTGCCGTTTGGACTTTAACATTAAATTCCCAAGACAAGACTGGTGTGGATTCAATTGCACTGCTTTAGGAATCTGTAATAAGTTTTTTAATTTTAATATTTAGAAGAGTCAATTACCATCAAGAATTGTACTTTTGCATATTTTGTAGCATCATTGCAGTTGATACGCGTCCGATCTATTCAACTTCAAAGACAATACACAAATAACTCTCGGAAAGTACGCGATGTATGTATAGGTGTGGCAAAACGCAGTTTTTGCTATACTTAATAACTTGTATTCATTTCTGGAACACCCTATAGATATATTTGCGAAATGGAAAATTTTACCTGTCATTGAAGTTTTGACGCTTTCAGAATCGCTTACTTATACAAAATTCTACTTAGTGAGCTTTCGCTGACAGTAATTCCCAACGAGCCCTAAAACTCGTCCCTGAAGTATTCCAAAACTAAAATCTTTGGAGTGATGTTTTATTTATTTTTCTTTTTTACAATAATTAAATGTCTGACTATAATAATCAAAATTTAAATAGTAAACAGGAATTTCATGTTGAAATTGAAACTAATAACAATAACATAACCTACCTTTTTATACTGTCAAAGATTTTGGTTAACTTTCTTTTAGGTTGCATTTACTGAAAACATGTTTTCTGTTTACTTAAATATTTTGCCTCCTATGAAACAATAAAGGACCCCGCACGGCGCACACACATTATGGAAATTGGTCTTTCGGTGAAATTTCCTGAAAAATTGGTTGTCTCTTATCTTCATGGCGGTAATTGTCGTTATTCTTTATTTATGAGAGCATTTCACTGATTTATATCAAACATATGCTAACCACTGCCAAACAAGCTACATTATTTGTCAAAAAAGTTATATTTACTACATTAGGGTGTCCCTGAAAAGGATGGACAACGCTTGACCAAAGGCTCCTTGGATGAAAATAAGACTAGCCTAATTTACCAATACTCCCGGTACTTGATACAAAAAAATCGAGTACAGACAGGTCAAAATAATATGTTCTTCATGTAATTTTTATCCATACGGGCCTTCGTTAACAAGTTACGGACCGTCAAAGTTGAAAATTAAATTTTTATTTACAGTCTATAAACTATTAACTTCAGCATGATGCAAATTTGGTGATCGATAACACATGCGTACAGCTTGTTTTTTATGTAGTAAGTGAAACTTGATTATGCCCAGAACGCCAGGGATGGACTATGCCCAATGGTTAACAACCCAGAATTGCATAGATGACGATCGCAATCTGCCTGTATCAAAAATAAGTTCCCTGAAGAATTTGCCAACGATAATACCTCTTGGTTCAACTCGGTAAAATTAACAGTTTAGGAAATATTTGTGATTTTATGTCACAGTGCACATCAAGCGGCGCCTCCACCATTTTTTGTTTTAATTTTTAATTGGACATAATTACTATGTTAGAACCGTACATATTTTTAAAATAAGAGCCTAGGAAATCTTACTGTGTACTAATGTAATTTTCACTAACAAAATTTGACAAATACACCTTACACTTAACACAAAATAGAAAAACGAAACAATAAGTTAAAGTAAGTTAAAAAAATAATTTTAAAGAAGGAAGACTATCAAAATACATTTTCAATATGGGCACTTTTCACCTCCACACACTTCCTATACGAAAAAGCATTTCTGAAGTAGGTCAATATTATTACAATGGAAATTAATTCTTTGTAGCAATTCATCCCTGGTATGTACTGGAGTTGCGTACACTAAACTTTTCAAATATCCCGACGTAAGAAGTCCATCGGGTTAAAATCTGGAGAACGTGATGGCCATGAAATTGCGCCTCCTCTCCCAATCCATTTATTGTTAAACACAATGGATAAATAATTTCGTACATCAAGATTGAAATGGGGAGGTGCCCCATAGTGCATGAACCAAACGTTTCCTCGAGTGTCTAAAGGCACATTATATCTAATAGTAGCTGCAAATTATTTTGCAAAAAGTCCAAATATCGATGTCCATTTAGACGTGCCTCAAAAACGTATGGACCTATTAAATTATTACCACAGATATGCTTTTTCATGTACAAACAAATAAGTTTATAATTCTGCAAATCGAAAAATAAAAAATAAATAAAATCTCGATAACATTAATTTGTTAGATGTTGAGGTAGGTATTAACTTAATTTATAGTTACTTGAATTATACATCCATTTTCATTCGAGTAGACACAAATTTTATTTATTTTATGTAATATTTTAAGTAAAATTGTGACCTGAGTCACAACAATTACACACATCTTAGTCATTTGTTATTTAACAGTTACAGGTTAATGTACAATTATCTTGTATAAGGAAATTTTACATTATTACATTCCTATAAGGTAATTTAACATTAACTTATATGACGTCAAAATAACCAACGATCTAGTGTTAATTGTACATAAAATTTTTATGAGGATAGGCCGACAAATAATATATGTTGTATTTTTTCCTTATGTTTTGTTGTCCCGTCAGGAAATACACAAAATTTAAGCGGACATTCCTTAGGCAGAAATAAAAGTTTACATAAACTTTGATCCAGAAACTAACTTTTCGAGATATGGGCCCTAAAATATTTGAATGAAAAATAAATAAATCTTTAATAATCTGTAAGGACAGCTTTATCTACATTTAGTACCTACAAAACCATGCTAGTAATTCTCCCATCCACTTAACAGTGCCATAGACATGAGGGGGTCAGTTTGTGAAACGTAACTTCTAAATATGTAAGGATACTTAGCAAATGGGTACATAAAAAGTAGATAACTAAAAAAATTCGCTTCACTCTTCACGCATTTCACTTAGTACATTAATAACTAACTAATCCAATATTCCCGAGTTTGAATCGGATTTTAGATCGAGTTCTAGAGTGAATAGCAAACAAAAGATAAACGAATATCGTCTATGACGTCTTTTACCGCAATATTTTTGTCGCGTGAAATATTTTCCACACCCCGTATTCACTGGCGTAAGCCGCTTTATCCAATCGCTTGGAAATAACTCAATAAAATCTAAAGCGAATTTACCAGAACCGTGTAATTATGTCATAAATTTCCATTTACACTCAGTTTAAACCTCGACGTGGATCGATTCTACATTTTCCTGTAAATCTAGGAGCTAACAGACCGGTTATTAATTTAATTCTTCCCATTATGGGGTTTATTTGGAAAGCCTCACCTACATAGAAATACCTGTCCTTGTCCCGAGAAATCGCTTATTTTATAATTGCGAGAGTACAAGGTACACATACCCCACTTCTTTGGAACAAATTCCGCAAATTCAAAGAAATACAGCCGTCTTTTAAATAAACTTCAGTTAAAATCCAATAAATAACTTGAACTTCCTTGCAGAGGTAATGAAACAATATTTTTTTACATTGAAAGCACGGCATATGTAAACTAGCAAATTCACGTCGTTGTCACTTTGATCTTTTTAAGTCGCTTTCGGTGTTCCTGGATGGAGGTGATCAGGAGCGTAATAAGAATTTTTTTCTTTGTAATAATGATCGCGATAAATGTATAATTTAAAAATTATGAATCATTTTATGTAGTTTATTCATACTTTGTTTGGGGCAAAGTATTATGAAACAAGAGAATAACAGTTACGTTATTTGTATAATGCGTCTGTGTATATTAATGTTGAATAATTTTAATAGGATTCTCAAATAATTGTATAGATTACCTGCAGCTACGTCTAGGGAATTTAAAGAAAATTGCTATTGTTAAGGATTGTAAGAAGTATTTATACACTTAACGCTGTACATCGACTCGTTTTACTAACAGGAAAACAATGAAATTTAACTTGTAGTTTTTTTGTTACTTTACTACTGTGAAATTATTAACAGCTTTTGCCACGAACTCCGCATAAAACATAAAACAAACACAGTTTGCAATACGTGACAGTGATTATCTGAACATTCATTTAACATGATTTCGGCAAATCTTAACACTTTTGTCCTCAATTGCGTACTTGCCGCAATGGGACTATTTGCGTTTTACAATTAATTCATTCGTAACATTTACATTGTTGACAGTCCTACTACGGAGTATATATTGTTATTTGCGTATTGCTAATATCAAATCGGCACAGTAAAATAAACAGGGTCGGTAATTTTAATACAATAACAGCAGATAAACAATGCATTTGAACATTGTAATTTATTTACACATGATAAAGGCACATCCAGACGACGTGCTTATGCGTAGCAGGTATAAATTTTTCTCTGCCAAAATCAAACTAACGTTGGCAGAGTCTAACATTCACTCACCTACATAATATGCGACAAATACATGCCAAGGTTGGCGCCAATATCGGGTCCAATATTGGACATTGTAACATAACATAAACAGTAAATATACAACTTAAGATCGTATTATTCAATTGACTGAACAATTCATCTTGCGGTAAGCAGTTATTAAGGCTTATTTAATAATAGTAATATACCGTCCCCTCCCCTAGACAATATTCATGGCCATTCGCACGTTCATTTCAAAGAGGATTACAGGAAGAATATTTTTTCTTGAGCAAGACTTTTTTAAACGTCGAATCAAATCGTGCAATCTTTCCTAGAAAACGAAATTGCTTCGATGGCAAACAACTGCAAAAATTACTATTGATAGTCGGTAAGGCTTCCTGGAAGCGACACCGCACACCAGGGACGATAAATACAGAATTTTATTGTATTTGGCTGTACAGCCATTAATATGGCCGGTTGAATTTGTCGGAAAACCAGTCGGAGACGTACGGCCATATCGTTACGTAAAACCGACTGTAATATATTCACTACCTTCTCTCTCTTCGAAGATTTCGATACCCGATCCGACAAGTGTAGTTTTATTAGTTTTGTGTCATCGATTCTAGATTCCCTATAGTGCGCGTCGGCGGTAACACTGGCAAAAAAACTGTTCGGTTATACAGAAATAAGTTGTTTTTTTTTAACGCTTGGCACGTCTCAGGAATTCCTGAGTAATTTATTTGTTAGGTTTTTCGAATGGAGAGACACAAACGGCTGATTAATTCCAGGTTGTTTGTCATCGCTCGGAATATTTACGGCCTTATTTACTTATATTAATTTTTAGGGGCGTTGCACTGCTATTTTCTCGAACGGAATGGAAAGTTAGTTCTAAAAAAAACATTAAAAGTTAAAATTAATAAAAAATAAGTAAAGGATTGGAAATAGTAACGGGTGCCCCACAAGGCACTGTTCTTGGACCTATATTTTTAGTACGTATATTAATGAAGTTGCTAATTTACTTAACAATGGCAAGGTGATATCTTATATAGTTGATATCGTTATCATATTTCGTGGAAACAACTGAAAAAATGCAGAAAACGGGTTGAAAATTATACAACAGTGGCTAGGTAACAATCATATGTTGCTTAATTATTCCAAAACTAACGTTATTGCTTTCTCTCTTACAATTTTGGGCCAACCTACTTGTGATTTAATAATATACTTACATAGGTCTATTAAATAGCCGGGAATATACATCAACATTTAAGATAGTCCCAATACGTTGCATAAACTATCAAAAAAACTGTTTTATAAGATAATATAATATGTTATGGGATTGTAGTACGGACTGCAATTTATGACAGTGCTTATAAAAAATTTACTGACATGTCAAAACTGCTTTCAAAATATTGCTTCATAAAAATACAAGGGTATCTGCCAAAATTGCTTGATTATGTCGATGTTTATATTACTAGTTTATAAATTTATAAAGACGAAACAAGACTATACATTGCTTTTACAGACTATCGAACAAGAGTTACAATAGTGACATTATTTTAAAAGATAAGAATACAAAAATAAATATAATACCTACATAAATTTTAAATTCAAAGCTATACAAAACAAATAACAAATACCTGAAATTAATACGTAAATATTGTGCTGTCCTTAAAATGTATTAACTTTTTCTTCAATTTTGTATATATTAAACAATTACTTTAGATATATTCCCTGTACAAAACAGAAATATTAAAACAACGACGAATTTTTAGTCTAGCGTTCCAGTTCTCAAAATTCTACAACAGAATTTGTAAAACTACTTTTTTTGTATCAGAAATATGCAATATATTGCATATCTATGAGAAATAAAATAAGACTAACATTGACATTAACTGAGATTTTTTTCTTGAAAATTTGAACCTAATTAAAATACCTTCATCAACTACACTTTTCAGTTTATATAATTTCCACACATTTCAAAATAAATGTATGAATCAAACGATTTATGGATTTACCCCAGGGGTATTCCAAAATCCAAAATAGATGCATCAGATAATCCTCATACTTCGATTATAATTATTTAAATTATATACTTAAAAGTAAATAGTATGGTAAATCCAACGTTTATAGAAAATTTCCAGAATCTAATCATAACATGGAAAATTTTTTAAAATCTTACAAATAAAAACTTTTTTATGTAAACATTATTTCTAAACCCGCGAATAATTTGTTGTCAAAGCTAGTATTATAGTCTAAGTTCGAAATACTTTTGAATTGACTTGAAGAAGTATGGAACTATTTAAAATTATGACATCAATGTTAATGGTTAATGCATGTGCTTTCATTTTTACAAGCATAAGCACGAATTGTAAAATGTATTGTTTGCGTTGTACTTTGTTAAACGGAATGCACGCGCGCGTGAAATAATCACTTTATTGGGGATTGGAATATTAGCTAATTGGAAATATAACTGCACTTCAATTTATTTAATACGAGCTATTTTGCTTCGAACCTATTTTCCCTGGCCGGGGTCAACGACTAACATTATTTTAATAAATCTGGAATTTACAAAGGCAGTTTTTATATACGCTGCTATACATACTAGTATCAATTTAAATACCTTAATATATAGAATCGGAAGTATGTGGTTAGGCTGATAGACGTGCTACGCGACAACAACAAGCTTTATTTAGGTATAAAGTTCATATCGTACGTATTTTTAATACATAAACTTAACAAAGCCTGGCGATGAAATACAGTATAAACTATGTTAATTAAAATTTCTACCCGATCTAAGCATATTTTGTTGGCTCAATCCGGGAGTTTTTTACAATATTACAGTTTATTTCGTATATCAGATTAAGATAATTCGTTCGATGTGTTTTCTTAAATTCAAACAAACTATTTTTCTCGGTATAACACACGAGTTCCTGCCTAGAAAATTAGTTTCGTGCGGAAGATTGCCCCCAGGCACTCTAGATGCAATAAAAACGGCACCCAACAATTGGCTACCAAATTACTATCATTTAGGTAATTATCCGAGAAAAAGTCTATTTAATTCGTGCATAACCTAAAATTATTAGGTAGCGCTCCGCCACGACCGCGGAACTGGCAACATAAACCCGTCAAGCTTACAACTTTTCAACAATAAATTCATTCCCAAACGAAACGATTTAAATCTGTTTTAATATATTCCAACGCTTCGTCAATTCTTTTAATTGTTGTGTTAGCTTCTATAGTGGTTTCGAAATTTCCTTATCTCGCTTCGTACAGCAATTATTAGACTCGAAAGTGTAATTTAGAAATCCTAAGTAAATACTCAAATACTATGTTCGTTATCAAATCAGTAAAAATCACTCTTTGTTTTATTTAGCTCTCCTGACGGTTGCTAAATGAATCTATAAATATTTAAACTATCTAGTAAGAGGGTACGCTCCTTCTGTTTAAAGATTCATCATTTGTTTTATGTAAAACGTGTATACACTCTTCACTATTGTTTTAGGCGGTATTTGGCTTCAAAATATTTTCTTAGCCGCTATGTTTCACTTTGTGTTAATAAATACATATTTAATTTTAGGTTTTTTCCGAAGTTTTTTGATGAAGACGTAAAAAGTTGCTGGAAGATGTACTTTCGTTTATTCAAGTCATTGTTGCATAGAAACCAAATTCGTTTTAAGTAAATTGGAAGTGGCATCGTCATTAACATAAACGTCATCATAATATATGTCAGCATGTCAGGGAAAGTTCTTGTTACCTAAATATTGTGACATAATTTCGTTACATATATGAATATATATTCACCCTATTAAGTATGCGAGATTGAGTAAAATATCGTTTGCCTAAGCTGATATCGAAATCGCTAACGACTTTATTGCAAAATGGATAAAAAAAATTCTATGGTATTTCAGTTTTAGTTTGAAATTTCCGAGGTATCAGTTCAATAAAAGAACATTCCGTATATACATTAGTTTAAATTATTAATTTTTAGTAAGCCAGTAATTTCTTACGAAGAAAATCTACCTCACGAATTAATATAATCAGTTAAATAATTTCGTCCATTTTGCCTCAGCAGACGTTAATATCTGCCGTTAAAATCAATTTTTGCTCACCAGGAGGGCAATTTAGTTTGACAACGTGCAAAATGTGTCTACTTTCTGTTTCGTGGTAATACTTACAAATTTTCAATTTGAATTGATTTATACTGTGCTTATCAACGATATTGATTTTGGAAATTTTTGCGAATTCAGTACCGTCAGTTCTCCGCAAAAATTCCGAATTTATTAACCAACCAAACGAGTACTTTCTATATTTCTGTGGCAGATAACACTAGTCACCGCATTTTCTTTGAGAAATTAATTTATAGTTGAGTTAACAATGGTAACATTTGGCCTACGCTTAGTCGTAACATCTCGCTAATATACACCTGGCAGCCACATTTTCCAAGCGACCCCTCATTTCCTCCCTTTCGTGAAATATGTTGCCACCTGCTAAGCATTTTTTTTAAATTCACCGTCGCAAACTGCGTTTGGTCTGCGAATAACGCCGCCGCACAATTTATATCATCTGAAAAAGACACAAAGAGCGCGTTTTAAACCAATTTTTTGGAAAAAAAACCGACAGTTTGCCAAAATATTTCGTGGGAGCTTGTGCATTTGGCACGGAACAAAAAAAGTTGCGACGCAAATTTCGTTCCGTGACGCAAAGTTAACTGTGCACGATACTCAAAGCGAAAAATCCGTGATAAAAACAAATTCCTTCAAGAAAAATCGGTAGTTTACCAGGAAAGCAGATTCCCCTGAGGAGAACCGCGCATATAAAGTTACAACTTACATTGTATCCGAGCGGACTACGTCGACGAGTCCCAGGGTCCTGTAACTCCAAAATATTGGTGATGCCAGTCGGAAAACACAACTAAATTAAATCAAAGAAAGTAGCCACCAAATAAAGCAAAAAAGCAGGCCGGTTACTCCACAACAATGAGCACACGACACGACGATCAGAGCTATACTAAAGTATTCCAGTTGGAAAGCGGAGAGAAGTGCAGCGGAGCGCCGGCGCACGTAAGGTAGGTGGAGGGGGGAGGGCGAAAATGACGGGCAACGTCCAGCGATAAGCGATTTTTAAATTTAAAGTACGCCGGGCGACAAAGTCTAGGGACTCTGGGATCGGGTTCGAAAAGGAGTAGAAAACAACGAAACGAAGCGTTTTTGCATGTCCTCAAGTCTGAAATGTGGCCACTGCACAGACCAATAAAACGTATAGACACTGCAAGTCGTTCCTAAATAGTCGTTTGTTTACTTGACAACATTGATTATGGGTGCTGATCAGGAGGAAATTAAAAAGTGTGTGCATATTTTACACATCTAACAATTTCTTACCATTATTTCAATAAATAAAACTGTTATTTGACTAAATTAAAGTAGTATATTTCAATAAATAAACAAGAGTCACACGGTTGAATGATTTCCGGGCTGATTGCTACGTCGTCGATTTACAACTGTTGACGTTTCGAGAGACCTAGTGGTTGGTTCTAATAAACCCCATTGCACCGCGGCCTAATTAGGCCTATTGTCCGTCCCACTACTAGTCCTATTCAGCAAGTAGCTTTGTCCTTTTAACAAAGTCCAAAAACTTCCTTGCTGACACCTCTCTCAGTTCCTTGGGTTCCAAATAAGGTTTCCCCAGGAACGCCATTCTACTACGTGCAAATCCCGGGCAGTCGCCCAGGATATGCATATGTTTCCTAAAGTGACAGTGTCCCGTTATGAGTCCTGTCACTCTCCTGAGTCGGATTTTATTCAGGCTCAGTAAATCGTTTGCTCTTTCCTTCGAAGAATAATCCATGAACTCCTTAGAATGGCTATGTCCTGGCCTGGAAGTCCAGTATTTCCTATGTTCTGTCTCGATCCATTTGCCCAGAGCCCGCCTGACCACACTGGGAAATGTGCCACAGAAGGGCTCCAGCCCAATGAACTCTGTCTCGGATCCCTTCCTAGCAAGTTCATCCGCTTTCTCGTTCCCATGCCTTTGTGCCCTGGCACGCAGTCTAACTGTATTATTGGTGGCCAGTTCAGTCAGCATTTGTAAGCAGTCCCACTCCAGTTTTGAACTTATCTTTCTTCAGAAGTTACTCTGAGTAACTTACGAGCGATATTATTCAACCATTAACAACAGCCGTGGAAGCCTAAAAACAAAAAAGTCACACGGCATACAGAATGAGATCCTGTACAAATTAATTTAAAAAATATACCTACATAATTCTAATCTTTCATCTTGATGTTAATATTTTCAGTTGAAAAAAATAACGCAGATAGGTAATAATTTATATTTTATCAGAGAACAATATCTGTTTCTTCTCGTCTTTTATCTTCAATTTAAAAAATTAAAGCAGCAGTGAATGTGATCAATTTTGTAAATAAATATGTCCATATCAATCACTGGTCTGTGGGTTACTGGTACAGAAGGAATAACAGAAAATATGCACTTTTGCTTCATTTGCAAAGAAATTACTGTTCTTGCAAAGTAAAAAGTAAATACATACAACACTTTCTTTCTGTTTTGCCGGTTAGTATGTAATAGGTGTATTTAGACACTAGACATAGACACAACGGTTTGTTATTATTCATTGCAAACGAATCATTAATATTGGTGACGATACGATTTAGGGATTTTTGGTTGACAATGCCAGTCATGCAATGTTGGTTGCCTGAGCTTGGTGATCACGTGGCTTATAATCATTTATAAAGGCTCTGATTTATGATAGCATTAGCAACAGATTTACACGACATTTTGAGTAGGTACTGTTTTGCAAGAGGAACATTGTCACAAATTTGGGTGCAGTGTAAAATTTAAAGCAACTCACTTTACAAAACGTCTATTGCAAATACTTGACAAAACCTGCGAGAGTAAAGTACTACGGCAATTTGCTGTAGTACTTACACATTTAGTAGTACAAAAACAAATATGTTTTTCTCGTTTCATTTCTTCAGAATTATATTCCAAACCATTCCATTCCATCTAAAAGAGCTTGAGAACTGAGTCATATCCGATTGTTATTGATTTATCATCATTTATTTGTATATCGATTGTTGAGTAGCTCGGGTCCCTGAATTTGTTCGACGTATGTATACAAAAATCACTTTTGTTATTCGCCCGTTATGGCGTTGACCTTTAGGGACCTTAATGAGTTGGTTAATTCGATGTTTCCACGAAAGTTTCCATTTATGAGATATATTTGTTATAATTTTATAAAGAGAGAGATTAAGAGTTCAAGAGTCAACGCGAGGATTTGAAAAACAAGGCGATTTTGTGCTTCGATGGCAGCAAAGTCGAATCAGAACAGTTTTAATTACATAACAGGGCACGGATAAGCGAGAAAAACAATTAAGTAATAGTCCTAATTAAGACGAAAACTTAAATTAGTGGATCGTTTAATTTTTAACGACGTTTCACAAGAGGATTTGAGCCAGAATTGCTTGTTCCGAACTGTTCACGTATTTTAGTATTTGTCACAAAAATGTCGAATAAAAAACTTTCACAGCCTGAGGATGCGGCTGTAAAAGTCACGAAACTAGTTGCGATTAATAAAATTTATGAGAATAAGATATCGTTTTAAAGACGAGATCTGTCCAGAATTGTTAATTTCGCGCTAGGGATATATTTTATCCACAGAAAAACGCCTGGCTTAATAATTGCATTACTGTATATACAAGGACTGATCCTTCTGCATACCCTGCAAATTCACGGGCTACCGTGGCTGTGTTACGTAATTTTTAGTGTTACAATTTCAAGAACGCCACTCAGCTAATTGAGCGTAATTAGTGACTGTTATAATAATATGTATGCCTCATTAATCACGCCCACTCGACGAATGCAGAGTGCTAGGTGAATAATCATTATGCAAGGCGCTGCATAAAAATCCAGGTCAGTGGAAATCGGGGACATCATATCAGTCAGGTTTCGGACGAAGACCGCTTCCGAAATTCTCGGATTTACCGAAATTTGTACCGGTAATCTTGAAACAGTCATGTCTTCATATAGTTTGTTTAATAGTATTTCGGGGAAGGCTTTCTCCGCTAGTGCAAATATTTAAAGTATAATGATTTTTCGGGTTATTATGCCGTGGCCTATTTAGCTAGGAATCTTTGACCTGATCTTGTTGTTCTCGGGCTAGGTTCTGTAGGGTCCGCCCGCTGCCAGAGCCCCTAGACTCGCCCTGATCTCCATATCGGTTCTTGTTGGTTCTAAAGCTGCTACAGAACCACTACCTAGACAACGGTGATCCTCTGAGACGTTTCGTACTGGCCTCTGTAACTAATTCTTCCAAATGTTTTTCCTTTCTTCACTGACATCATCTTCAGAGGTGACTGTTCAAATGCTTCGCCGCGACTGAGGACTCGGGGCGGGCTTAGGAGTTGTAATAGCGGATCCGCCCTCACAGCTTCTAGACCGAGAACAAGGGCACGTCAAAGACAGGTACATAAGCTACGACGTAACAGCCTGAAGAAATACCGTATATTAAATATGCAATTTATTTTATCACCCAACATTTTCCCATCGAGACACCTTTCCCCGATTTATATCTGTACCGTGGGTTAAATTCGACAGTTTTTTCGAAAATATACATATAAAAAAGTAGTATAGTCAAGAGGATGACAGTAGGTACCGGGTTCGGTCGTTGACGCAGTAACTCGGCATAGAAATATTTGAAAAACTTGTTCCCATATTTATTTAGCAATACCCATATATAGGTCTGGTCGAACTAAACGTGCAGGTGGTAGAAATGTATACACCCAGTTGAAGAATGAGCGCGCGGGCAAACTGCGATACGCACTGTTGCTCTGGTCGACTGCGTCTTAAATTTCAGTAGTCAACAAGTCGCCTGGCAGTGCAGTGCAGCAATGCGGAATTTGGTGTGATTCAGGTAATTTATTAATCATTCATATTACAATTGCCAAAGGGAGAAATAAGAGGGATATTTGGTTTACTAATATTATTATAACATGGCATTTTGGAGACCTTTTGAAACTGAACAAAACAAAAACCATCAATATCGAATTGTTTGAGAGAAAACTGGATTTCGATATTTTTTATTTGTTTAAGAGATACAAAGCGTTTTTCATTTTGGTCGCTTTTTTATAAATGTCGAATAACATTTTTTTATTTGTAGATGTTATTTATTTTGGTAAGGAAGTTTGTCGTTCATTTTTTCTACATAAAATCCAGTGACGTATGACATGTTTTTTATAATTTTCGTTTCTCAAACTCAAACTCATATATTTTAAACACATTTGTTTATTTTTGCAAGCTGCGAAAAGTCTCCTTGTTTTATGCTCCAATACACTACAATGCATTTTTTCATCGACATATCAGATAGATTCATTGTAGGTACACCAAATTATATGAAGAAACAATTGAATTACATATTCATTCGAAGAGAAATAATTGAAAAAATGTTCATACACACCATAAATGCATATTTATGTACTTACGTATGTGGTAATTTCAAATAGTGAGTGTTGAAAAATAAAAACAATTACTGTTTAACTAAACAGTTGATGCATCTTATACCTAAGTATTTAATATATAAGTGTTAGCATCCGATGATTTCATCAAACAGGCAGCAATCGGTTTTCAGAGCAGGCTTTCAAAATATATGAAACATCCCCTATCTTATTAAACTTAGTAAATTTATTTGGTTAATTCTTATAAAACATTAAAAGTCTGGTATATTTATATATTGTTGGATTCGCAATTCAAAATATTACCCAATGCAACTAAAATATACGAGGTAAATAAAAATTAAGTATTTCTGATCAATTCAGAAGTTGAAGAAATTATGAATTACCATCACCAAATAGTTAGTAATTTGATTTTATATCATTTTCTTTCCAAAAAGACTTTCGACCATGGTTCAACTGTTTTATCATATTTCTCAGAAATTTTTACGTATGTATAAACTTATCCCATTCAAATATCACAGTAGTCATCAAGTAGTAAATCGCAATAAAGCCAAAACATTCTTTGATTAAATAGATTGTAATAATACGTTACGATTTTTGTTAGGCGCCATTTTTTTTAAATCGGTACATTCGTTAATGCAATTTTTTCAGTAATTAATAATTAACCTTGTAATAAAAAAGAGTAAATTGTTTATTAGTTGTTATTTTTTCGACATTAATTCAGAAAAAAATAAATTAATAAAAAATAAAAAAATAAAATAAAAAATAAATGAAAATATAAAAAATATAAATTTTTAAATTTGTATATAAAATTTAGAGAAGAATAGACATTATAGAAATTAATCAAACTGATACTACGTGATCTTACAAAAAAAATAACAAAATTAAGCTTCACCGAGTGACCAATTTTCTTCGATTTCGACCAATTTAGGTGGTTAAGTTCTCGATGACGCTTAAAACTGAATTACAAAGCCATTAGACCAGTCTAAGGCAGATATTTTTAGATATCCTACATTGTTTTCCCTAATATTACATCGATTTTTACCAAAAATGGGATAACCTAACCCATTTCCGTTCGGTAATAGTTTTCCCATTACCCATCACTCAACCACTTAAAGAAAAATTAAAACGTAATGTACGAATCAATTATTTAGAAAATAATTTGGGTAATGACTTTTTAAGTAAATCGTACAAGTTAAATCAACATATATTTGTCAGCGATCGAAAATGTTTTCATTTGTTAATTACATTTTCCGGTAAACAAGAGCGTGACAATTTTTTTTAACTAGGTACTCACGACTTTTTTTTGTAATGAAATACTCATTTTTCGTCTAATATTAGACGTGACCCATTTTGGAACAAACACATTTCGAATCAATATCATTTTTCAAGTAACAAACGAGATAACCTTTTGTAATCTGGGGTCATACTGAATATATTCTCCTACAAATAGCTTCTTGTGTACCACACAGTTTATTTGAATTTATAATAACATACTCGAGCATAAATCAATATCTACGTGATTACGTGAAGTATCTCAATAAATAATTAAAATGCAAGATGGGGAAAGACACATAACAATGAGTACAATTTTAAATATGATGAACTATTATTCTTCTAAACAATTTACTATAAGATAGTTTAAGAAAACTTAGGAATACCTAACTAAATACCTAAAATTACAAGCAGAAAGATGCTTTGTAAAACCGAACTTTTTGAATTACAAGCTAATGGAGCGTGCGGAGATGATTACTGTTTTTCTTCACCCTCCTTACACCCCAGACCTGGCCCCTTGTGATTTTTCTTATTTCCGAAATTAAAATCAGTGCTGAAAGGACGACTGTGTCCAAAAAATAAAATGAATTAGTTATTTAAAATTCGCGGGTGTTATGAAAGCATACAATTATTTTTTATGTACGTTGGTAATACTGTCCTTGATATCTATGCACAGTTTCAAGTCAATATATTTAATTGCTGCAGAGCTACTCGTGTTTTTGTAAACATGTCAACATACGAAGCGAGTTTATCGATTTTCACTGTGTCTGATTTTGTTGAGCAAAGAATTTGCATTATATTTTGATTGCGGAATGAATATTCTGTTGCGGAAACATTGAGGATATTACAGAAGGCCTTTAGTGATGAGGTTATGTAGCAAAAAAATGTTTACAGTTGGTACAAAGACTTTAAAGAAGGTAGAGGAAGCGTCCAGGACGACCATCAACGTCAACTGATGAACAACACGTTAATCAAATCAAAGATCTTGTGCTCGAAAAATCGTTGATTAAGGACCTTGTTGATACTGTTGGCATTTCAAAAGGTTCGGTACCAAGACGTTATGAAACGCATCATTACTGGATACGAGACTTGGATCCACGCTTACGACCCGGAAACAGCCAATCAGTCGAATGAATATCGTGCGAAAGGTGGTCCAAAACTGAAAAAACGCCAAAGTCACTCAAAAATTAAGGTCTTGTTAATAGTTTCCTTTGATTATCGTGGCGTAGTGTTCTATAAATTTTTTCCAACCGGTCAAACTGTTAACAAGGAATATTATTTGAGCGTTATACGTCGTTTGCGAGGTGCTATTCGCCGCAAAAGGCCGGAATTATGGACAGACAACTCTTGGTTTTTGCATCATGATAATGCACCGGCTCACATAGCATTAATAAATCGAGACCATTTCGCCAAAGATTCAACTGAATATCATTCCGCAACCACCGTATTCGCCCGATTTAGCACCGAGTGACTTCTGGCTATCCCCTAAACTCAAAAGACCACTCCGTGGACATCGTTTCGACTCGATCGAGGAAATAGTAAAAGCCGAATCGACGAAAGAATTGAAGGCCATATCCGAAAATGACTTTTCAGACTGTTTCCAGAGTTGGAAAAAAACGTTGGCATAAGCGCATTGTATCGGGTGGGGATTCCTTTGAAGGCGACGAAATTGATTTGGAAGCATAAATAAAGATTTTTTATTTTTTAAACAAATTCACCTTATTTTTTGGACAACGGGTTATATTGTAAAAAATTAATAATAAAGTGTAAAAATAGTATTCGGTTATTTTCTGAACGGACCTCGTATATCATATAGAGTCAAATAATTTTATTTTTCGTTATAGTTAAGTAGTAATATCTAATTTCTACTTGATATTCATTTGATGTAGGTGATCGGTCAAAAACTGAGTAAGTTGTAAATAATAAATTTAACTGCTCAGATACGAATCCACAATAAAATAGACGGGCGTAACAAGTTGCGATGAAGATTTTATTGCTTATATGAATAATGGCTGATACACGATCAGTACTAAACGGAATTGATCGTATAAAACAGGTTGTAAATTTTAATTATTAATTACAAGCATCGCTATTCGCATGGGTGTATTATTGTTCAGCAAAACGGTCGGTAGATCCTTATAACATAATGTTAAAAATGCTCAGACATAAGATTCGCTTTTATTAACACCGCGACATACAGATAAACAATCCCAACTCTATGTCTTATTCTTGGCAGCGCCAGCACAGATAAACCGAAATAATAACAAAATAAAAATTTGCTTTATTTTTAGCAAATGAACTACTATATTCAATTTTAGTTGGTATTATATCAGCCGTTTTACAGGATCGTAAAAGAGATTTATTTTTAATTTGTTTATGATAACGTCAGCCTGTCTTCCTTAAGTTAGGTCAGATGTAAACAAACAGAAGGAGGCAGTAAAAGAATCGTTTAAACAGTTCAAATGTTCCACAAACCTATTTATGTATTGTAATGAGTATTAATAATAACAACTCTATTATATCCTAGCTCAGCGGTCCTTAACCTTTTATTTAGAGATTTACCTGCTTTCAATATTTTTTTGTTGTTGCGGACCCCCAGTTACTTAAGTTAGATATAAGTCCAATTTAAATGGGTTGGAAATATTAATTCTAAGTTGCGCAGAAATAAACAATCAGTTACACTCTGACATAAGACAGTGCATTTTCTTAATTAGCTGGTATTAGTGATTAAATGGTCCTAAAAACTTCGAGGAGCCCTTGGAAGGACTGCCAGGGGCCTGTGGACCACAGATTGAGAACCACTGTTTTAGACAAATGTTCTCGAGGTTTATAAACTAATTCAAAAAATTAAAGGGTCGAAAAGATTTCCGAATTTTTTCCGTGATTTTTGACAGACTGTATTTAGGTGGAAAATGGTTGTATCGGGAATTAAAAAAAAGCATTTTGAAACTCTAAGATTCTAGTTTTTAGATTTTTCTGTCGAAATTTTTTAGGAAAGCTACGGTTATCATGCAATTCTAAAAAATAGTGCGACAGAAAAATTTTGCAATTATTTTTTTTCAGAGTCCACGGACTTGGGGAAACAATTTTTTCAGCTAAGCCATTACATGGACCAGATAGCTTGATTCAGCTTTATTTTTCTTTTTTTTTTTAATTTTGATACGACCATTTTTCATCGAAATATCGGACTTTTAATGGAAAAGGATCCTTTTGTCTTCAATCATCGATATCTCGGCTACAAATGGTTCGTACAGAGAATTCAAGGGCAATTTCGAAAACTGGAAAAAACCTATAACACGCTGCCGTAACTTTTCGATTTTTTTTTCATCCTTTACACGAATTTTAAAAAACATGAAAAAAGGGTAATTTATGTTTTTTTTGAAAATTGACGGCTAAATTAGAAATATTCAGGAAATGACTAATGTTATAAGCATGACTTTGACAATTCGATATACCCAGAAGAACCCTGTGAAGATTCATCTCGATCTAGCAAACCGTTTCTTTGTTTCAAACAATTAAACTTTTGAACAAAATTAAAGGGTCACGTTTTTTGAGCTTAAACACTTCATAATCATGATTAAATTGGAACAAAATATTTTGAGGTTTTTTCACATTTAACCGCAAGTATCGTTTAAATTATTTGAAAAAAAAAAATTTTTTTTGAGAGAAGAAAAAGGGAGTTTTGAAAAGAATTGTTTTTAAGTGATTATGGATTGCACAAAAATTAATTAGAAATTTGTCTTAAAAAACGGTATGAATCGGGGTGGAAATTTGGTTTGGGTCATCAACTTTAATTTTAGTTTAATTAAAAGTTGATAAACAGGAACGTAGGACAGAAAAGCCGAATCGTGCTGGAAACAATTGGATTTTGTTATCTTCAATGTCCAGAAGGTTTTCGAAAAAAGAAAAAAAAACTTCAAAAATTTCGAATTTGTTTTTTGCAAGTTCGTGGACTTGCAAAATTTTTTTGTCGCGCTATTAGAATTGCATGATAACCGTAGCTCCTATTTAACCGAAAAATCTAAAAACTAGAATCTTAGAGCTTCAAAATTCGGAAATTCTTTTGACCCTTTAATTTTTTGCATTACTGTATAAAAATAACATTATCGGTAGAACGTCAATATGCTATAAAACAATATAGGTACCCACCCTTCCACAGACAAGCATTTGAATTAGTCCGTGTCACAAATCGATAAATAAGAAAATACTACACAGGAAAAAATATATTAAAAATTTACGTAATTGCAGCACTGTTGCCGTTGCCTATAATTTATATTGAAAATACGCGACTACAATTTGTGTCACACATTACCAACAAATTGTATTCAATATGTGTTGTATTTAAGTTTATTACAATTTTGTTAGATATTTATTTATGTGTAAAAATTTATGTCTATAAAATCTACACAGGTAAAACTATGTAAAGTTAACGTAAATTTACAAATCGATATACAGGGTGATTCAGAACTTATCCAAAAAAAATTTTTCAATGTACAGTGGACTCTTACAATTTTGTAAAGAAAAATCAGAAAGGGCAGTTCGAAAATGATTTAAAAATATACTTCTGCAGGCTACTGTAAAACTTAATCCTGCGCAAGGCGACCAGCACGGCAGCAAAGTGTAATAAAAAATAATGGACAGACCAAAACTTCGCAAGGAAAGAAATAAATAGAATTTTATAACACCTATTTTATATCAGCAAATTCAACTGCCTATGCTGTTATTGTTATTATTAATAAATAAAATTAATTTGTGGTTTTAATTAATAAAATAATTTGTCATACCTGATCTTACAACAACTGTTCAAAATTTTGTTCGTTTTGAACTCGTAAGTTATTTGCAGCAGTTACGATATGTTCGCGTAAATCATCAATAGTGTCCACTTCGGTGCGATAACTTCATTTTTTAAATATCCCCACAAAAAATGTACAAAATGTGTCAAGCCCGCATTGCAGTACCGCGGTAAGTAGCTGCATTTGGCACATGTCTGCCGGGAAATCGACCTGCGTACAGACGAAAAGCTGCTAAAGCATTCTGTCTTGCTTCACCATAAATTAAAACAATATCCATCAACACCGAGTTGCTATATACGTAAGCCATTTTTGGCACTAACAACTGAAAAATTATTGTAAACACTATCGCAACAACGTTAATACTAATTGTAAAATCGGATTTCAATATTCGGAGTCACTGGGGCCACATGGCTCTTCACATGCATTGCGTAAAAGAGATTACAGTTGCTCAACAATGTAAAGGTTGAAATTGCTACAACTTCAATATTTTTTTCTACGAAACTATAACGATTTTACAATTTTTTTTTATGATATTGACTCCAATTTTCATGTAATTTCAATGTAATTTCATTAAGAAACTAGGAAACTACATAATTTCTGTAACGTATTTTAGTGACCTCTTATCCTTGAATATTTAAATATTAAAAAAATAAGCTACCAAATTCGTTTTCATACTCTTGAAATCCGTATGAAGCTTGAATTAATCTTAGGCATTTTTAACCAAAAGGACTAATTAAATAAGTATGTACTACTAAATCTGACAATGAACAAATGAGACATATTTTCTTTTATAAAATTAATTTATTCTTTTGAGAAAAGTTTTACTGCGGTTTTCATCCATAGGAATACTTTTACTGACATCCAGGTGTATGTTGAGGATGTTTGTAAAAGTAAAACAATAAGTAAAATAGGTCTTAAGTAGTAAGCTACAATCCTGATGCCTGTATGTAAAGACCAGGCAAAGTTCAATACTGCTAATATTGTTTCTCATACTCTTCAATGACGTTAAATGAAGATTTACCTAGAGATACATAATGTACACAAAGCTATTTACTTACCTCAGTATTTATTTATAATACTATATTTAGGTAGTTAAACCATTATGCTGAGTTATGCTACAAATGAATCTAAACATGCGCTGTAACACCACCGGGACCAATCAGATCAGTGTAAATTCATATTTTTATTGGTATATTTACATCAAATATTAAAAACACATAAAATATTAGGAGTAATACATTTAAAATGTAACAGTGCAATGTAAAAGTGACAGCACACCGTAAAAAAAATATACGCGTATATATGTATATCAAGTCCATTTACATTTTTCGTGTATAGGAACTATTACAACCTATGCGTATTTCCATAATTTTTACCAGTGTATTAAAAAACCTGTATATGAGACAAAGGTTGCACCAAAAGCGTTCATTTTGTGTTGTGTTTACCTTCAAACGTATTTTTTTTATCCTTCCTGTAAAGGGAAAAGTCAGGACCCCGTTCTATTTTCAGCACGACGTTTTATTCACCCAAGTCACAGGTTAAATAGAGCACAATATTCATATTATTATAAATTATTATAATTAGCTTTTGTGATTATGCCAGTGGAGGTGACGGCCGTTTGATCGCGTTGTTCAACATCGAAGGATCGTAAAAAGTCCGCGACAGGTATGAAAAAAGCGCCGTTCGAGCAATCGTAATTACGCCATAAATCAAGGCTTACTAGAAAAAATGATAAAGTATTAGGTATTAATGCAAACGGTATAAATCATGTGTGCGGCACATAAAAATATGTAGTTGATTCCTGTGGATTTAAAGAAACAGGCATTGTTGTTGCGAGGCGGCGAGTTATGGGGCAATCTTTCTAGCATGATACGCTGAAGGACTACCGCATACTTCTCAATAATATAAAATGCATTTTAATGACCTGTTACTTCATTTAGTAATGGGCGTTGCTCTGTGATTGTATCGTTTCAAAATCTAGGATAAAATTATTTAAGAATCAACCTTTCGCGTTCGATCGTTATTCACATAAGATTCATACAATGTTCTACAGTCACTTTTGTAACTTTTCTGTTTATTAACTAATTTTTTAAAGTTTTTTGTCACATAGTCGCATCGGAAACATTCATTTTATTATTCAGACATGGCCAACTACGACTACTTTTTTTATACATAAATTGGAGAAGTAGTACTGCATCCGTATATCCATACCACAAACAAAATAGCTATCGCCCCAGACCGCTACTGGATTAGGCCAGCAGTTTTAAATTTCCGAATAACCGATAGAGTACACCACCAGCAGAATTTTAGGAAGAATACCTACGTGTATCCCAGCAATATATAAACAACGGTTTGACAATGTTGTCACGTGTACTTAAGGATTTATTTTGTACACTTTTTTATTAATGCCTGTTTTTTGCGTTAATGTATTTACTTAAATGTAGATATTGATAAAAATGTTTTAAAGAATGAATGAATAAGTAACTATGTAGTCAACTCAGACGATCAGCGGATTCTGCAGCGGTTATTTAATCATAATTTGGTTAATTAGCTACTATTTCCATTTTTTGGTATTGAAATACTGCAGAAAATATATTTCCAAATAAACAAAATTTGTAATGATATTTTAAACTGCTTGTAATATAATTTTTTTAATATTTGAAGAGAAATTTATTTAATACACAAGGCGGGTTATTAGAAATGTAGGTACAGGATTTGTTATTGTATTTTGACATCCACTTATAGGTTTAATAATTAAAGATAGAAAAAAACTTTAAATACAAATGTACGACTTTTCCTTTATTTCTTTTGACAACAAAATTTGCTGGCATAAAATATATGTTTAAAGTATAAAAATCATTAAAAAAATTAAAATTCATCCTTATTGAAATAACAATCAACGATTCTTATAACTAACCTTTACAACAACACAACCTAACCTAAACACGAAGTAACATTAAAATACCTACAATTTTTACAAATTTTCATAATGTAAGTAATTGTGATTGTCAACTGTATCGATAATATGTTTTAATTTACTATTTATTGCTTTAAAAACAAATTCAGAATTATCAAACATTCCGTCCTGTATTTTTTCTTTCAATACTTGTAAATTTTGAGGTCTTTAATTTTGTTGAAGTGTCCCCACAACATATGTCTAAAGGACTGAGATCGGGGCTGTTTTCTGGGCACCTAAGGTTTCTAATAGTATTTTTTACAGTGTTCCTTGACGGGATTCCTCCTCCAAAATTAATTTGCCCATATTCCTGAAGAATTAATACAGTTTAATTATGTTTTATTTTTCGTCATCAGAATAACCCATTTTAATTTTTTTAATTAAAAGGGCTTATTCTGATAATGATAAATCCCATGTATTTTTAAAGGCAGGTTCATTTGTGTCGTTTTTGTCTGATTGTGTGCGAGGGAGATAGAGTTATAGTGTGCGATAGAGATGGAGTGAATTTGTCCTCATTAAGGGCTTTTCTCTCTCTGTCTCTCTCTCTGCTGTTTTTAGGACTCTTTGGGGCTTCCCCAGCATCTTCAGGACACCTACGGAGGGAGCGTGGGGTAGAGCGCGTGGCCGTTTTAGCCTTCGTCATCGATCTATGACGTCACAACATATGAGAAAAAAAAAACGGTTTTTGCTTGTAACTCGGAAATGGCTGGAAATATAAATAAATTTCCCCTTGGTTCTGAGTAGAGCACTCGGTGGGTGAGACAGAGTGGGGTGTCACAATATAATGAAAGAAAAAAAACTGTATTTGCTTGTACCTCGGAAATACTCGAAGTATCAAAAAATCTCCCATGGTTTTAATTGGTGGTCGAGTGAAAAACGTCCGAAGTCCCCATGTCCAAAAAAAAATCGGGACCAACGGTGTATGACATCATAGAATAAAGAAGTGTTTATAACTCGGAAACGGTGCGTTGAATCGAAAAAATAATTAAAAAAATCTTCACACCACCCCTGGTTCTGATTGTCCGTTCTGCGTTGAATTATCTTATCTTTGTTGATCATTGATTGATGATTTGTTGTTTTTTTTTTTTAATAAATTTCGTATTCAACTACTCCTTGAGGTTCCAGGTATGTTAATTTTTTTGAACACTTTGTGTCATAAATAGGAACACTACCAATGGCATCCATGATATGCAATACTTGTGTCAATAATTATTTTACCTAGATATCTAAAGAGATTAACAATAAGAGAGCAATCTAAGGATACACAACCTGTATAATGCAATTTTTTTAAACGTAGGTGTCTATATAGTACCAAATTGGAAGTAGACGCACAAATCTAAAAACATTAATTTCAAGTTTTTGAATTCTCCCATCCAAAGTGATGTAAAATAAATAATTAATTAGGTAAATTCATAGTTTTAATTCTAACTTGATTTATTTTATTTAACATTTATCACAAATGTGATTTTCAAACAAAAAATAAGTTCCATGTTTCTTTAATTACATAATTGAATGCATTAAATTTATTTGCCAGTTATTATTTAGCAACAAAGCCACCGCTAGAACTGTCGCCTATTGCCAAGTAGAAGAGTTACCACGCTAAATTTTATTGCTGGATGCCGACTAACAAAAGCCTGCATCCTTTTCGGGTTGCCAATTTGCAGCATTTAACACGCAGTCTGTGGCGATAAACTATATTGTCTGTGTTAAAGCCTATCTTTGACGAGCTGTATCTCGAAAGGACGAATTTTTGGGACATATCGGCCATTGAGACTTTTGATCTGCACATCGAGTACCTACTACCAGAATCCAAAGTTTCAGCAAATTTGTTCGAAAGTCATTTCCCATAAGGACCCTGCGGAGTCCTTTACTGCAGAAACCAAGCTATTACTTCACTAATTTAATTAGAAATTCGTTTGATGTAATACTTTATTTCTTGTAAAATGACGCCTTCCAAACGAACCAAACCGGCACAAAACGCGGCGTCTGCTGCTCACTTCCCTCGCGCGATGCGTGTCAAGTAATAGTCCATTAAATCTCGTGTAAAATACACATTGAATTTTTTCGACGCGGGGCGTGGCGGTGGCGTGTCTGTTTCGGGGTTTGAATGACTGCACGGCTGGATGAAATTAATTATTGAGGCTGTTGCGGGGCCCGGCGACGACGGGCGCTACCCCTAATGCCTCTCGGCGCGGTCTAGGCGTACGTATCTGCTTTAATGGGAAGGATGGGCGCAACTGTTTGTTGTTTGTTGGTTTAGGACGATTGAAAAATAAAGAAAAATATCAAAGGGTAAGGTCGTTTCCCTTTTTTTTTCAAAAATAGATATTTTAAAGGGTATTTCGTATTTTTTCATCATTGATTTATATTAAAAAAAATTATAAAATGTTCATTTCGATTTACCGTATTGGATGAAGCAGTTTGTGGGATTTTTTTTGTTAGCAATTGTAGAGACAAATACACAACCGACTATACAGGGTGTTTTTGAAAAACGTTGCCATAAACTCAAAATCATTCATAGATCAAAAAATAAAACAATTTTTTTCTTATGAACAATAGAGTTATTGTCTTTTGTTTTTGAAATACAAAGCGCCAAAGATGGTCCTTTAAAATCAAATTTTACACATATGCATTCCAAAAAACAATGACCATGAAATATTCAACGAGTCATGGAACTTTGATAAGATCTTAGGGTACTACACATGTCAGATATTAGTTTTTGACCATCAGCTAGCTACTACCTTACCCACTACCCAGTAACATTTTATGACATAACTTTCTGAGGTTAGGTTTTTTATAGTGTTTTATATTACAATGTGAAGGCATTCTTGTCGAAATCGTTACCGTTTTCAAGAAAAATGCGACTGATTGCCAACCAGTTTCTACTCCGTAATATACAGGAAAAACGATGGGTCATGCTTCAAGGGTATCTTTCTTGGGTAGAAATAAATCAAATTAGAGAATAAGTACCTACAAATTTGCTTTTTCTAAGAAAATTATATTAGTATTAAAAGTATCAAAATGGAAACAAATGTTTTTAAGGGCGATAACTTTTTAAGCAAGCAAAATTGTGCTGAGGTTTATTTTCATTCAAGTATTACCCATACTTTTCTGAGCACCCCGTATATTAGGGAATAGAATCTGGTTGGCTTTTCTCAAAAAACGATACGTTTTGAGGGATTTCAATAACAGTCGCAAAAACAAAATTTTACATTACTATTTACATAAATCGTAAAAATCCTAAACTCAACAAAGTTATGTCACAAAATGCCACTAGCTAACGACCGCTTGCAAATGCTCAAAACTAACTATATCAATACATTTATCACCTTCAAAAACTTAACAATAGCAAACTGCAATGCCTTTTTTGGAAAGATATGTCTAAAATTTGAGTTGATAAAATGTGAATAACGTTCTAAACCAGACTGTCCTTTCGATGTGTTGAATGAGAATCCAAAACCAGAATTGGTTCATCACATCAGGTTTTAGACATATCCTAATCAAAAGGTGTGCAAAACGCGACTTTTTGCTATATCTACCTATTTGAGATTATGTTACATCACGACGTAACAAAGCTCATTCTGGCATCTGAAAGAACTATTCTTCTTCTTCAAAATCCATTTTTATTCGTTTGAATATCTCTTTTACTCTTCGAGAAATTGTTTGTTGAAATTGATTAGTTTGACGTATTGGTCGATGTTTGTAAATTGAGTAGCGTTTGGTAATGACTGAAGAAAAGAGAATAATCAAATTACAAACACCTAAATTCCCATTGGTTCTTCAGGTTTTCGAAGTCGCTGATTACGAATCTGAAGTAAGAATTACGAAATTCAAAATGGTGGATGGAATAAAATTAATGTTGGAATTTTGAAATGAAAAAAAATTGTATCGCGAACCACACAAAATTTCTAGAAGAAAATGTAGGAGTATAGGAAGAAAGTAATAAAATCTTGAATTTGTAGTCAACAAACGAATTTGGATAACACTGTTAAAAATGATTATTACAACTTTTTCAGTCTCTAGATGTCACACAACGTTTTATTAACAAGTACTAAAAAATTAATCAAATCTACTTTTTATAATTTGTCCTGTACAATTGTTCACAAACAACAAAACAACATCGGACACATTTGCGTATGTGACATAGCTAAAGACATACATTTTTTGTGGAATTATCTGGAAATCATTTTCGTACATGATTGCAAAGTGGCAGTGAAATTAACTGATTTGTGTTAAGTTACCTTATCAAGATTTTTGCTTCTCTAAAAAGTTGTAAGTCTACAAAGAACTTTTAAAATATAAGCTAACTTTTTACTTAAAACATAAAAATCGCTAAGAACATCGTAGAGTATTTTGTTTGTTTCCCATATTTTGTTAGTAGAGAAAATGCAGATGTCTTTTTGAAACTCAATTTTATTTACTCACTCTAAAAAGATGTACTCGTTTTATGTTCTCAAAAGCATAGTTCCTGAGAAAAATGAAATTCAATTTTCTACTGCAGTTGTCAGTTAAAGAACAGCTGCCTATTTGAGGGTATTTTAAACTAAGGCACCTGTTTGTTAGAACGTCACTCATGGAACAGAGCTATTGAAAGACCAGTGTAATAACATCAATATTTATTGATTCAGAAGTTCAGAGAATGCAAGAGGAACGAAATCGACATATAGAACATGTAAAAATATAGATATGAGATCTGAAAGGTGCTATAATTCCATGTAATCATTGTTCGTCGACATGCAAAAACTTTTCTTGCAACAAGAATAAAGGGTTTGTTTTTCTCCAAACGCGCTACCTCATGGGTGCGGCCAATAGCTTAGCGTACACCGAATATCTTTAACCACCAAGGCAATAGATCATTAAAATCAAAACATTTATTACGCCCAACAAATCGATTTCGAACGAACTCCGCCAGTAAATCCCTCGGTTTTTAAACATGCGACCGAACAGGTGCTGGAAGAATTTACGGCTGCGCGAGGACGGTTCACTTCCTTATTTGGACGTGGACCTCGCCTGATATACATCCTTGAGAGACCCGAACCTGTTGCCGTTCGAACCCTTATGAATTCATGTTTCGATTATTTATGGGTTCGAGTCGCTCGCGTTGATAAAATTACTTCGAATTTGGAAAACAAAAAGTTCTCCTTTTAGACTAGATGCATGTCATTTTTAATCAAATGGTTAGGGGAAAATGGGGCAAAAGCAGTCAGTAAAAAGCATAAGTAGACATCTATTATAGATGTTGATTGGTTGGAAATAAATATACCTTTAACATTTTCTAGCGTGAGTTATTTATAAATCTCAATTTAAGGACTGACTTCGGAACCCTTGCAGTTTCTTTGTTCCACCAAGCTTATAAATGTGGGTCAAGTTTATTGCCTATTCAGTTATTGTCCAGTATAAGTAACTTACATTTTTGAAATTATTGTATACTTTTCCTGTAACTCATATAACTACCCACACAAAAGTTATTTGGTTCAATCGGTAGGACATTTTTTAGAAATATTAGAAACTTAATCTAACTAACTCGAAGACTGAACTGCTGTAATATATTGGGCAGACCACTAGGCTAAGAAAAACCAAGAATCAACCAAAGAAAAAATCAAGCAAAACAACTTAGCAAGTAAGAAAATTAACGATTAAGAAAGCCTAAATGATTAGGATGTGAGAGAAATTATGGTTTGTCCGAAGCCACCAGGACATCATGAAACTTTGAATTTATGTTTTTAGGTGTCGATTAAACTAATTATACATAAGCAAAGATTGTGCAGTTTTTTCCAAACACAGCATAGGAAGAGATAGGTCCAATCAAGGAGCCATTGCTAAACCGTTCTACCAGTGTACCTAGGAGAAATAAATCAATAATCTAATATCAAAATGAAAAATAATCAATGTTTTCAACCTACAATCCTTACATGATGTATATTTTTTTAAGAAAACGAATTTATGTATCGACATCCAGAAATAAATAAATCCGTACATTCAAAAATATTATGTGAAATAATTATAAAGTTCAATTACTTATAGCAATAGAGGTAGGTAATCTATCAAATAAATACAAGATTAATATATAAAACAGAAACTTCTCTATTATCTAATTAAGCCTCCTCAGTACGCACTAGAAAACTTAGCGGACTATTTAACTTTATTGGAACCTTCCAAAAAGCTGCCCCGGGCTCTTTAGATGCTGACGACAAAGAAAGACAAGAAGAAAATTCCAAAAAATTATATAACAATGAAGCACAGTTCAGCATTGATGTAGAAAAACATTTATGTTTGACTAGAGACACAGAACAAACTAAAAAAAATCCATCACTACCATACGACAAAATCAAGGAAAAATAAATAATAGAATTACAAACCCTGAAAAAAATTGGGTTTTCTCAACCAAAACAATTTTAATTGAACTGTCACATTCCTTATCTTTAATCAATAACATTGTAAAAGTTTGAAGAGCTGTTTCATTTGCTCCTGAGACAAAGCCATACAACTATCGTCAAATCAAATGATCTATAGAAGAGTTCCAAACACTTCCAAATATATTTAAGGGTCGGGTAACTTCCATTTGTACTATTAGAAAACAACTTAAAATATGAAGAACTATGCAAACTATCTGTATTTCAATATTACTTCATTATAACAATATCCTTGGTAGAAAGGAATCCTTATACAACTACTACAAGCTTATATCCAAAATCAGTGCCGTACACTGGCTTTGCGGCGCACAATCATTCTAAAGAAAAACTATCTAATAAAGAAGTAAGGACTTAATTTTGGATGCACTTACAATTGTGTGCTAAAAATAACTACAAATGGATCACGCGAAATACAGCTTAGATGTAGTTTTTTTTTTCAAACCAAAATAATTGTCCAAATATACAGTGATACACCAAAAGTACAAAGAATTGAAAACCACTGATGACATTTCATTATTCCGGTTTTATGATTTAAAGGATTTTCCAGTAGGTGTGTTAGATCTTTAAAACGTAATGTTGGCAACATCACTAGAAATGTCAATATCAAACGTTGACAACTGTGTTTAGACACTGTGGTAAGCTGTTATAGACAAGTATCGGTTCATCTGGTTATTCTAGTGAAATTTTTTTTTTTTAAATGCAGTGATTTAATTACAATAATTAAAGACAATATACATATACAGTCTCGATTAATATTTGGTTAAATAAACAGATAGTTAAATTGTTATCTATAATTACGTATTTGTAACGTACAATATAGGTTATGTGCAATCTATTCGTCCGATCAGTTCAGCAATTCCTTTAAGGGCGCCATATTATTTAAATAGTGTTTTCCACAAAGACAAATAATTTCAAATATTTAATAACTGAATAATCTAAAGCTTATCAAATAATAGGAATGTTATGTCATGCCATCTGGGTATTTTCAAAGACGTCGCAGTAAAACGAATAAACAGGTGCAAAAAACGATCAAACCATCAAGGTTTTAGGTACTGAAATCTACGAAAATACTAACTTTTTTATATACAACTCCACATGTAAATATTCTTATAACATTTACTTGCTTAGTCCTACATATAAAATTGTTTACTTTTATTTATAAGTACGTGAAAATAATTCTTAAAATGTGGGGTTAGGATAATAGCAAACGCATGTTTTACAAACGCTTTTTTTTAGATATTATTTTATTTGAGTAAATTTAAATAGTAACAATGAATAAACAGAACATCAAGGATTTTATTTTTGTGCTTACTTTTGTTCTACACGTTTTACTTTTCAAGATTTCAGTACCTAAAAACGCCAGAAATTTGACTATTTCTCGGCCAGGGATATGGTCACCTTAATCGAGACCTAAAATATTGCCTCTAAAACAAATCTGTGCAGAAACCACTAGCTTACTAGTTTATGGCAATAATCTTTAAATTAAAATTTAAAGTGAATATAAACCAAGTCTGAGTAAAAAATTACTCAATAATAGTCAAATTTAAATCATATTAAAGAAAAAGTTAACTCTAAATTGGTTTTATATACTCAGAATAGAGTCAAAAGTTACTCAAATAATAGCTAGCAGTAAATCGGATTTGAGTAAAACTCACTCATTTCTGGTGCAATAGTTTCACTCAGTTGTACTCATACAAATAGAGTGAAAATTTCACTCAATCGGGTGCGGACAGAAATTGATACATTATTGAGTAAAATTGAGTGAAATTTGAGTGATTTTTTTTTACAGTGAATGGTCTCTCCGCTAGACGTTTCGTGCATTACAAGCAATTAGTTTATGGTCAACATAATCCAAAAACCGAACGGTCTTTTTATCGTTTAGTTGGAAATGTTGAACAAACGGGTTCAGTTACAGATTTGCGTGCCTATGTCGATATAAAATTCGTGAATTTCAATTACCCTGTGAATAAAGAAAGATCGTCTACGCTCATGTTTTAATTACAAAGAGTGCAACGTATAAACGATACTTATCTGACTATTTATTATTTATCATTATTAATCATATTCATTAAATAAAGGAGGCGTTCCTAGAATCATTATCTTTCTGGATTAATTTTCCAACGGCCATGAAGCTCTGTCATATTTTTGTAAGCGCTATAGTGTATATAACACAGAGCGTCGCCTACAATACAATTTGTTTTAGGAATACGAGATTATACAGAACACTATCTCTATTTAGAAATCAAACTATGTTAACAAATTTAATACGTTGTGAACCAGTGAATAAATATTTTTCTAAGCAATGAGACAAAAGAGCATAGAAAGAACGTGCACTTCATTATTTTTTTCTGGTTTGTTTCACAACAAACAAACATTTTAACAGCCGCAGATTTAAAGAACCAACCGAACGCAATGTATGACTTATTTTCTTTGAAGTGCTGCACTTTGTTAGACGGGGTTCCACCTTTCCACGTGGCAGCTGTTTTTTACGGAATTGACTGCCTGTTTGAAAGTAATTTTCTAGATTGCAAGGTACACAGTGAAAGCAAACAGTATGTCAGTAATAGCTCATCGAGCGTTTGTGTAACGAAGTAGGGTCTGTACTCCGGAATTTATCTTCTAGATACAGTGTGGACCAAAAAGTCTTCAACAAACAGGATAGCTATTTGTTGTTGATAAATGTCCAAAATGGCTTTTATTAAAATTGTAAAACTCAAAACTTTTTGAAAAAAGCACATGCTTATTTAAACCCTAGTGTGAAAAAATGACCAGCTACGTTTTCTGATTTGGTGTTGACAGAAGTCATTTAATTTTTTAAATTTTACGTACGTTATTCCTTTTATTTTCAAGTGTCATGCCATTTTATTTTATGACACCAGACAAAAAACAATTACAGAAAACATCAAGAACATGACATTTAGTTTTTCCTCTGTTTATTTTTTTTTTTGCTTATTTGGTATTGCGAGTACGTACTCTGGTGTCCATTATCTTGTCTTTGCACTATGCATTTGTAAGACCTCCTGAGAATACCTGGTTTAGAAGCTTTGAGAGCTTCTATTCCTCGAGATCTTCGTCGAAGGCTCAGAACTTCTAGACGATATGGGCTACTAGCTGTACTTTACTTTTTTTTTACTTTTTCTTCTTTACTACTAACTGTACCATAAATAAATAACTGCAGTCAATAAGGTATTTAGTTTATTAATTTGATTTAATTTTTTACTCGCAATTTTTCATTATATGGAATTTTATGTCTCATTTAGAACATAATCTGTATTATAAATATGACCGATCACGGTTCAAAATCATCGTTCGAATGCTACTTCATACCCACTCATATATTTGCCTTTGGACCGGTTATCGATATCTGTTTCTGGTTCTGATGTCGATCGTCAATGCAAAACGAATACCGAATTGCATACATTTGAATATTTTTGAATACCCAAATGTTGCTTGGTCGTATTAATTTCAATGTATATTAAGTACGTTTTCCGTTACCCATACTCATTACATACTGTTGTGTCGTTCGACTGTATAAACTTTTATTAGTTCCTATTTGCATATACCTGATGAGAAAGAAATTTGTTTGGACAGTTTAATGTTTTAAATTCAGTTGTTTCACTCTGTGACGTCTATCTATTCTAAATATTTTTTAAGAATTATCGTTTTCAGAAAAATTAAGAGAATGGAGTGTATAAGATGTCGAACAAGATGTATCGTAAAACGACATTATTGAAAATATTTTTACCTAATAATATGTGCATTTCTTCTATTTTATTTTCACGTGTTTGTATATGTATGTATACAGGATGTTTCTGGAATAACTGCGTTCCTTCAAAGAGGTAATTACTTCAAAGTAAACGATTTTCATTAAATTAAACGTGTGACATGTTGCAGAAAATTTATCAAGAATTATTACGCGAAATTTAGGCCCGCCCTGCATCGCCCGACTTAATCAACTTAACTGTTTACAACGCAGTAACTAGATCAAATTCAATCTGAACCCAACGAATGAAGGTCGTGCACAAGAAAGACCGCAACATATCTTAAATAGGGGGAAAGGTATTTTACACCTTATCGAGGACAACCCGAACCGCAGTATTCGCGCTTTTGCACATATTTCAAACATTAGTGTGTGATATGGGAACAATTACTGCACCCTTACCATGTACAATCTGTGCAGGCTCTGACTGCAAATGATTTTCAATACCGTGTAAAATTTTATAGTTGGTTTAGGTAGCAAGAGGCACAACAACCAAATTATACATACTAACATTAACAGTATTCTTCATACTGCTTTACGAGAGATGGAATATGAAATTTTCGTAACAGTCACTGTTGGTAATAATTCTAGATCCACTTTATGTTAAAAATTTAAAACATCTCTCTGTAAAAAAACTTTAAAAACTGTTCTATCTTGGTCCAAAATTCTATAATTCTAAATTGAAATGTTAAATCAATTCATAGCCTTAAAAATAAAACCAGAGATTTTATAATTAATCAGTTTTAAAAATTTCAACACTTTTTTTAAATTTTCAATATAGCTAATGTTTCTTGTTTATATGTTTATTCCTTCCTTCTTCCTTTTCTTCCTTCAGTAGTAATCTATTTTATACTAGTAGTTAGCGGCAATATGCGTTGTAGTAGCAGACATAGGCTAAATCTGTGGTCAAGCCGTGTGCCGCTCTATGCTCACAATACACAATGCTACTGACTGCCATAAAAACACGTGCCATACACTCGACCAAGCAAAGTGTCGAACTCACTCACGCACCCAAAACGACAATGAAATGCACGGCTAACGTCCCTCAGCAAAAAACCTGGATTGTTCACCCGCACGCTAGGTCGCTAGGTACGTATCGAATAAATTGATCGATGCGAAGCTTCAGATCAGATGCAGACATGTACAAGTTATTGTACAATGCCGCGGATAATGGGATTACTAAAATGTAAAGTAGTTGATGATCGTCATATAATCTGCAAATGACCTTCAGAGGTCGGCTCGACCAACAGGTAGAAGCGTATCCGGACGGAAAATTTTCCGCTCTTTCAGAGTCCGGGGTTAAGAAAATTATATCATTCCAGTTAATGTGTTTGACATTCATTTGGCCTTGATCTAGGCGTGATGAGATCATAATTATGAATACCGGAATCGTGATCAGTGACCCCAAAAGAAGAAAGGTCAACTGGTTGAATCAACAGGTTGAGGCGTATTCGAACGTATTTCAAAATTCGGGGTCAAAAAAATTGTGTCATTCGAGTCAATGTGTTTGACCATCATTTGACCTTCATCTAGATGCGATGGGGTCATATGGACACAGGGATTGTGATCAGCGACCCCAAAAACATAAAGCTAAAAGTCTGGAAAAAAGGACTTTCCGATTTCTGTTTGTGGGCCTGTGTTATGTCCTACGCGAGTACGAAATTATTATTTTCTTAACCTTTGTCGGTATTTATTATTATGTACTATACCTATATATTTTATGGTAAGCGTTTAGTGTAGAAAAATAGACACAGCCAACATTGTACCACATTGTAGCTGTTCTAACATTTCAGATCTCCAGTAATCAGTTTTGAAAATATATTCCTCATTTTTACACTTAGTGAGTACTTTCTTCCTGTGCCATGTTTTTATAGAACATATACATATAAAGCACTACTAGTTTCTTCACATACAAACCAGTTGGTTTACATATATTGTGAATCAATGTCTTCATTTATACGTAATTATGTGTATGTATTTTTTATTATTAGTTTGCTATGCTTGTAATTTTGTTTGGAACAAAAGACACTTGTTTCTGATCTAGTTGAGCAACTTCGCTGGGTTCGTCAAAATTACTAGATCAATTTAATTGTATCAAGACGTTACAAAACCAGATTCGGTGACCTAAATGTACCCTACGCCATGCCTGTGTAAATCCCATTGTCCACGCGGTTAATTTTGTCGCACGACATAATGATTACTGTCCAGAAGACCAATCCCCTTCGATGTAGAAAAATTATGTTGTTCTTGCCATTAGCACAGCCGCGCATAATGCAGTTAGGTGTGTGTTATAGTTCCAGGAGAAACAATAATAATAACTAATCAGTTTCGCAAGAGCAGCAGTTTTGAGAACGGCGTACACCGTTCCAACTGACATGTGTATTAACAATTATGAGTAGAGTGAAGTTCATAATTACCTACACATTTAGCGGTCAGTTGTCGATCCCAGCGCAGTAGGAGGAGTCGTTTGATTGTACGGTTTGCGTTGTAGACACGTGACATTTTCTTCCGTTTTTTTGTTAAACGATCGCCTCGCGGTCGGTAACCAGGAATGATCACGAACATCCCCTATTTTAAAACACAATGCCTTCATCAGGAAGTTGTAGAATAATTAATTTTGTGTAAAGATCATGAAATGGTTAAACATAAACACACATCTACAATGTTTTACAAAATTCAAAAAATTACTTATATGGGAAAAATATCAATATTTCTCTGAACGCGCAAAACGCTCTGTGACGTCACGATGCGGAATAGGCTGGCACGAAATAATTAGTATTTAGGTTTTCATGTAACAGTTTGCAGCATTCTAGAATATGTTGTTTGACATTTCCGTACCGTCGCCGTCGTGTCCTTCCTTTTGTAGTTTATTTAATTCTAATTAAGGTAAGGCAACATACTAAAATGGAAAGAGGTTTTCAAAATGCAGACTCATATAATAATCTGTCAAGCGTGTGTTTCGTCGAAATTTTTGAGAATTAAATCAAGCTGAATCCAGTAGTGTAAAAGCGAAACAGTAAATAACTTTGTATGTAAATAAGTCGTAAGAACTATACAGTACGATACATTGTTATACAGGGTGTTACAAATTAAATGCTATATCGAGAAGACAGATGCAAAAATCTTGCATAACCGGTTGCCGATTTTTATAAATGCTGTTAACAAAAGTATTTTTTTAAACGACCTTTAACATAATCTAGGTCAAGACAATACTACAATAACCAAAATTTATTATTGTCGTGTCTTACTTACAATGAAAATGATCTTTACAGCAACAAAAATGGGTTTTTATGGAAACGTATCTAAACTCTTATCTAGCCACATTAAATCACCGATTTTTTCTTTGGAAATTAGCTGGTACACTTTTTGTTTTATTTATTGAAACCTTCGTACACACAGGAACAAAACACCATTTTTTCGACCCACTGTAATACTCTTTGAGAAAACAGATAAAGATAAAAGTGATAAAACGATACTCATTGTCAAACAAAGAACCTAACCTATAATAGATAAACAAGTTTCGCTCCCAGCTAGTGGCACTTCCGCAATGTGACGAGCTAGTCTCCCTACAGGTACCCTTTTCTAGCCTCGTTAATTTCGATGTTTTTATTTCAGTTGTTTTTTCAAGAAAACATATTTTAATCAATTTAAAAAATAGTGTATTTTCTCTCAACTTCGAACATGAACATTTCGAATTGATAACTGAAATTTCCAGTTCAAACTTAAGTGCAAGTTTTGCGGTTTTGTTTCGAATAACGATTAGTTAGTATTGAAATTTAAACTTTTGTGTTTATACTAGATATTTTAAGTTTGAACAAAAAAATAATATAGAGTTAAGATTTCGCTTCGTATTCGAACCAGCAGCATTTCTATGCATTGGTAAAGTTCAAATTCATAAAAAACATCTTTAATACGGAAATTTGGAGTTAAAATTTGAATTTCGAGATGATATTCGAGTTCAAGTTAGAAATTTTCAAGTTTAAACTTGAAATTCCCGTTGCGTTGTAATAACAGGTTAAGTAGTACTCTATCTGGAACTAATGTGTAACCTTGAGAAGTTGGAACTCCAATTTTGAACAAAAAAATTAGTGTATGGCATAAAAATAAAATTTGTTGTTTTTCTATACTTTCCAACTCATAAGAACCATATTTATTATGGAAATTCCAAGTTTATGCTTAACATTTCGATTGTTTCTTTCTAACAGCACTTTAGGCAATGTTCAAATACGAATTTTAGTAGTTAAACTCGAAATTTAAACTTGAAACTTTAAACTTTAAACGAAAAATTTCGCGTTCTCAATAAAATTTTGTATTTATATTCTAAATCAGTGGCTTTTCTTTATTACAGTTTCAAGTTAAAACTTGAATTTTGAACACAAACTCGAACTCATTCTTGATATTTCAAGATTAAACTTGAAATTTCGATAATTGTTTCGAAAACAGATTAGGTAATGTTTCGAATTTTAGGGCTTTAGCTTAAAATTTTATTTGAACTCGAATTTTGAAGAAGAAACTGTATACATATTTGAAATTACGATTTTTACTCCAAAATCTGGTGGATTTTTTTTTGCCTTGATAAGTTTGCTACTCATAAAAAACATTTTTATTACGGAAATTTTGGAAAAAAATCAGGTATCTTGTCTCTTTCAAATTTAATAAATGATTTGATATACAGTATGTTCCAATTTCATTCGGTCAGTTGCTAATATCCAATGGCTTAAACATATTGACAAACTTATCTACAAATAAATAAAAAAAAATATTGAAAATAAATTATTTCGTTGAAAATTCTTCGATTTATTTTTTGTGTAATGTTTACTTAATTTTATCTTGAAATAAATCCTGTTTGATGTTCCTATTTTCTATGTTTCTTTATTTATTTGTAAACAAGTTTATAGATTTTTAACATACTTAAGTTTTTGTCAAAAAAAATTTGCGTATGGTGAAGTACGAATAAATTTCGTCGATCCCTGTGTTCCGAGGAGTCTCTTCAAGATGAATTGCACTGTATATCAAGTGACCACTGCTTTGGCGGCAAATTTGAAAAATACGCCTCGGAATGGCAAAAACTGAGTGTTCCTGTAATAAATCCTTCATCTTTGATTGACGGTAACATCCCACTTCGACTAATTCTACTCATTAACTCTTACGGATCGCGTTTCGAAAAAATTCCGTTGCAATTTGTCCACGGTCGTTCAGAGAATAGCGCCGGCCGATAATAACACGTATCTACAGGCTGTTACACACAAAACAACATGTTACATCGGGAAAATAGTGTAACCTGAAAGTCGAACATGCCTCCACAATTTGCAGCGGCTAGATAATGAGCTATTATTAAAAATCAATTAAAGCCCGCATTAATTTATGCGCTAGCCCCGTCGAGGAGGAAGCCGTAATTGTACGATCTTCATGCAAATTGGCATATGATAGTGGCTGTTTCTAGTAGAGCGATATATTCAAATGTTGATGTATCTATATCAAGATGCTCACGCACGCATATCTACTGCACTGCATATGTAAACCAGCAAATTCAGATGCGCGGAAATCGGAAGACGCGCATCATTTTAGATATCCAGTGACCCTCCACAATTCATCAGTTGTGTGTAATAAACAGAGACGTATTTAAAAATTTTGCAATTAGAAAATCTTCAATCAAATTGAGAATGGGTGAAAACTGAAATGAGATGATGTTCAACGTTTACATTAATATAATACAATAAAAGAACATGTAAGGCTAATCACTACATATTATAAAACAAAGCTCTCTGCCGCGTCTGTCTGTCTGTCTGTCTGTTCGCGATAAACTCAAACTGCACCGATTTTCATGCTGTTTTCAATCAATTTTAATCCTTATCATTTTAAATACGTTAGTTGGCTTGAGCATTTCATGAAGATTATTTTTTCCCTTTACACCATGCAAATTAAATGAATACCTTAGGAGATATAGCAAAATCAAAATAATGCGCAACGATATTAATTTCGTGTCGCCGTGATTCGACAGGGCCGCGCGGGTGCCCCGTGACTTCGCGCCTCGCATCCGAGCCGGGGGGGGGGGGGGGG
>NW_019416247.1:1606816-1628619 GCF_000390285.2 Anoplophora glabripennis
TATTTCATTGAGTTTTAATAATTTGTTTGTTTTTTTCTTATTGTGAATCATTTAAAACTTCATAGTCGCATTTTTGTTTCGTGTTTGTTTTCTTTAGGTAGTTAGATACCTAACTACTTACTTATTAATTAAAATTGATAGTCCTGAACATAGGTACTTTAATTTAATTCGTTTTGTTTTCACATTGTTGGTAGTTACCTATATTGTTTTAAATTTAAAGGTTTTGCATTTTTAGTTTTGAGTTCGTTTGTTGTCTTTAGGTATATAGATATATCGTGAATTATTTTAAAATTAATATTAGGGTCGCATTAGATGAAAGATGATTGATTTTTTGTTTGTTACGATTTAACTCAAAAACTACTCAACCAGTTTTACCGAAAGCTACATCTCCTCGGAGTAACATGGGCTATTTTATATTTGCCTGTGCGAAGCCGGGGCGGATCGTTAGTAAATACTAAAGTAAAACTCATGATTATCTCCTGCAAAAAGCGAAACAAAAACATAAACAAGCAAATGCAGGCCATTTACGGCCAGAACTATTCACCTCTTTTTATGTAGTATGTAAGTCGGGGATGGTTCCAGAGGTTCCCAACAAGTTTTAACAACCTTGAATATTATTAATTTTAAGCAACGTTTTGAAGTTTAAACAATTTTGATTATCAAAAATACTTATAATTAACGCATTTTTCCACCCATTAAAAAACTTTCTTGTAGTTGCAAAGGAGACATATTTATCGTCAAATCTCACCGTTAAAAGCGTGCTTATATTAGCAAAACAGGAGAACTCGAAGCTATTTCAATGCCGACTTGGTAATTTCGAAACTGTTAAAAATTAAATCACTGTCCCATTCCTCCCAGCCCACGACACAATTTTGCGCGATGCGTGGCACCTTATTAACGTATCAGAGTTATGGCGCTTGTTTTTTCGCCAGATGACTGATGTACTCGCGCCAATTACGAGGCGCGGTATGTATGCAGCCCAAATGTCTGTCCGAATTATAGTAGAAGCGCTACGCAGTTGATGAAGCTGATATTCTGGGTCGCAAATACGATGTATTCATTGGGATATACAGGGTGCTTCATTGACCGTACCCTTTAAAATCTATCCCAGAACCATACTTATAAAAATTGTAAAAATTCACATAGGCATTGATGCCACAGGACGGGAAAACTAACATTTCCGGAGAAGCCACAAAGATTTTCACCACCTAATTGTCAGAGCCGTAACCTCATGGAAACGCCGTCAATCAGCAAAGACGCATTTTCCCAAACACTGAAATTTTCAGAACCTGACCGGACCACACATCACGCCGTCCGGCGGAGCCCCCATTACCTGTGAACGAACATCAACCCAGGAATAGACTAGTAAAATTCCACGACATGGCGCTCTGCGTGGGGACATAACACAAAATCAACAACAGGCCTATCAAAATCCACGACACCATGATACGATCATACCCTGATTCTGAATAAGCGTATTGGCAAGGAACATGATCTTACTTTGTAAGATTTTTATTCTATATCGTTTTTTATATTTTAAGACATATCAAATAGAATGATTGATTCAAAGAGGAGAAGAGAGTTTAGATTAAGATTTTTAGTTCGAATTGATATTGTGTATACTAAAATTTATATCAACGACATTACTCTTTCAATTTGTATTAAAATAGTTTGTCATAGGTACTTTGCATTATCTAAATGTTTCCACTTTACATTTACGTTGTTGTTTTTAGCCGACTATTAATAACGATGAAATTAATAGTACGTCATGCCATATGCAATTCAAATTGTGTTAAAAAGCGCGTTATTTACTTTTACATCTGATGACATCGGGAGCGCGATATACCTTAGTACAATGAAAACTGCGCTGCTCAACTCAGACGTTTATTTTATTTATAACTCCAAGCTGCAATTAGCATACATGTTCGTACCACTTCTTATTTTAACAGGCCGGTGCTGTGTTCCAAATGCTGGCGCGAATATTAAATGGGCCTCTGATTGAACAAGGAAAGGATGTCACCGGTTTAAAAATAAGTTTAAGATTTAGTGTTTAAATTAGAAAAAATAAAGAAAACAAATATGATGTAAATATACAGGGTGTCCCATGAATAATGGTTATACACTTCTACACTTGTTCATAAATGATCTCAGTAGCAGATTGCATCATGTCAGGAAGTATTGAGCTTATCACACTTGAAATATTTATTCTCAATTCTTCCTCATCGTATCGCCTTGTGTATAGCTGATCCTTAACATACCCATAAAAAAGTCCATGATGGTCAAATCAGGACTTCTCGGCAACCAAGTAACTGAACCACCAAGTAATTAAAGTTTGTTTTGCTTTATCTTTGGTCGTTGCTCTTGTTATTGTTATGTCAATAAAGGTAGCTGTGTTAAAAAGTATTAAATTAATTTATAGAAATAATTCAAATCTTTCATTTAGCTACTTGACTTTTTATTAAAATTATAATTATATTCATTATCTTGGTTATTTGTTTATGAAAACCCCATAAATTGTACACCGTTACAAAGAGAATTTCCTCTTTCTTCTAATGAGGCAAAAATTCAATATGGCGCCCATAACAAAAACAAACGTTAACTACTGCTCAACGCACATTTTTAGAGATATGTCAGTACTGACCCTAAGTCTAATCCTCACATCATTTTATATCACACTACACATTTTTGTCGTAAAATTTTTAAAACGAAGTGAAATAAATACGACTAAAAAAATAGCATAAAATCGGTTTTCTTCGAATATCATCGGAACTAATCAGAATTTTCTAAATTAAAAAACGAATCCATGATCGACATAAAATTCTACACATTTTTTCTCATTTAACCATTTCTGTATCTCTTAAAATAAAACCTGTATTGCACAATAGACTTTTTTAATAGTGAGGTCACATACGCCAAATAATAGACAACCCCATAGTCCACATTGTCGATCGATTTTCGACCTCATAACTTTGGACATCAGTGTCAAAACATGGCTTCTTTGGCATGACCTTAAATATTGCGATAGTCTGGCAATATTAGAAATATTTAAGAAATTTAAAATCCCAAGTGACAAACTAATAGAATCAAAGAATTTATATATTTAAATATATAGAACAATATTGACTTTTATAGTAATTAATAAATTAAAATTGTATCAATGTTACTGAGCATGCACATTAAAGATAATTTCATGTAAGCCTCGCAACAGGATATCATTCAAGGAAAGTTTGGTTATTGTTCAGATTACGTCTATAATAAACATCTTGAAGAAAAAAACACTTTATAAACACACTTATACAGTGCAACACCAAGAACAACAACAACAATATTTAATAGAACTAGAAAATGCCAAAATTAAACAAAACAAGAGAAAATACGCTAATGATGACAGCCATAACATAATAAGAGCTGACCTGACTATGAGGCTATTCTTTCCTGCTAAAAATGCTAGAAATAAATAATTACAGACAACATTCTATTATCATTTGACCATCCGAGTTCTACAATTCTTACCTAGATCAAGATTTTCGGAAAAATGGCGCCAAAGAAAATCCACATTCCTCCTCGGTGCGGCATAAAAATATGGCCGCCACCACGTGGAGAACTCGTTGATGTACGCAACATATGCACCATGCGACTATGCCAACTTCGCGTTGGCTTGCACATGTGTTTCACATTTTAAGTTCTCCAGACAGTTCACTTTGTGAAATTACAGCGGTAGCACTTCCTACTAGCCAGATTCCGTCCGAAAAGACCGACTGAGCCCAATACGGATGGAAATACCTAGCCGTGCTTTCGTTTGAGGACGGGTCGCGTGGGCATTTGATCTTGTTCTCTCATTATACAGGGTGTTAGATATTGAGTTGTTATCATTTATTGGTGTATACTGCAAACCAGGTACAAAGTGAGACAAATTTGATGGGAATTCAGGGGGTATTTCATTTGTTTTCGAGTTACAGGGCGACATTCATTCTCGTGACATATCTGACCACCTCTGTATCCGTTGATCTAAAATAAAACCTGCCTCCTATGATATTTTTGACATCAATTAGCTGATTTTAGTAAATTTCATGGTTACATCTAGCTGTGAAGCAAACTTACATTTTTTAAAATAAAAATATTGGTGGGAAATATAGAATTTCCCCTTTATATAACTAAAAAGAAACTAATCAGCATTCGCATACTAAACCTTACTGGATTGTAAAAGGAATCATTTCCCTTTATAAACAATCCTTTAACTTTCAACTAAATTGATTTTGTCAGCACAAATTTCAAATGTAGGTTGTTTCTTTAATATTATGAAAAACATTAAGAAACGAATTATTTCCAAAAGTAAGGGAGTATTCTATATAAACCCCATTAGGTAGGGGTAGGTTAAAACTCCGTTTGTATTTGATTTCCCAGGTTGGACATAGATGAATGCAATTTGGGATGTAACTTTGTTTTATTAAAATCTTTCCTACGCCGATATTGTTAATCATCTGCAGCCTGCGAAAGGGGTTAAAATTTGCATTCTTTATAGTTTTTTTCATTGTATAATTGGAAATTTTCAGTTCACAACTATATAAAAATTTGGCTAACTTAGAAACTTTTATATTTGCAATTTTTCACTGGAATGTTACGTTCTTTAATAAAAAATTGCATTACAAAAAAACGGCAACGCATTGACAGCCAAACGCTTTTACGAACAGTTACTACTCAAATGGAAACATTGGTGTCTAACCAAATCGAAGATAGCCCTGCAACAAGCAATAAGAAGATTACCCACATATTAAATATTAGCCACTCAACAATTTGGAAGAGCTTTTAACAATTAACTTTTGTATACTTATCAAACTCAGCATATAAGTACTGGTACCCAATGATTTTCCACGTAAGTTACTCTTTGTGAATGGATGCATGGAAAAATAGTACGCATTCCTCGATTTTGTGCACAAATACTTTTTACCGATGAAGCTAACTTTGCTAGGGATGCTATAATCAATTTTCATAACAATCAGTTATCCCTTAATGTGTGGAACGGAATTGTCCGAGACTTTCTAATGTGCCCATTCTTTCTTCCAGGCAGATTGAGTGGATTTTATCCTAGATTTCTTGAAGATGATTTGCTAACATTGCTTGAAGATGTCCCTATTTTGTTGCAAATGTTGTTTACGCACGATGCTCCTCCAGCCCATTTCAGTTTGGTTACTCGGCAATATTTGAACGTTGCATGTTTAAATCGTGGCATAGCTAAAGAAGAAGCAGAATTTTAGACTTCACGGTCCCCAGACTTAAACTCTCTCGATTTCTTTACATCATCTCTTAAACTATTGGTTTATACAACTTCAAATTGGAGTAATTATGGAATCGCAATATCGCCTCCTGTGAGGCGATACGATAGTTTTGAACGAACAAAGAAGCTTGTAATGAAGCTGAAGATCGCCATTTCCAACAGCAACAATTACATTTACAAAAAGTAAATGTAATTAGTATTTTTTAGAAAATTGTAGAAAAGGAAACTTCTGACCTATCCCCTTTAATGGGGTGTAACTTCCGTAATAAACGTTTTTGAAAATAAGTTTATATATAAGACGAACCTCCTACTTTTAATGTTATAAAAAAATATCACAGAAAACATACCAAATAGTCACTATATATTCAATACATAACATTTTACATTTTTCTGCTTGAAGATTTTTACTGATTTATCCACTTATTAATTGACCGTTCATAATTGGTTATGCAAATATCTTTAATCAGGAATACTTACAAGTACCTACACATAATAATATGCACAGAACTACCATAAATAAAGAGAATTGTAGATAATTACAGTGGATAATGCATACGTTTATATATTTATACAATGTAATCAGCCTTTTTACTCAACAATAAATATAAATTGTTGCTAATATTGTAATAGAAATAACTAATCATAATATTCTTTTTCACGTGCAGCATTTTTATTCCTGTGACAATGGAAATGTCAACGCGAGTGTGAACTACAATTACACCGTTTACCTTCTTGTTCCTACCAATACGAGCTGCAACAGTTACTGTACTGGTAAGTTTGCATTAAATTTATACTTTTGTAAATTTTTAGATACTTTCTTATGTTACGTTATTCTCGAGATTTTTTAACTACTAAGATTTTCACATTTTTTAAAAATATTCGCAACAGAAAATAGATGATACAAAACAAAGATAATTTATCCAAATTCGGTGCGCATATTTAGTGTGACAGTAGGCATGAAAGAAAAAAATACCAGCTTCAGAAACTTACCAGTGGCGCTGGCGCAGGGTATCATCGATCATTATTTGCCAAAAAAAAAGGCTAGGCGAATTTATATGGAAAAATTTCCAAATTATTCAACTCCAAATCTAAGTATGTTCAAAAATGTTTTTCAAGGTCTTTCACAGTCGGACTCGTTTCAGAAAGGTCCAATTCCTAAAAAACCTTTGAGTGTTAGAACGCCTGTCTACACGAAATTGAAGAAGATCCTAGTATTAGGAAGAAGGAACTAGTATTCGGAAGATTGCCGCAAATCTTAATGTGAATCATAAATTAGTTTGGTCCGTACTAAAGCATCAACATTTATACCCGTTCACTTACAAAGGGTTCAAGCCTTACTGCCGCAAAACTATCCTGCTAGCTTATAATTTTGCGACTGGATTTTGCAAAAAATTTAACAAAATATTGACTTTACCGCTGGTATATACCGACGAAGCTAATTTTTCCAGAGATATCAAAATTTTGTAAGAGGCAAAAAATCTTCTAAAATAGTACTTATTGTTAAAAATATAAATTCTGTCGTCACTGGCGTACACAAAAAAAGTTAAAGGATAGCCAGTGGTGCACAGGCACTAGAAAGAGAACATCCTGTATAGGTATTCTCACCAAATTCTATATTTACATCGCTCTCTTATAAAAAAATGTGTGTACCAAATTTGAAGTTTCTAAGAAAAACAGGGGGACACCCTGTATAACTATTAGGTAAAAAGTCGCTTATATATTTTTTAAAGGTTCACACCCTTTTTAATTTTAGAACCGAACGCCTATGACTAAAATTCAATTTGGTTATATCCGAATAATCGTTTTGCAAGTTTCTATTTAAATAACCAAGATATAAGGGTTATTTATTATATCAATTAAATTAGCCAGAATTTATTTGTTTACCAAACAAAGTTCTATTAATTCTTTTTATCCGTATAGCCTGTACCCTACAATCCAATCAAAATGGGTCACCCTGTATAGGCGTATGTAAACACGTAACACGTTTTGTGTACAGCATTGATTAGCTCCATTTATTTTGTTTGAATCTGCTAAATCATCGAGCCATTTGAGCACATTATCATCGACAATCTCTGGTGAAAACACCATAATTATTCTAAACGGCAAGAACACTTCCTCATCAAATGAACACATTTCCAATTAAAGACATCGCCAGTTCCCAGAAGGTATCTATTTATTGAAGTGAAACGACTAATTGCTATCGTTTTTATGCTGGTAGATCATTAATACAATCTCGTTACAAATCACAATTCATTCAAAAAGCCGGATTATCAGTGCATGTCCGTCTATAGAAGTTAACTTAATAACAAGCCAGCTTCCAGCGTAGCGCGTTTTACTCCTTTTTAACCAGGGAGAGTAAAATGCCGACTGTTTTTAAATTTATGCTTCATCTAACATCGAGTGCCATATTCGTGTCGCCGATGTTGGAATAGGTTAGTTTTCCTACCGGGACAGATGGAAAAGGCGACTCCTTACAAGTTGGTTTATGCTGATTCTTGAACTAAAGCGTTAATAAAACTCATTGGTTTCCAGAAAAAAGTATTGTCGTTATGATAAATACCACACGTTCAATTAAAAATTTTCAGAAAGACGATTATACACATATCAAAAGTGACTCTCTTTGATATTGCTTGATCTTGATATCTCAAATAGTTTTTGAGACATGGCACCTCAAAGTCTTGTGACGTTTAAATTTCTGAAGTTTTCTGAAGCACATTTTAAAAAACCATTGAGATATTGAGAAACATCAAACACCACAGAATTCGTGTTTAAAAACGCTATACAACGAGGAGTCACTCCATATACCCTGCTATTCAAAACAAATTAGCATGACGTCATATCCGGTTGACGACATATCCGGAACGCGACTAGCGCCACCTACCAGTGCGTCACATCAAAAAGCGCGGAATAAAAAAAACAAAACCGATCTGTTCCGATATTTTACAAACAAATATATGAAAATAAATTATGAATTTTATTCCAAATTTTTGAGACATATACTGGGTGTCCCAGACCACCCGTCCACCCCTTCTAACATCCAAAGTACGTGGTCATGTGAAAAATGGTTCTGATTAAAGTTACTGGCCTTCAATAGGCACATATTGCCGTGACCTTGTCTGTGACCTTGAAGGTCATTTTCAAGGTGATTTCAAGGTCAACTTAGTTTTTTAAATGGAAACTCTTATTTTCAGCCCCGAATTCGGAAAGAGCGGAAAATTCTACGTTCAGACGATGTATTATGTGTGGGGTCCATTTGACCCCCCAAGGTCACGTGAGGGTCAATTTTTGTTCCATTACAATTAAAGTGTAACAGAATATAATGACATAACAACATAAAATCATAATAACATAGAGTTATTTTCAATGTTAATAAGATAACTCTGATTTTTATGTAATACCGTTGAAAAAGAACCATAAACAGTAAAACAAAATTAAACTTCACGTGACCTTAGGGGGTCAAATGGACCCCACACACGATACACTATCTGAACGTAGAATTTTCCGCACTTTCCGAATCTGGAGTTAAAAATAAGGATTTCCATTTAAAAAAACTCAGTTGGCCTTGAAATGACCTTGAAAACGGCCTTCACAATAATATGTGCCGTTTGGAGACCAGGAACTTTAATCTGAACCATTTGTCACATAACCATGTACTTTGGATTCTAGAAGGGGTGGACGGGTGGTCTGGGACGCCCCATATAATGCAATGTGCAAATATGAAAATTTTGGACATATTAGTGTACTGGCTAGATATCCATCTCTGGTTAATAAACTTCAGGATACTTGGGTTGACGTTCGAACCCATGTCATGTCAAAGGTCTTCACGTTGAATTTAGAAATGTCGTCTTCTCGAATAACTCCCATCTGTGGATGGCGATCGAAGAATTATCGACCTATAACTAATTTTTGTTTCTGTTTCATTCCGAATTTCCTAATTTTGAAAATGTTTTAATTTTCGTACCTCTTGCGCTGTTCACAGAACAGATATTCCGAGACGCCCTGTACAGAGATCGGTGTCGAAATAGGGCCTGCGTGCGCGATTCGCCGGCCGACGGTTGACGGTAGTCGGCAAGGCGCACCACTCTATACTTAACCGATAATCATCGTAATTTAAAGCAGTTTGCCAACGGAAGTTTTATGGTCTTCGGGATAGCCACCGGCTCGGCCGTCCAACTGGTCTTTTTCCGTGGAGGAAAAATTGCATCGAGCTAAATTGGAGCGCGGAACAAGTTGATGGAAATTGGTCGCCGGGATCCAATCAAGCAGGCATGAATAATAAATAAGGATGCAGCCGGGTGGGTGTGAGATTGCTTCCTATCGAGTGGTCTGATTGGCGTGAAGAATCTCAGGAATCTAGAAGCAGAATCGATTTATTATCGAAGGACTTGCTACAAAAGTGAAATTTGTCACTTATCACTCATTAGATGTAGTTCTAGGCGTAGTTTGTTTATGAAAATATCTTTTTGTTTACGTTCCAAGTATTTGACAATAATTATTGAGATTATATTAAAAGATCTAAATCTGGTGACACAGTTGAAAAGTAATATGTAGAAAAGTTTCCAAAGTTGAAAATTGAACATTGGTATAGAAAAAATTACAAGGTGTTCCAAAAGGACTCGTATCCCCAGTCCCCTCCCGAAAACTTTACAGGATTAAGTCCTATCAAAAAAAGTTTATGAAAAAAGTTGCAGGTTGTTGAGGAACCAATATGAAGAGCACAGGGGAAAAAGGGGGAACGTCACAAATTAGTCCAAATTGAGTTAGTGGTGCCATCTGTTAGAGAATACTTCAGACTTGATATTCAGTAAATCCCCTGTGTAAAAATGTAGCATAGTCACAAAAATAAATGGGTTCGAATATATATACATATACTTTGAAAAAAGGGGAATGTCTATATCTTCCAAGGGAAAAATGGGGAATGTCCATATCGGACGAACTAGAAATGAGACTTGTTCACGTGGTATGCATACAACGTAAATATTTAGGTAATTTAAACATAAACAATCATACTATTTTTCTTTATAATTGCCGTCTTTTGGATCTTCTACCCCATATCTAAAGAGAAATATAAAAACTTACAAGAGCTTAAACGCTTTTGTTCATCTGCAGCACAAGATTATTATACCCAATTACCCTTTTCTAACTGACTGATTAGATATAGCAAATGATTTGTAAGAATATTCTTATGTTTTGTAACAATTGACCTACCTTTCTTTGGACATTCCCCATTTTTCAGTTGTATGTTAATATCTTTTTTGTGACATTCCACCGTTTTCAGTCGTATTTTGTGAGTTTGTTACTAATTCAAAATATTTTTTTTACTAAAATAAAATATTTGCGAACGTTACTTCATGATTGTTGTAATCATAGATTTTTTAAGGTTATTTTGAAATTAAAAACTTTATATATTTAAATAACAAATATGTACACAGTTGCAAAGTTTAAAAAGCCTATTCTGAACAAACATGTAAATCTGACATTCCTCCTTTTTCCCCTGTGCTCTTCGTATGCTGCTGACCTTGGCTTTGACCTTGATTGATTCGAGTCTCTTTGGAATACCCTGCATATATTACTGACAGTATAAGATGGGAATAAAAAGTGAAAAATTTAAAACTGTAATAAAATCTATCCGCTCTGAGATTTAATTGTAACGTCCGGTCTAGAGATTTAACAAGATTTAACGTTATATAAAAAGCTATCTTGGAAACAAAGAGGCGTAGGTGATTCCTTTTTTTTAATTACCATAAAAATACGCCCTATTTAATTCAAAAAGAGTAAATTCCCGAGCGGTTTTTGCCTGACCCTTTGTTTTGTTAGTTGTAAAGGGAATTTAATTTCAACCTTTTGAATTTTTTTTTCGATACCTACGTTTCTTTGAATCAGTTAGAACCTAGGTACATCTAAAATTAACGTTTAGTATTATTATTTTATTATTTTTATTTTTTTATTATTTTTTTTTAATTTTTTTTGTCCATTCAAAGATACAAATTTGTACATATGGCAAGTCAAGTATACTAAAAGAAAAAGAACAGATAAACATACATCGATAGTGACAATAAAAAGCCACAGTTAGCATCATTTACCACTTATAAAATCCTCCACACTATAAAAACCTCCAACTGACAAAAATTCTTTAGTTTTGTTTTTAAATTTTCTATAATCAAGTATACATCTAATTTCTTTAGGAAGAGCATTGTATAAAATTACACAATTATAATATGAAGATTTTTTAAAAGCACTTGTATGGTGAGAAGGAATACTCAACAGCTCACCATGTCTGGTCATATAGTTGTGAAAATATGTCCGTTTATTAAAAAGACTTAGGTTATTTTTTGCAAAAATTAGGCATCTTAAGATGTAAATTGAGGGTGTTGTGAGAATTTGCTTATCCTTAAACACATTCCTACAACTCTCATTCACCTTCAAGTTAAAAAAGTAGTCTAATAATTCTTTTTTGACATATGAAAACTCTTTCCCACTACCCCAAGCGAGAATGTTGAACGCTATGTGACTGTATACCATGGAATAATAAACATTAACTAAGCCCGCCTGATCAAGAGTATGCTTTTTAACTGCAGTATTGCAAAGAATGCTTTATTTAACTGACCACAAACATGGTCAACATGCTTATGCCAGGAGAGCCTAGAATCAAGGATGGTGCCAAGAAGTTTTACCGAATCTGACATGGTACCTTCATGGGACATGAGGTTTGTAGGTAGGGGCCTTTGAAGATGAAAATTAATGTATACCGTCTTTTTGGTGTTAAGGATTAATTTATTTCTATGGCACCATACACTCAATGAATCTACCACACTACATATAATTGTTCGGACCTCCTCAGGTGTATTTCCTGATACAGTAATCGTTGTGTCGTCAGCAAACATTGTTACATGACCATGCTCAATGTATGTTGGCAAATCATTGACATAGAGCATGAACAGTAATGGACCTAGTACGGAACCCTGAGGTACTCCAAGTGCAACAGCATATATATCCGATTTTACCTCGTTTATATTGACTACCAGAGACCTATTTTCCATGTATGAAGTCAGCCATGCAAGTATGCTACCTCTTATACCCAGACTGTATAATTTCTGGCTCAAGATCTCTTTATCGACAGTGTCAAACGCCCTGGAGAGATCAAACAGAAGTGAAACCACATACTTACCAGCATCCAAGCACTGATACACATATTTGAGAAGGTGACAAGATGCCGTCTCAACCGATTTATTAGACCTAAATCCTTGCTGGGATGCAGTCAGCAGATTATTTTTTTCAACAAAGTTGGTTATTCTGTTATATACTACCTTCTCATGTATTTTAGACAAAACACTCAGCAAAGAAATTTGTCGGTAATTCTCCATTTCTTTAGGATCACCTTTCTTTAATAGGGGTATAACAGTTGCCAATTTAAAACAGTCAGGAAATATTCCGGTTTTAATTGATTTATGTATGAGATAAAGAAAAGGCTGTAGAATATTGTTCTCTATATTTTTAATTAATTTAGCTGTTAAACCGTCATAACCGCTTGAATTTTTATTTTTAAGTTGTGAAATAATGACATGCACCTCCTCCACTGCAACGTCATCAAAAACCATTGAGTGAGTGATTGCAAGGTTATGATTTAATGTACAGGGTAAAGAAAGATTTGACCCAAAATGGCGTCTAATTTTATTTTGTGCTACAGTAGAAAAATGACATCCAAATTCCCTGGCAACTTTATAACAGTCACTTATGATGGTATCATTAATATTGAGAATGATTTGGTCCCTGTTATTCTTTTTATTCCTATCTAAAATTTTATTGACAATGCTCCAGGTTTCTTTCATTTTGTTTGCTGAATTATTTATTTTATTATTGTAATAGGTTTGTTTAGTTATATTTATATTTTTTCTGTAATTTTTTTTTTCATTCTCATATTTTACCTTAATTTCACGTGAATTTAGATTTACCGAGAGCCAAAATAATTTTTTTAGATATAAGTTTTGTTGTTTTAGTTCATGTGTATTAATTAACAAATACCTGGAATCTGGAGCAACAATTTTACTGTCAATGAAATCGGACTTTGACACATTGGATTGGCCGTCTTTTCCATAAATTTCATTCATTTTTTGCAATAATAATGCGCAATTTTCGAAAACTGATTTTTCCACGTTCTATCTTTATTTTACAGTTAACAAATTGGTGAAATATGACATTAGGTACCTTAAATTGTAGGTCATTTAATTGCCTACAACACAAAATAACTAATTTTCCGATAGGTCGCCTAGATTCTCGTGGGCAGTAAAAAAAGTGAAAACACACGTAATTTTGCTACTTATTTGCATTTTACCAACTTAGTGTCACTTCTTTCAAGATAGTTTTTTGATATTATCATTCTACATAGCCTTCCCCGTCATAAAGTGCAATAAAATGTCCACTAGTAATTTTTATTACGTTCAAACTCTAATTCTACTTGACTAATATACATTTTAAATACAGTTTGTTGACACAGTTTGTAACACAAATTGTAGTGAGTAGTATTTTGTAGATAAAATATACTCAACAATGCTGCAATTGTATAATTTTTTTTCCGTGTACTTGTGACAATAAAAATTCAACTGGTGTGCGATTTGCTTGGTTGTCGGTTCAATGTCAGTATTTTCTGAAATTAGTTCCTCTACTTGTAACGTTCAGCAAGGCCTGACTTGTCCTTCTTGTCGTCCACGATGTTATTGTAATTTTATAGCATCTCGAGCTCGTTGTACGAGATCAACCAATGCCCACGTGGTTCGATAGGAATACTGTCTATATGACGACGACGTGATGCCTTTACAGCATTTTGCTTTAAGTCGCGGTAAATCTAATTAGGTATATAACTCCCAATTTCTAACTATGTTTTATATTGAAGTGTACCAACAGAGGGCTAGTTATATTCCAAAAGTTAATCAACGTAGGAAATGGACTTTAAACAATTTTTTATCTTCTGATTAGTAATGATGTACTTAAGAACCTACGGGAACATTTGCGGGGTTGGAAGTTTATGGAAACGATAACAGAGGCACTGTAAAGGCAATAATTGACACTAATAGAGGTTTTAGACAAATAAAAGAGCATTCTCAAGTTTATAGACAGGTGTACTGTGTATGTATTACATACTATGTCGAAAAATTGGACACAAACAATCTCTGTAAGCGTTCTGGTGGCAACGTTATCAATCTCGTTATGATTTAACAACTTTGCCTTGTATAAACACGATAAAATGTTTTCTTATAATACGTCGCTACTCCTTTGGTAATTGTTTATTGTATTATGCGATATAAAACCACACATAACCGTTCGTTAAAACATATAATGCTTACAAGTCCTCAACCCCGCGGTTGAAAGAAACCTTATCCGCCGCGGCAACATTAACATGTTTTCAGCTATGTTGTTTACAGTATTCGACAGTGTCGCATGATTACTCAATGTTTATTTATTTTAAATATATTAGATCCTTTATTTATTGACGTTGTGGCCCAACTTGGTTGAGTTTTTATTAAAGATCCAACATTTCCGGAAAAATTGGGCGTCGGAAGAAACTATTTCTTTTGCCAGAAAAATTGGAAAATCAGAAATATTTGGAAAAGTTGAACTTTATTAAAATATAGAATATAAAGGATTCTAACCACTGTTCACCAGTTTAAATCAAAATATTACAAAAAAATAATCTTTACAAATTACATATTTTACTAAAAAGAGTCATCATACCCTTTCCGCTTTTTTTTAGTTTCCTTTTATGTTTTTTCAATTATGGAAAAACAATATTGTTGTTTCTTTTTGTTGCTTACTCATAAAAAATTAAAATTTTTGTTTCTCTTTGTTGTTTTAAATAAAATATTACTCTTATTTCTTGTTAATTTGTGCCTGAACTCTACGTAGGTACCTATTCGATTGTTGAGGGTATCCCGATAAAGAATATACAGGGTGATTCAAAAAACCGCTCACAGACTTCTAAGGTAGGTAATACATGAAAAATTAAGGCGAAAAATCTTAATAAACATAGGACAGGACTAGATACAGGGCGTCAAAATTTCTGTAAAATTAAACATTGTCTGCAATAATTCCAAACATTTCTATTTCAAATTTGCTATGCGTAGTTAGTACCTTAAGACCAATGTTTGATATACTGCTCAAAATTTTATGAGCAGCAGTGTGGTAGAGACGGGGTCAACGTAACACTTTTTTAAAAATATTTTCTACGCCACTGCTAATTTTGTAGAACGGGCACTAGTTTCGTGTAAAGTGTTCAATTGTCTATAGAATTGGTCTCTTGTAAAATTTTGATTAAAGCTACAATTTTTGAGTAATTTAGGTTTTAACTAATTTTGGCAGAATGAAATAACATAAACAATAAACAACTCTAAGGGTGAAAACGTAATGATAAAAATTGTATAACTGGAAATAATGTAAAATATCAGAGTAGATGCTGAAAGCGATCACCTTGTGATTCGACACACGTTTCTACCCTACGAGCTAAGGATCTTCTCATTCTTTCAAATATTCCAGGCGTATTACGAATTATTTGAAAGGCTTGTTGAATTCGTTGCCATAATTCATCAATCGGATTTACTGCAGTTACGTAAATCAGCTCATTAACATGACCACAAGTAAGGAAATCCAGAGGATTTAAGTCCGGTGAACTGGCGGGCCACTGGCTTGGGCCACCACGTCCAATCCACCGTCTAGGGTGTCATATTTAAATAATCCCTTACTTATCGAGCGAAATGTGCCGGAGCGTCGTCATGATGGAACCAAAGGCTCCTCCGCACATCCAGTGGTATTTCATCTAACAAGCTGTTCACATCATTCATTAAAAAATTAAGGTAATACTGGCCATCTAGTCTATTTGGTAGCCTAAAAGGACCAATGAGCGTGTCGCCAATAATGCCAGCATAAACGTTAATTGAAAACTCAAGCTGAAAATTTGTTATTCGAATGACGTGAGGATTTTCGTCGCTTCATAAATGATTGTTGTGGAAGTTAATTATTCCTCGTCTCGTAAACGATGTTTCATCTGTGAATAAGATATTCGCGGAAACATTGGGATTCTCTGCAAGCCTGCCAAGCAGCCATCGTGACCACTCGAGTCTTGGTGGGTAATCTGGAGGTAGTAAATGTTGGAACACGTTGAAAGTGATAAGGGTGCAATTGTTGTTCGCGAAGTGTTCGCTAAACAGATGACTGTGATATGTTTAAATTTCTAGAAATTTGTCGGGTACTTAACATATTATTATTTTCTATTGCGGTCAGGACCATTTCCTTAGATTCCGGAGTTCTAGCATAACGCCGTCGCCGTCGCGTCGTCCAGAATTAATTTTTGTTGCTTTTAATTTACCCGTTTCTCTTATTCTTCTATCGATATTATCAAACATTTGCCGATTTGGTTTTCTTCGTGCAGGAAACATTTCTCTGTACCGCCTAATTGTATCACGGGAAACAAAATTCGCTAGTCCATAACATAGACGCAAATCTGTCATCTCTTCAAATGAATATTCGTAAATCATAGATACTGTTATTGAAAATAGTGAAGTAGCTGAAGAAATTTAAATAACCGTAAAAATGACATAAAGAAGCTTATAAGTTTACTTAACTCACTTGTACACTTATTATTGACATTATTGACTGCTGATGTTTAATTTTACTTTGAATAGCACAAGCCTACTATGCGAAACTAAAATGAATGAAAATAAAATTAGGTTCACAAATTTTTTACAAACATGTTTTTCTTAAAAATGGTTGCTTTAGTCAAAATTTTGCAAGAACACTTTACACGAAAATAGTGCCCGTTTGTCAAAATTAGCAGTGACGTAGAAAATATTTTTAAAAAAGGGTCACGTTAACCCCGCTCTAGGACACTGCTGCTCATAAAATTTTGAGCAGTACGTCAAACATTGGTCTTAAGGTGCTAACTACGCATAGCAAATTTGAAATAGAAATGTTCAGGCATTTTGGAATTATTGCAGACAATGTTTAATTTTACAGTAACTTTGATGCCCTGTATCTCGTTAAGGGGGCATTTGCAACCCTGTGTTTATTAAGACTTTTCGTCTTAATTTTTCATGTATTACCTACCCTAGAAGTCTGTCAGCGGTTTTTTAATCACCCTGTATAAATTTTGTTAGAATAAATTATTTTCATACCCATCCAGGTTTGTTCTTGCAAAATATTTTAAGTAAATACATAGTAAGTACTAGTATATATTTGTACAAATATAAAGTGTTCATTATTTCCTTCGATTTTCCATTCTGCTTTTTATTTTTCCAATATAAAAGCAGAGCTCTTTCTCAATTTTTCTGGTATTTTTTCCGAAAAATAAATCCAGTTATCTGGGTAGATGTTTGGACGCATGGCTCGATGAATCCCAAGATTTTACCTTGTTGGATCTCGCTGGCTAGATTTTTAATCTGAATGAGAATTTTGTCGTACGTAGAGCTTCGATCCAAATTTATTATCAATTTGTTACACTACTCTCTGTTGGTTTCTGGCTGTTTACACTTCGATTTGGGAATTCGAAAGTGTAGCGATTTTTTATTTCGCAAGTAGTCTCCTAATTGACAATATATTTTGTATTGTACTGAAATCTAGTTTATATTTATATCGAAAGCTCTTCAGACTGCCTTGGTAATACTGGATCTAGTTAGTTATTCAATAGAATCCCTTGAATAGATTAAAATTTGGTTCTTGTTATTTATACAATCGATTAAAAAAATAGTAGGAACTTTATTGGAATATGGAAATGCAAGTGTAGTCTAAAATAACTTAGTTATTTACTTTTCAGGAGCAATGTAATTTTCGAAAGGTGCAACTGACTATGACGGTAGAACCTGGTGAATTCCTTGCACAATCCACTACCACACAAAAATTTGACATTTTAATAATAAATAACTATAACGATTTGAACAAACCAAATTCATTTGAGCCTCGAGGGTAGATGCGCAGTGGCAAAACAGTGATCTATTTTTGATTTACGCTCCAAAAGAACGACCTTGAAAATCGCGACGTCACGAGTAGGTGCCCTATGGTTTTGTCTTCTCCTAACTACTCACAAAACAATCACTCCGCAGCCTCCGCTCTCGCTGATAACGCGACGGAAACAGCTCCGATTTAACAACCTCGCGTATAATTTACAGCTCTGTTTATCTAGTCAGGTATTTCGGAATCGATCGAATGGGCGTACATAATAAATAATATACATGTATAAATAGATTTGTGATTCATGCGGAGCCGTACTACCATTAATTACGGCCATTAGATCGAATAAGAAACTCGACCAATAATTACCAGAGTGGAGTTCTAGCGCTACAAGTAGCACTTAGTGCGTTCTGGGAGATCTGTTGACTTAATAGCGAGGCAAAATCGCAAATTCGGGCAATAAAACCGGGGAAATCAAGCTGTTAAGTGTATTACAGGGGCACATATAGATACCGAAGGCGAGTTGCAGCGGTTTACTGTCCATATTGGAAAGATAAAGCTTTACGGCTGCTGTATTGCAGCGAATGGCTGCGGTGGTTACGCAGAAAAGAGAAAGAACGTCTTTAGATTAAGCTTTGCCTAACTCAAAAAGTGGGCTTCGTGAGTGACGTCACTTTACTGGTGACTGATATATCACTCCATATGTATTTACGTAACCACTTATTAAAAATTCAATGAAATTCTTGTACTTATATTAGAGAAGTGATTCCCGCTAAAAGTTTTATAACAAAAATACATTCATGTTATGTTTAATATCTAATAATAATACTTATGTTTTGGAAACTAATTTCAAATCTACAGTTCATTCTTCAACTTTAATTACTGTTGAGTTTATTTATTGACTGTATTCTATTCGGATTTTAGGGAATTAGGAGAAATAGTAGTATTCGAAGACAAAATAGTATTTTCCAACTTTTTAACTTCAAAAACTGAATCAATCTTCGCTGGAAAACACCTCAAGAAAAGGAAATAGTGGTACGCAAAAAACACTCCGACACGGTTGAATCCAGATACCAACTGAATTGCGTATTGGTGGTTGCTGGACACCTTAGTACCTCGTGTTAATAAACCGCCGCTCCGTTGTCACATTGCTCGATAATAATTTTGTCGAATTTTAAATTTATTACCACGCTATTATTTTTTAGAATTAATCATAAAGAAGTTTAAATAAGTGATTGTATTTTATGGTATTCTATGCACGTAGTTATGTCAATATTCCTTAATTAATCGAACTTTTGTACAAGTTCGAGATGTTCATAATTTTTTTTTCTAGGAAATTGTTGAGTTTAGGACCCATGCCATATAAGGTTTTATTGTTTATTTAAATGTATTCTATCGTCTGTTGAAATTAAGGCAGTCTAACTTCTAACACCTTGTATGAGAATATAAGACCATATAATTTAAAGGCACAATTTGATTTTTGATTAAAATGGTCAATAAAAGAGAGTTTGCAGTCAAAAAAATATAAATCTAAATTGAAGCCTTGTGGAACTTCCGAGGTAGAAGAAAACTACCTCGAAATAAAATTATTTTGAAATGTCGCTATAAATTGTGTTACTTAAGTAAGAAGAGTTTAATGTTTCTGGAAAGCCAAAATTTTCTAATTTATGTTAATAAGTTGTGGTCAATTTGATCAAATGCTTTTTAGAAGTCTGTATACATAACGTCGACAGATCCTCTATTGTCCAAAACCTCAGGAACAGATAGCGGGAAAAAAAGGTTAAATTAGATACTGTTGACTTCTTTTATATGAAGCCTTGTCGACATGAAATAATCTGTCTCCTGGAATAGTAAATTTTGCGATACAGTAAAGCTTAAAAAATTTCACGCCATGCACAATCTCTGAGAACAAAACTAGTATTTCCGTTTACGACCATTGTAAAAGTATCTTTAAATCGTTTAAGATCTTGCAGAACATCTCCATACGTGATATTTTGTAAAATTAAATGTGTCCCTAAATTACTGTCATTAAGTTTCTGGCGCGTTTCGGTTCCACGATCTATATAGCATTGAATTACAATGCCAATATCTAGTAAATGACATATATCAGATGTTTGTCGTATGTCATTTGCCTTATAGGTTATATCGCACTCATACTCAAAACATGCCTGTAGATAGGCAACCAAATAGTTAAATTACTCATCGGTCGCCTCACGTATGGCATACTGACGAGAACTAATAGGTTCGAAACCGGTCTATGTCTGATGCTCACCTGACGAATGATCTTAACTATTTACTAGATATAGGGGGTGTAATTTAATGCCAGTCGGGTTATATAGCCCATGGAGTATTTGTTTCTCACAATATCATTAGTTAAAAAGACATTGTTAAAGTTTTTGTGGCCCTACATGAACAAATCGTGATTTTGTGGATGAATAAAGGGTTTAGAAGTGGGACAAACAAAAAGGAATACATTTTAAAAAAATTTTCGATTCCGTGCTTGTTCCATTTAGATTTACTTTAGAATTTCTAGGACAAACTCCTTGTGTGCTTGTGTAATGTATCAAAGTTCACCCGTATCCCAGAATGGAATAAACGGGATCTTTACAGAGGAAGAAGAATTACGATTTAAGAGTTGAAAGACGAAAGATGTCACGACTCTCTCCTTATTTACGTGACTGTAGGAAATTAATATGATCTTCTTGTTACGAGATTTACACTCATCGCGTCCACAAATAAACGGTTATTACTGGAACATAAATTTTAGGAGTGATTAATAGACAGCCAAAGTGTCAGGGGGTACAAGAAAATGATACCCAAACAATACTTACACGGACGAAGTCTGGATTTATAAGCCAACGGCTGCCAAAAACGTATTTAATCTTCATTATTTATTTCGGAATGTTATATAAGGACGGATTGGAGAAGGTTTGGAGGTCAATGGCACCAAAAGCATCTTTGGTCATTGAGAAATGTTACCTGAATTGTTGAACTTTCTTTTCTACGTAACTGCTGTATCAAAATAACTACTATTATTGAATAATACGACGATGATCGTACACTTTTACAGGGAATTTTCTAAGTTTACGTCATGTCCATAACCCCTGGTTGTTTCTTAGATCATTTTAAACGGAAAAGTGTTAATGAAGTGTCTAGAGTTAAAAAAAAATCTAAAAATTGAGGTGGATTTATGAAACTAGCTGACTTTTGTTGGAATCTCAAACAGGATATACCATATATCAGAAACTAGAGAAGAAAAAAAAAAAGAAAAAGACATCCTCTTCGCAGATCATTTGAAAATAATAGAGCAAAACATTCTAGAAACAAAGATTAACCATAATTTCGTTCTTCTTTGGCTAAATTGAGCGACTTTTGAGTCCGTTTTCAACCCAAATATAGTTTTTATAAGATACTGGCTGGTTGCGCATAAATTTTGACTACGGTATCGTTTTCAACTTGTCAAAATATATCGTCAAATCTTTGGGTTTGGACTTTTTTTGTGCCAGATAAATGTTTTGGAGTTACTTTTGATTTATTTAACTCGATGGTAAATTTATTATAAATTTAAAAATTATCGCGCTATCCAAAACGTTTG